>NC_092707.1:324769840-325072870 GCF_047496885.1 Scyliorhinus torazame | reverse complement strand
CGACTTAGCTTCACATTTTAAAAATGACCGTCTTCACTTACTGTGGTGATTGTCCTTTTAAGGGCAACACAGCAGAGTAAGGGCACCTGGCCTGGGTGACCAATCGGCACTGAGAGTGGGGCATCACCCCAGTTGGAGGAGTTCTCCTAGGGCAGAGGTATTTTGGAATTAGCTGCAAGCATGCAGCTCCTGAAGATCACTTGTTAATAAATCTCTCTTGCTTCTACTAATGAAGTCTCCAAAGGTGCATTATTTCACTTACCTGCTTCATCTTCAGCAAAGGAGATGATAAATTTATGATGATGATTAATCAGGCCTGGAAATAAACAGGTTTGGTAATCACCCATACAGATATCCTGTTTTTTCCACATTCCTGCTTTCAGATCTTCCTGTAAAGCCATTAATCGACTGGATTTTAAAAAATAGAAATATTTTAGACTTAACTACTGAAGAATGAAAGCTTACATTTACATGATCTAATCATTTTGTAAAAACATTTAATTTTGTTTCTTTATCTTTTTCTATATAAATATTGTGATTACAGTTGTCACACATTAACAGTTAAAATGTTATTTCTTTAACCATGTTAAACCGAAGATTTACCAAATTAAAAAAAAATATATAGAGTGTCCAATTCATTTTTTCCAATTAAGCGGCAATTTAGCATGGCCAATCTATCTACCTTTCACATCTTTGGATCGTGGGGGCAAAACCCATGCAAACACGGGGAGAATGTGCAAACACCACACGGACAGTGACCCAGAGCCGGGATCGAACCTGGGACCTCGGCGCCGAGAGGCAGCAGTGCTATCCACTGCGCCACCGTGCTGCCCTAGATTTACCAAATTAACAAGTACTAAGCGAGCCAAAAATAATGGCTAAGATTGAAAATTAAATATATTGGCATAAAATTATGAGGTATTTTACTGTAAATGGGAGGTCTATTATGTAACTAAGTCAGCATTAACTGACTGCATTGATATTGAGCTATGCCATCAGTGATACAGAAGTACTTGAGGCTTTTACTTCAAATTCTCAAATTGGTGTAACATAAAACTGTAAAGATACAAGAGCTGGGATCTAACTAAAATGCTTTGCCATTTCCATCGATTTCCAGTGTCTAAAAGAAGAATATTGTTAAATTGCTGTCTGTCAAGTTGGAAAATCATTAATATGTATCACCCAATATCTTTTCCCTTATTCACTGTTGCGTCACTCAGTCATGTGACTGGATTTTCCACTATCCTCCCCGGAGCACATTTTCCAGGGGTGGAGGCAGCTTGCCATTGGCCACTGGGCACAGGCAGGACCTTTCAGTCCTGCTGAAGTCTCACAGCATTTTGCGTGGCTTGCCGTCCCGCCACCGGGGCGCCTTTGATGGGACCATAAGGTCCCGCTGAGAGGGACGATCATAAAATTCCACCTTATGGATTCACTTCTAGAATTCCAATTGAAATATTTGAAATGTGCAAATTTTCCAATTCTTAAGTGTCGGACAAGTAGTTATTGTCCGTATTTTAGTTGTTGGCTTCCTTCTACTTAATTCATAAGGGGTAAAATGCTTTCCAGATTTCCAAGTGCTAGAACTCCAAGACAACCCACAAATATATTCCCGAGGGAATGAGACATCACATATGAACAATATATAGCAGAAGATTGACAAAAGATTACTATTTTAAGGCTTTACCTCTTCCAGGGAGCCAGGAATTGTCCTAACAGCAACATCAGAAATAACTTTTGCAACTTCTGAATAACCCATTGATTAAAAAACCCGAAAGAATCCTTTAAAGGGGCAGGGTTTTTACATATGCACAAAGGTGACTGGAATGCAACTCACCCACTCATGAAATCTCCAAAAATATACAAGCCATTCAGATTAGGTGATTCACAGCCCCTGTACACATAACCACCAGTGACAGATTTACCAACGCTATGATCGTATGCATAAATAGGAAGGATATCATCTGTTATTTAAGGGAAAAATGTATCATTTTACATGAATTCAATACACATCTACCACACAACATACCAGGTGACAGTTTTGTACGCTGATAGTCAGCATTCCTATCCTTTTGGGTTAGATGTATGTCAACTCAGAGACAGTGTGTCTCTGAGTGTGTATTAGTGTCTGTGTGAGTGTGTGTATTAGCGTCTGTGTGTGTCTCTGAGTGTGTATTAGTCTGTGTGTGTGAGTGTGTGTATTAGTGTCTCTGTGTGTGTGTGAGTGTGTGTACTAGTGTCTGTGTGTGTGTGTATTAGTGTCTCTATGTGTATTAGTGAGAGTGTGTATTAGCGTGTATGTGTGTGTCTCTGAGTGTGTATTAGACTGTGTGTGTGTGAGTGTGTGTATTCGTGTCTCTGTGTGTGTGTACTAGTGTCTGTGTGTGTGTGAGTATATGTATTAGTGTCTGTGTGTGTCTGTGAGTGTGTGTATTAGTGTCTCTGTGTGTATTAGTGAGAGTGTGTATTAGCGTCTGTGTGTGTCTCTGAGTGTGTATTAGTGTCTCTGTGTGATGAGTGTGTGTATTAGTTTCTGTGTGTGTGTAAGTGTGTGTATTAGTGTCTCTCTGTGTGAGAGTGTGTGTATTAGTGTCTGTGTGTGTGTATTTGTGTCTCTGTGTGTTCGTGGGCGAGTGTATGTATTAGTGTGTGTGTGTGTGTGTGTGTGTCTGAGTGTCAATGATAGAGCACTTTCAACCTCTTCGTTCAGGAGGATGTGGATTTACGTCCCATGCCAAGGATTTTAACATAAAATCTAGGCTGCCACAAAGAACAAAGAACAAAAAACAAAGAAAAGTACAGCACAGGAACAGGCTCTTCGGCCCTCCAAGCCTGTGCCGACCATGCTGCCCGTCTAAACTAAAACCTTCTACACTTCCAGGGTCCATATTCCTCTATTCACATCCTATTCATGTATTTGTCAAGGTGCCCCTTAAACGTCACTATCGCCCCTGCTTCCACCACCTCCTCCGGCAGCACCCACTACCCTCTGTGTAAAAAAACTTGCCTCGTACATATACTCTAAATCTTGCCCCTCGCACCTTAAACCTATGCCCCCTAGTAATTGATCCCTCTACCCTGGGAAAACGTCTCTGTCTCTCCACCCTGTCTATGCCCCTCATAATTTTGTAGACCTCTATCAGGTCGCCCCTCAACCTCCGTCGTTCCAGTGAGAACAAACCGAGTTTATTCAATCCCTCCTCATAGCTAATACCCTCCATACCAGGCAACATCCTGGTAAATATCTTCTTCACCCTCTCTAAAGCCTCCCCATCCTTCTGGTAGTGTGGCGACCAGAATTGAACACTATACTCCAAGTGTGGCCTAACTAAGGTTCTATACAGCTGCAACATGACTTGCCAATTTTTATACTCAATGCCCCGGCCAATGAAGGCAAGTATGCTGTATGCCTTCTTGACTACCTTCTCCACCTGTGTTGCCACTTTCATTGACCTGTGGACCTGTACACCTAGATCTCTCTGACTGTCAATACTCTTGAGGGTTCTACCATTCACTGTATATTCCCTACCTGCATTAGACCTTCCAAAATGCATTACCTCACATTTGTCCAGATTAAACTCCATCTGCCATCTCTCTGCCCAGGTCTCCAAACGATCTAAATCCTACTGTATCCTCTGACAGTCCTCATCGCTGTCCGCAATTCCACCAACCTTTGTGTCGTCCGCAAACTTACTAATCAGACCAGTTACATTTTCCTCCAAATCATTTATATATACTACGAACAGCAAAGGTCCCAGCACTGATCCCTGCGAAACGCCACAGCCTTCTATAACCTAGCCAGTTCTGTATCCATCTTGCCAGCTCACCTCTGATCCCATGTGACTTCACCTTTTGTACCAGTCTGCCATGAGGGACCTTGTCAAAGGGCTTACTGAAGTCCATATAGACAACATCCACTGCCCTACCTGCATCAATCATCTTTGTGACCTCCTCGAAAAACTATATCAAGTGAGAGAGACACAACCACCCCTTCACAAAACCGTGCTGCCTCTCGCTGCTACATCTATTTGCTTCCAAATGGGAGTAGTTCCTGTCTCGAAGAATTATCTCCCGTAATTTCCTTACTACTGAGGTAAGGCTCACCGGCTTGTAGTTCCCTGAGTTATCCTTGCGACCCTTCTTAAACAAAGGAACAATATTGGCTATTCTCCAGTCCTCCGAGACATCACCTGAAGACAGTGAGGATCAAAAGATTTCTGTCAAGGCCTCAGCAATTTCCTCTCTTGCCTCCTTCAGTATTCTGGGGTAGATCCCATCAGGCCCTGGGGACTTATCTACCTTAATATTTTTCAAGACGCCCAACACCTTTTCTTTTTGGATCTCAATATGATCCAGGCTATCTACACACCCTTCTCCAGACTCAACATCCACCAATTCCTTCTCTTTGTTGAATACTGATGCAAAGTATTCATTTAGTACCTCGCCCACTTTCTCTCGCTCCACACATAGATTCCCTCCCCTGTCCTTCAGTGGGCCAACCCTTTCCCTGGCTACCTCTTGCTTTTTATGTACATGTAAAAAGCCTTGGGATTTTCCTCAACCCTATTTGCCAATGACTTTTCATGACCCCTTTTCCCCCTCCTGACTCCTTGCTTACGTTCCTTCCTACTTTCTTTATATTCCACACAGGCTTCGTCTGTCCCAGTCTTCTAGCCCTGACAAATGCCTCTTTTTTTTCCTTTTGACAAGGCCTACAATATCTCTCGTTATCCAAGGTTCCTGAAATTTGCAGTATTTATCCTTCTTCCTCACAGGAACATGCCGGTCCTGAATTCCTTTCAACTGATATTTGAAAGCCTCCCACATGTCAGATGTTGATTTACCCTCAAACATCGCCCCCAATTTAGGTTCTTCAGTTCCCACCTAATATTGTTATAATTAGCCTTCCCCCAATTTAGCACATTCACCCTAGGACCACACTAGAGCAACATTAAGGACATGCTGCATTGTTAGAGGTGCCGTTGTCTGAATGGAATGTTAAAGCAAGTCTGTCCTCTCAGGGGGATGTAAAAGATCACATGGCACTGTTTTGAAGAAGCACAGAGAGCTCTCCCCAGTGTCCTGGGTGATGTTTATCTCTCAACTAACATCATAAAAACTGTGATGCAACCTTGCCATGTTTAATCTGTCTGCTGTGGTTCCTATTTTACAACAGGCACTACTGCTCAAACCAAACAGATCATTTGAAAGGCGGTGCTATTGCTTTCAGTTCCGAAATAGCTTTGCTTATTGTTTGTTGTTCCAAAACTTGACACAGAAAGATAAGCTGTGTTTTTTCTAGTTACAGATTATCTTATTTTGCATATATTTTCAAGAGTTCTTCATGGAGGATAAATGCCAACTTTGTTTGGGGCAATTGACATGTTTCTATGTTGTAACTTCTATAAATATCCTTCCTTGTATTTATATGCAACAGAAACTGCTGAAGTACAACTTCTATAAATCTTTTATTCTCCTCTGAGATATTTCTTCAGCATGTTTGTTTGTTGTCTTTTGTGAGAGTTTGTTTTCTTCAACACAGGTGACCGCTGCTTTTTTAATATATGATGAATGGTCTCAGATGTCGATGCATTAAATGGATTTCTTTAGAAATTCCTGACCTTTTGTGGGTTTCTAAAAATAGGAACTAAGGCTGTAATGATTTTTTTTTAACTAAGGGGCAATTTAGCGTGGCCAATCCACCTACCCTGCACATCTTTGGGTTGTGGGGGCGAAACCCACGCAAACACGGGAAGAATGTGCAAACTCCACACGGACAGTGACGCATAGCCGGGATCGAACCTGGGGCCTCGGCGTCATGAGACTGCAGTGCTAGCCACTGTGCTGCCCTTGGCTGCAATGATGCTTTAGATAGAATTGTGTGGAACATACAGCACAGAAACAGGCCATTTTACCCAACAGGTCTGTGCATGTGGTCATAGTCCACAAAAACCTCCTTTCACCTCTTTACCTCAAATTATTGTATCATATTCCACATTTTAACTACTTTTTAAATTATATATTTTTAAATTACAGAGATTTAAGGTGCAATTCAGTGGATTTAAGTCCGCTATCCAATGGCACTTTGCCATTTTCTTTGGCCTCGGGGGTTTCTCCCCATCGAGGTCACACTTAGAGGCATTTCCTGCTGGCGAGCTTCAGGCACCATTTGTCCATCAGCCCCAATCTTTCCATCACTCCCACTTTCAGGCCCCCGTAAGGCTCATTTTAATATTTAGATCTGGATCTCGTCCTCACTGCTGGGTGTAGCAAGTCGGGTGACTTGCCCGGTGTGGAGACCAATTTGTGGTTCGTGCGCGATTCACCCATTGCGCCTGGATTCGTGTCGGGTTGCTGGTTCATGGCCTTAGGCTCAAAATTGCTATAAGCTGCGGCATGCCAATAAATGCACCAGACACGGGGTCAAAAGCATAATAACCTGGAGTTGTTAGTTATTAGGGTCATACTCCTATTGATATAATTACCATGCCTGAAGAACTCATGTACCAGCAATTTCTAAATCATCACTGCTCCTAATTTTTTATTTGAGCTGCAAAACCAGGATAGAATTTTGGGCCTACTTGTAGATTAGGTGGTGACAAACCTAGGTGCCACAATGCTCTGAGTCTAATTCACAACCACTTTTGAGCTATCGGTTCTTTTTCAAGTTGTGTCAGGTTTTGTCAGTTGCATCAGCTAGTATGTTGCTACTACACATCAGAAAACTGCTAAATTTTGGAAGTTTACCAAGCAATAAATGTAGTCTTCAAAGTCCATTAAAAAAAAGATTTCTGATTGGATGCCATGTGCCCCTTTAGGATCACAGGGAATTTGGTCAAAGACGTAGTTTTAAAGGGGTGAATCTTACACTCCCCACTGCTCCCACCAGCATATTGTAAGGCAAGGGCCACATAAAATGAAGTGGATGGCCAGCGAACAGCCTACTTGCACTCCCCTGCTCTTTCCCTCAAATTGGGGGGAAAAATAAGGGGGAAGACAGGCCCCACCCCGTCCATTAATGACCATTAATTGTCAATAAATGGCCTCAATTCACCTCCGCAGCAATTTTACGGTCTGCAGAGGATGGCAGGGGAATGGTGATGCGGCCTATGCATCCATTGCGTGGCCTGCTGGCAGGCAGGAAGGGAAGAAATATCTCCTCTGGGAGAGGCCCATGAGCTCATCAAACGCATACCCTAAGATTATACCCCTGCTTTATCCTTCTCCCCGATCGATAAAACCTGACTCCCCCTCACATCCCTTCGCCGGGTCTGCCAGACAGGCCCAACCAGAATCCCTGGATTTACCTAAGCTCCAGGATCCATGGTATGCTGTGGGTGGGCTAAATTGTCTTACAGTGTGTCCTCTGCCCCACACTGGGGAGGAAGTTCCAGCGTCGGCAGCTGCTGGTCAATCTGATTGGTCAGCAGCTCCAGCAGGCCTGGCAGCACCAAGAGCTCAGTAGAGAGCATTACCACGACAACAAGCAGTCACAAGAAGAAGATCCAATGATTGAGGTACAACCTGGGTATTGGGCAAGTTCGGTTTGGCCAGCTTAAGAATGGAGCAGATGAGTCGGTTTTGGACAGCAGGTAGGTAGGATCTACTTTTGAGGATGGTGCCTCAACATGCAAAGGGCATCTCCCAAAGTTAATACCTCCTCTACCTCCCTGCCCTTTTAAACATATTTTTCTTAGAAATGGCCTATCCACTCCTGCCCATCTATCCGTGCCAGCCACATTAAGGCATGGGCAGTGTAATATCAGGGTGACAAAGAGTCATTGGACTCAAAACATTAGCTCTTTTCTCTCCTTACAGATGCTGCCAGACTTGCTGAGATTTTCCAGCATTTTCTCTTTCTTTAATATCAGGGTGAATTGGTTTGTTGACAAACTCAATTTACCCTTAATTATTTTTAAACATGCTGGTTGGGCTGCTGTTTTTCATTTTATGGGGTGAGATATTCTCCCACTGAAAACACACCCACATAAAATCCAGCCCCTGTTGCTTATCCCAGGGCCTCAAAGGTGTAAGACACACAATTTAGGTCTGAAACTATGTAAATACTGTGGCCGACATTTCAGGTCCCACCCAAAGAGCAAAGTTTACCAAAAAAAACTGAAAACTTCATTTGTTAATCATACTCAGTTGTTCCTCCTGGGAAGAAGCTTGAAAGATTCTAATAAGCAAAAATAACTCAATTAAATTTTTTCATGGCATGTCACAATAGCATAACCAAAACCAAATAGATCCACAGGAGTTCAGATTAGGTTTTGGAAGTGCTTGTGAGAATGGAAACTCCAAACCCAAAGCAAATTCCTTTAGCATTTAAAAGTTGGAGAGTCAACCAAAAAGATACATTGCTGCCCATGAAAATGAGCCTGCAAGCCTTTTCTTGTTCGTGTACAAAATGTCATCACATCAGTTCCAAGAAATATCATTCTAATAAACTTGAGATACATCAAGAGTCTTGCAGCTCTCTTCACTCTCTACATGAAAGAGGTTTGACAAATAGATTTTCCACAAAGAAATGTAACCGCGTGATAGTTTCCAACAACAAACATCACATCAACAACATTTATTCAGATGTTGCAAAAACTGCACAATAAATGGATATCAAAAATACCTAATGATGAATTTTGGCACAATTTTGTGTCATAGCATTCAAAGCCTTCCTTAGCTCTCCAGCCATAATTGCCTCCTTTTACAATTATGTCAACTTCTTCATACTTGTTCTGGCCCACATCACCACAGAATAGTCTTCCCTTGCCTTCCTTTGTTATTGGATCACCCCTGTCCACTGAACAACGCCACATATTTCTCACACCGTATGCATAGACCTCTGGTCGAGCAATTTGATCATGAACGAAAGGGTTGTCCAGTGGGATTTGATATGGCCTGTCGTAGGAACTTCCATCAACATCAATTCGTAAAACTTTGCCTAATAAAACACTCCTGCAATTAGAAAAAAAAGATTTGGTGAATTGCTGCAGCAACAGGGGGATTTCCTTTTGCAACTTTAAAATATTCGAATGCTCGTGTAGAAAAGACATATTTATTTCGAATTATTTAGATTTCCAGAAGACCTTTGACAAGGTGCTGCATAGGAGACTGTTAAATAAGCTAAGAGCCCATGGTGTTTAGGGTAAGATCCTGGCATGGATAGAGGATTGGCTGACTGGCAGAAGGCAGAGAGTGGGGATAAAGGGGCCTTTATCAGGATGGCAGCCGGTGGCTAGTGGTGTGCCTTAGGGGTCGGTGCTGGGACCACAACTTTTCACAATATATATATTTTTTTAAAATAAAATTAGAGTAGTCAATTATTTTTCTTTTCCAATTCAGGAGCAATTTAGCATGGCCAATCCATGCAACCAGCACATCTTTGGGTTGTGGGGGTGAAACCCTCGCTGACATGGGGAGAATGTGGAAACTCCACATGAACAGTGACCCAGGGACGGGGTTCGAACCCGGATTCTCAGCGCCGCAATCTCAGTGCTAATCACTGCACCACATGCCGGAGCGTCTAATTGCAGGAGTGTTTTATTAATGATCTGGAAGAAGGAACTGCAGGCACTATTGCTAAGTTTGCAGATGATACAAAGATCTGTAGAGGGACAGGTTATATTGAGGAAGCAGGGGGGCTGCAGAAGGACTTCGACAGGCTAGGAGAACAACGAACAAAGAACAATGCAGCACAGGAACAGGCCCTTCTGCCCTCCAAGCCTGCACCGACCATGGTACCTGTCTAAACTAAAACTGTATGCATTTACGGAGTCCGTATCCTTCCATTCCCACCGCATTCATATATTTGTCTAGATGCCCCTTAAATGACACTATCGTACCTGCTCCCACCACCTCCACAGGCAGCGTGTTCCATATATTTACCACCCTCTGTGTAAAAAAACCTGCCTCACACATCAGTTCTAAACTTTTCCCCACACACTTTAAATCGATGTCCCCTAGTACTTGACTCTCCTACCCTAGGAAACAGCATCTGACTGTCCACTCTGTCCATGCCACTCAAAGAACAACAAAGAACAAAGAAATGTACAGCACAGGAACAGGCCCTTCGGCCCTCCAAGCCCGTGCCGACCATACTGCCCGACTAAACTACAATCTTCTACACTTCCTGGGTCCGTATCCTTCTATTCCCATCCTATTCATATATTTGTCAAGATGCCCCTTAAATGTCCCTATCGTCCCTGCTTCCACTACCTCCTCCGGTAGTGAGTTCCAGGCACCCACTACCCTCTGCGTAAAAAACTTGCCTCGTACATCTACTCTAAACCTTGCCCCTCTCACCTTAAACCTATGCCCCCTAGTAATTGACCCCTCTACCCTGGGGAAAAGCCTCTGACTATCCACTCTGTCTATGCCCCTCATAATTTTGTATACCTCTATCAGGTCGCCCCTCAACCTCCTTCGTTCCAGTGAGAACAAACCGAGTTTATTCAATCGCTCCTCATAGCTTATGCCCTCCATACCAGGCAACATTCTGGTAAATCTCTTCTGCACCCTCTCTAAAGCCTCCACATCCTTCTGGTAGTGTGGCGACCAGAATTGAACACTATACTCCAAGTGTGGCCTAACTAAGGTTCTATACAGCTGCAACATGACTTGCCAATTCTTATACTCAATGCCCCGGCCAATGAAGGCAAGCATGCCGTATGCCTTCTTGACTACCTTCTCCACCTGTGTTGCCCCTTTCAATGACCTGTGGACCTGTACTCCTAGATCTCTTTGACTTTCAATACTCTTGAGGGTTCTACCATTCACTGTATATTCCCTACCTGCATTAGCCCTTCCAAAATGCATTACCTCACATTTGTCCGGATTAAACTCCATCTGCCATCTCTCCGCCCAAGTCTCCAGACAATCTAAATCCTGCTGTATCCTCAGACAGTCCTCATCGCTAACCGCAATTCCACCAACCTTTGTGTCGTCTGCAAACTTACTAATCAGACCAGTTACATTTTCCTCCAAATCATTTATATATACTACAAAGAGCAAAGGTCCCAGCACTGATCCCTGTGGAACACCACTGGTCACAGCCCTCCAATTAGAACATAGAACATAGAACATAGAACAATACAGCGCAGTACAGGCCCTTCGGCCCACGATGTTGCACCGAAACAAAAGCCATCTAACCTACACTATGCCATTATCATCCATATGTTTATCCAATAAACTTTTAAATGCCCTCAATGTTGGCGAGTTCACTACTGTAGCAGGTAGGGCATTCCACGGCCTCACTACTCTTTGCGTAAAGAACCTACCTCTGACCTCTGTCCTATATCTATTACCCCTCAGTTTAAAGTTATGTCCCCTCGTGCCAGCCATATCCATCCGCGGGAGAAGGCTCTCACTGTCCACCCTATCCAACCCCCTGATCATTTTGTATGCCTCTATTAAGTCTCCTCTTAGCCTTCTTCTCTCCAACGAAAACAACCTCAAGTCCGTCAGCCTTTCCTCATAAGATTTTCCCTCCATACCAGGCAACATCCTGGTAAATCTCCTCTGCACCCGCTCCAAAGCCTCCACGTCCTTCCTATAATGCGGTGACCAGAACTGTACGCAATACTCCAAATGCGGCCGGACCAGAGTTCTGTACAGCTGCAACATGACCTCTCGACTCCGGAACTCAATCCCTCTACCAATAAAGGCCAACACTCCATAGGCCTTCTTCACAACCCTATCAACCTGGGTGGCAACTTTCAGGGATCTATGTACATGGACACCTAGATCCCTCTGCTCAGCCACACTTTCAAGAACTTTACCATTAGCCAAATATTCCGCATTCCTGTTATTCCTTCCAAAGTGAATCACCTCACACTTCTCTACATTAAACTCCATTTGCCACCTCTCAGCCCAGCTCTGCAGCTTATCTATATCCCTCTGTAACCTGCTACATCCTTCCACACTATCGACAACACCACCGACTTTAGTATCATCTGCAAATTTACTCACCCACCCTTCTGTGCCTTCCTCTAGGTCATTGATAAAAATGACAAACAGCAACGGCCCCAGAACAGATCCTTGTGGTACTCCACTTGTGACTGTACTCCATTCTGAACATTTCCCATCAACCACCACCCTCTGTCTTCTTTCAGCTAGCCAATTTCTGATCCACATCTCTAAATCACCAATTAGAAAAGCATCCTTCCATTGCTACCCTCTGCCTTCTATGGCCTAGCCAGTTCTGTATCCACCTTGCCAGTTCACCCCTGATCCCGTGTGACTTCACCTTTTGTACTAGTCTACCATGAGGGACCTTGTCAAAGGCCTTACTGAAGTCCATATAGACAACATCTACTGCCCTACCTGCATCAATCATCTTAGTGACCTCCTCGAAAAACTCTATCAAGTTAGTGAGACACGACCTCCCCTTCACAAAACCGTGCTGCCTCTCACTAATACGTCCATTTGCTTCCAAATGGGAGTAGATCCTGTCTCGAAGAATTCTCTCCAGTAATTTCCCTACCACTGAAGTAAGGCTCACCAGCCTGTAGTTCCCGGGATTATCCTTGCTACCCTTCTTAAACAGAGGAACAACATTGGCTATTCTCCAGTCCTCCGGGACATCCCCTGAAGACAGCGAGGATCCAAAGATTTCTGTCAAGGCCTCAGCAATTTCCTCTCCAGCCTCCTTCAGTATTCTGGGGTAGATCCCATCAGGCCCTGGGGACTTATCTACCTTAATATTTTTTAAGACACCCAACACCTCGTCTTTTTGGATGACAATGTGACCCAGGCTATCTACACCCCCTTCTCCAGACTCAACATCTATCAATTCCTTCTCTTTGGTGAATACTGATGCAAAGTATTCATTTAGTACCTCGCCCATTTCCTCTGGCTCCACACATAGATTCCCTTGCCTATCCTTCAGTGGGCCAACCCTTTCCCTGGCTACCCTCTTGCTTTTTATGTACGTGTAAAAAGCCTTGGGATTTTCCTTAACCCTATTTGCCAATGACTTTTCATGACCCCTTCTAGCCCTCCTGACTCCTTGCTTAAGTTCCTTCCTACTTTCCTTATATGCCACACAGGCTTCGTCTGTTCCCAGCCTTTTAGCCCTGACAAATGCCTCCTTTTTCTTTTTGACGAGGCCTACAATATCACTCGTCATCCAAGGTTCCCGAAAATTGCCGTATTTATCTTTCTTCCTCACAGGAACATGCCTGTCCTGTATTCCTTTCAACTGACACTTGAAAGCCTCCCACATGTCAGATGTTGATTTGCCCTCAAACATCCGCCCCCAATCTATGTTCTTCAGTTCCCGCCTAATATTGTTATAATTAGCCTTCCCCCAATTTAGCACATTCATCCTCGGACCACTCTTATCCTTGTCCACCAGTACTTTAAAACTTACTGAATTGTGGTCACTGTTACCGAAATGCTCCCCTACTGAAACATCTACCACCTGGCTGGGCTCATTCCCCAATACCAGGTCCAGTACTGCCCCTTCCCTAGTTGGACTGTTTACATATTGTTTTAAGAAGCCCTCCTGGATGCTCCTTACAAACTCCGCCCCGTCTAAGCCCCTGGCACTAAGTGAGTCCCAGTCAATATTGGGGAAGTTGAAGTCTCCCATCACCACAACCCTGTTGTTTTTACTCTTTTCCAAAATCTGTCTACCTATCTGCTCCTCTATCTCCCGCTGGCTGTTGGGAGGCCTGTAGTATACCCCCAACATTGTGACTGCACCCTTCTTATTCCTGATCTCTACCCATATAGCCTCACTGCCCTCTGAGGTGTCCTCTCGCAGTATAGCTGTGATATTCTCCCGAACAAGTAGCGCAACTCCGCCTCCCCTTTTACATCCCCCTCTATCCCGCCTGAAACATCTAAATCCTGGAACGTTTAGCTGCCAATCCTGCCCTTCCCTCAACCAGGTCTCTGTAATGGCAATAACATCATAGTTCCAAGTAGTAATCCAAGCTCTAAGTTCATCTGCCTTACCCGTAATGCTCCTTGCATTAAAACATATGCACTTCAGGCCACCAGACCCGCTGTGTTCAGCAACTTTTCCCCGTCTGCTCTGCCTCAGAGCCACACTGTCCCTATTCCCTAGTTCTCCCTCAATGCTCTCACCTTCTGACCTATTGCTCCCGTACCCACCCCCCCTGCCATACTAGTTTAAACCCTCCCGTGGTTAAACCACTCATAATCTTGTCGACCTCTATTAGGTCACCACTCAACCTCCGTCGTTCCAGTGAGAACAGACCAGTTTTATCTAATCTCTCCTCATAGCTAATGCCCTCCATACGAGGCAACACCCTAGTAAACCGCTTCTGTGCCCTCTCCAAAGCATCCACATCCTTCTGGTAGTGTGGCGACCAGAATTGTACACAATATTCCAAATGAGGCCTAACTAAGGTCCTGTACAACTGCACCATGACTTGCCAATTTTTATATTCAATGCCCCGACCAGGCAAAGAAGTGGCAGATGGAATACAGTGTCGAAAAGTATGAGGTTATGCACTTTGGAAGGAGGAATGGAGGCATAGACTATTTTCTAAATGGGGAAATGCTTAGGAAATCAGAAGCACGAAGGGACTTGGGAGTCCTTGTTCACGATTCTCTTAAGGTTAACGAGCAGGTTCAATCGGCAGTTAAGAAGGCAAAAGCAATGTTAGCATTCATGTCGAGAGGGCTACAATACAAGAGCAGGGATGTACTTCTGAGGCTGTATAAGGCTCTGGTCAGACCCCATTTGGAGTATTGTGAGCAATTATGGGCCCTGTATCTAAGGAAGGGTGTGCTGGCCTTGGAAAGTTCCAGAGGAGGTTCACAAGAAGGATCCCTGGAATCAAGAGCTTGCCAGGCAGCACGGTAGCACAAGGGCAGCACGATAGCACAAGTGGATAGCACAGTTGCTTCACAGCGCCAGGGTCCTAGTTTCGATTCCCTGCTGGGTCACTGTCTGTGCGGAGTCTGCACGTTCTCCCCGTGTCTGCGTGGGTTTCCTCCGGGTGCTCCGGTTTCTTCCCACAGTCCAAAGAAGTGCAGGTTAGGTGGACTGGCCATGATAAATTGCCCTTAGTTAACAAAAAGGTTAGGAGGGGTTATTGGGCTACGGGGATAGGGTGGAAGTGAGGGCTTAATTGGGTCGGTGCAGACTCGATGGGCCGAATGGCCTCCTTCTGCACTGTATGTTCTATGTTCGTATGAGGAACGGTTGAGGACTCTGCGTCTGTGCTCGTTGGAGTTTAGAAGGATGAGGGGGGACCTTATTGAAAGTTACAGAATACTGAGAGGCCTGGATAGAGTGGATGTGGAGAGGATGTTTCCATTTGTAGGAAAAACTCGAACCAGAGGACACCATCTCAGACTAAAGGGACGATCCTTTAAAACAGAGATGAGGAGGAATTTCTTCAGCCAGAGGGTGGTGAATCTGTGGAACTCTTTGGCGCAGGAGGCCGTGGAGGCCAAATCACTGAGTATCTTTAAGACAGAGCTGGATGGGTTCTTGATTAATAAGCACACCAGGGATTATGGGGAGAAGGCAGGAGAATGGGGATGAGAAAAATATCATCCATGATTGAATGGCGGAGCAGACTCGATGGGCCGAGTGGTCTAATTCTGCTCCTATGTCATATGGTCTTATATTGCAATAAGTGTCAACTTGCCACTGGGTGTTGTGATGAATTTCAGATGTAAATTGTATTATATGTATTTGGTGCAGTAAAGGGTTAAGAGCCTGGGTTGGTGTGTGTATGCATCTGCTGGTTTAAAAGACAATCAGGCTTTTTGGCTGCAGAGGTGCAATTAAAGCATCGTAAAAAATTAAATCATCATTCATTCCAACCATGTATATTGTTTACCTGAAGTTGAGTTGATGGAAGTTTGTTTATTTAAAGAAGGTTTTCCAATAAGTACATAATTAAGGACATTGTGCTTATCTTTAGTAAGATGATGTAGTTAATGACGAGAACCTTGAAAAAAACAGTTTAGTTTGGGGATGTGAACAGACAAGCAACTTTTTTGCCAAATGCTGAGATATTAAACAATAGTTTGATACAGGCAAGAATCTGCTAGCTGGTTCCTGAAGGATTTATCTCCGTCTTCAATCAGTCTGTCAAAAGGAACTGTATTCTGTGCTGTTTCTTCTGCGAAGGGCTGCAAGCAATTGAGAGGTCAGTGGTGGGCACACCCCTCCTGTGGTGGGCACACCCCGCCATCCCCCCCCCCCCCCCCCACCGATCATGACCCCAGTGGTGGGAACTTTCACCTGAGCTGCCAGCCGCTCAGTCTGGCAGATCTTTTGCTCAGAAACACTGGTGAAGGGGCAGTGGCTGCTGGTAACCCTGTGTTTGTTGACTGTAAAGTGGAGTTTGCTCTGTGATGGGATTTGCTTGAGTGGAAATAAAATATAGTAGTTAGAAATTAGTGTTTCATTTTCATTGTTAAGCATTGTTTAACTAGCAATTGTAAGCTATTCCTTTATGATGTTAAAGTTAATTTAATCCTGTGTTAATAATAAAGTGTATTTCAATATACCATATCGCTATATTTGCATGGAATCACTCCTCGAGTGAAGGATCCTTTCCTCACAGTGTGACAAATAAAATAAAATATTGGGGTTTCTGTCTGGCATCCTATCAAATGTTGGGATCTGGTCCAGGATCTTCTGGTGCAAATGTTCTGGTGAATGGGGGTGGAAGTCTTGTCCTGGTCCTATTATCACATTTCTGAGTGTTAACCGACTATGGGGCAGCCTGTTTGAATGGGGATGGGCTCTCCACTCATTTACTTGCTGGGGCAGGGGGTTGGGGGCAGATATCCAGGAAATAGTAAAATCCCACCCTTGAACTCTATAGTTATCTCAGTTCCTGTTCTAGTCTTCTATATACATTACCACTTCTAATACTATTGAACAATGCACATAGGCGGGGAGGGGGGAGTATTACGGAGGCGACAGGGTCTCACCCCCCAGCTGTGGAACTAGTGTGCTGCTTCTTCTGTGAAGGCCTGCAAGTAGTTGAGAGATCAATGGTGGGCACCCCCCCCCCCCATGTGATGGGCACACTCCCCCAGTGGTGGGAACTTTCACCTGGCGGGGGCTGCCAGCCACTCAGTCTGGCAGATCTTTTGCTCAGAAACACTGGTGAAGAAGCAGTGGCTGCTGGCAGAATAACACCTACTGGAGGCCCAATGTCACAGAGTGATGCAGGCCATTGTTAAGTGATTGTGGGAGGGGCTTTGCGTGTGAGAGTCGCAGGGGAGAGGATTGCTTGGGTTCAACAGCAATGGCAGACAGTGACTCTAGGGAGGCTTCTCCACTCCCCATGCCGGGTCCCTTGAACAGGCACTGAGAGTCTTTGAACGAGGTCATAAGAACATAAGAACAGGGCAGCACGGTAGCGCAGTGGTCAGCACAGCTGCCTCATGGTGCCGAGGTCTCAGGTTCGATCCCGGCTCTGGGTCACTGTCCCTGTGGAGTTTGCACATTACATAGAACATAGAACGTACAGTGCAGAAGGAGGCCATTTGGCCCATCGAGTCTGCACTGACCAACTTAAACCCTCACTTCCACCCTATCCCCATAACCCAATAACCCCTCCTAACCTTTTTGGTCACGAAGGGCAATTTATCATAGCCAATCCACCTAACCAGCACGTCTTTGGACTGTGGGAGGAAACCGGAGCACACGGAGGAAACCTACGCAGACACGGGGAGAACGTGCAGACTCCGCACAGACCCTGGTGCTGTGAAGCCACAGTGCTATCCACTTGTGCTACCCATTCTCCCCGTGTTTGCGTGGGTTTCGCCCTCACAACCCAAAAGATGTGCAGGGTAGGTGGATTGGCCATGCTAAATTGCCCCTTAATTGGAAAAAATGAATTGGGTACTCTAAATTTAAAAAATAAATAAAAATAAGAACATAAGAACTAGGAGCAGGAGTAGGCCATCTGGCCCCTCGAGCCTGCTCCGCCATTCAATAAGATCATGGCTGATCTTTTTGTGGACACAGCTTACCCGCCCACTCACCATAACCCTTAATTCCTTTACTGTTGAAAAATGTATCTCGCTTTGCCTTAAAAACATTCAACAAGGTAACTTCACCTTTTCACTGGGCAGGGAATTCCAAATGTTTCTTTATCATGTTCCCTGGTTCTACGCATGGTGACAAGCCAACCTGCTGCTTGGTTGCTACAAGCAGCAGCAGGAAGAGGGCAGAGGGGGTGGGGGGTGCAGTAGCACATAGGCCTTCCTGCAATGGATATAATGATGGGGTGAAGGTGAGAATGTGGCATGGCCCTCACACTCACCAATCCACTCAATTAAATGTCCTTCCAGACTCAAATCACAACTCAGGAGAGGGTATTAAATACCAGCCATTGTAGTTATTGATCACAGGTTTATATTGTTTTAATTGGGAAACTTCATTTAACAAACTCTTTTTATTCATACTTACTTGTTTTGAGCATTTCCGAATTTGCCAAATGGATCTCCAGCTTTTCCACCATCTCCAGTAAAGACGTAGAGAAAACCATCAAGGCCAAATAGAATTTGCCCACCGTTGTGATTGGCTGCTGGTTCTTCGATTTCCAATATACACCTGTAGATGGCATTGTAAAAGTTATGTTTTGAATTTCAATTATATGCTTGATTTGCAAGTTGGATGCAAAGATTCTGTTGGGTACAAAATTCTGAACTATTTATTTCTTGAATTATTTTTTTAATGTTGATGAAATTCACATCAGTATCTATGTGCCCATGGTCTTGACTCCACTGTATTTCCTCATTGACACTCCAGGGTATGCTTGAAGATGCAGGATCTTGTCATACTGCTCAATTATGGTCTGAGCTTCCTCTCCAACATACATGCCATTGCAAAGATCAATTTCTTCTACTTATGTAAAATTTTTGCTCTTAAATGCCACGACCATTTCTGAAATCCAAACATGTACATTTCTCACTTTGAATTTTTAAAATTTAGACTATACACTTCATTTTTTTTTCCAATTAAGGGGCAATTTAGCGTGGCCAATCCACCTAACCTGCACATCTTTTTGGGTTTGTGGGGGTGAAATCCACACAGTCACGGAGGGAATGTGCAAACGCCACACGGACAGTGACCCAGAGCCGGGATCGATCCCGGGTCCTCGGCGCCATGAGGCAGCAATGCAAACCACTGCGCCACCGTGCTTCAAATCACAACCTTTCTCATGCTCTTCCTGATCCGCAAATGACAGCTCATTCAGATCATTGCAATGTGCAATTGTGCGTTGCTTTGAATTTGCATTCAGCAATGACCATTTTTAAACTAACCCTGCCAGTCGATATTATAAAACAGTCTTTGAAAGCTCATAATGTTCTTCCCGAAATATAAATGGTATCAATGTATTGAATGCATTTGTAAAGAATTTGATAGTTTATAATTTTACCTTTCAGAATAAAGATCTGCTTGGTTCATATCATGAGATAAAATTTTCAATTCACTGACGCGAACCTTTTCCACCTTGCCTTTGGTAAGGATGGAATAATACACATAAAATTTGCCATTTGTTTTGAATTTTGGATGAAAGGTCAGTCCCAGCAATCCTCGCTCATCACCAACCCAAGGAGTGGTCAGTACTTGCCGTGTAAGGTCAAGGAATGGCTCCGACAGTCGACTGCCATCTGGCAAGTAGACCCAGACAAAACCAAGCTGCTCAGCTACAAATAAACGATGGGTATCATCATTAGCGTGAATCATAAGAACAGGGTTTTTTAAACCATTGGCAATCTCTTGGAGACAAAGACGCAGACAGCCCTGTTGGTCCTCCACCACTGAGCCCAGGTTCTGGTTTAGGTCTGTGTTCTTCAGAACGTTAGGAAAGCAGTAGTCTGGGTCAGGAAGCTGGAGCAGGTTACAAAAGTAGTCCCTGCCCCTTTCCCATGACTCCTGCATCTGTCTGTCCTTGGTCAATAGGTGAATGGATGAGCGACAGTTTAGATGGAATTCTGAACAGTAGTTGAAGCAGAGGCCTGGAATCTTTCTAAGAGGAGTAAGAGGGTCTTCTGCATCATACAGGTGGGCAGCATAAGGGGAACACTCCTGTAAGGAAGCAAAAACAATTTGAAAATCTAGCATAAAGTGACACTTCAATCTCTTTGCATCCTAAAATGTATTCACATAATTTTAAACAATGCCACCAGGTTAAAGACCTGTCTTACGTAATCAAACCTTTAAATTGATGCAACCATCAATTCACACGAAACCAGGAGTAGAAGTAAACTGTGGCTTTAATCAACTAGAACAGTGCCTGCCTGCGTCTGATCTGTTCGTGGGAGCCGCCTACAAGGCGACGGCTCTTATACCTCCCCTCAAGGGGTGGAGCCAGGGGCGGAGCCCACGCAGGCCCAAACATCCTACATCATAGGTAATACCTCACAATGGTCCATCGGTGGAGCCCACATGGGCAACAGCGTAATACAGATATGCACATGGTGAATTGTTACAGCAATACATTCACCACATATTTGATGTGACCATCAATTCACACAAAAGCAGGAGTAGAAGTAAACTGTGGCTTTAATCAACTAGAACAGTGCCTGCCTGCGACTGATCTGTTACTGGGAGCCGCCTACAGGGCGACTGCTCTTATACCTCTCTTCAAGGGGTGGAGCCAGGGGCGGAGCCCACATGGGCCCCAACATGCTACATCATAGGTAATACCTTACAATGGTCCATAGGTGGAGCCCACATGGGCAACAGCGTAAGACAGAAATATACATGGTGAATTGTTACAGCAATACATTCATCACATTCACCACCTGTTAAAAAAATGAAGTCCGGCGGGGGTGAAGGGCTCATACGTTCAGCCTGCCTGGCACACGGATGTGCGCTGTGATCATCAAAGCTATGGTATCGCAGCTGGCCTGGGCGTCAAACTCAGCCGTGCTGGCATCCGTAGGGAAGTCGCCGGTGCGGGCACAGACGTGAATTCCGGGAGCGTGTCTTCTGGGGCTTCATTCCTGTGGGTCAGTGAAGGGGGAATGGCGGGCGGGAGGGGATGCGGGTGCCATGTAGGGGCGGGGGCGCTGGTCAGCGTAGGTTGGGCGGGGTAAGGTGGGGTGGCGGTGGTAGTGGAACCTGCGGGTGCCAGGTCCCGGAGGGAGACCATGGGCGAAATTCTCCTACCCGCCCCGCCACATTTCTGCCCCGACCCGCCGGCTGGAGTCTCCGTTACACCGGCCGGTCAATGGGGTTTCCCATTGTGGGGCAGCCCCACGCTGTCGGGAAGCCCCCGGGCCGCTGGCAAAACGGAGACTCCCGCCGGCGGAGAATGACGCCCCATATCCTGTCAGCCGTCGGGGTGTTCGATGTATGCGTGATGGGGGTTGGAGTGTAGGAGCTGGACCCTCTCGACCAGGGGGTCGGACTTATGGCTCCTGACGTGTTTGCGGAGCAGGACGGGGCCCGGTGTCTTCAGCCAGGACGGAAGCGAGGTCCCTGAGGTGGATTTCCTGGGGGAAACAAATAGGCGGTCATGAGGGGTCTCGTTTGTGGCCATGCGAAGTTGGGACCTAATAGAGTGGAGTTCGTCGGGGAGGACCTCCGGCCAGTGGGGAACTGAGAGATTCCTAGACCATAGGGCCAGGAGGACGGTCTTCCAGACCGTCGCGCTCTCCCTCTCCGCCTGCCCATTTCCCCTGGGGTTATAACTGGTAGTCCTGCTTGAGGCGATGCCCTTATTCAGCAGGTACTGATGCAGTTTGTCGCTCATGAACGACGAGCCCCAGTCACGATGAACGAGCCCCAGTACGTGGGGAAACCAAACAGGGTGAAGACACTATGCAGGGCTTTAATGACGGTGGCCGCGGTCATGTCGGGCAAGGGATTTCAAAGGGGAAGCGGGAGAAGTCGTTGATGACGTTGAGGAAATATGTGTTGCGGTTGGTGGAGGGGAGGGGCCCTTTGAAATCAATACTGAGGTGCTCAAAGGGCCGGGGTGCCTTATCCGGTCGATAGAAGTGCGGTTTACACTCCGCACAGATCGGGCAGTCCCTGGTCATGGCTCTGACCTCCTCAGTGGAGTAAGGCAGGTTGCGGGCCTTGATGTAGTGGAGAAGCCGGGTGACCCCCGGGTGGCAGAGGTCATCGTGGATAGCCCGTAGTAGGTCATCTTGTGCGCTGGCACATGTGCCGCGGGACAGGGCATCTGGGGGTTCGTTGAGCTTCCCAGGACGATATACTATATCGTAGTTATAGGTGGAGAGTTCGATCCTCCACCTCAAGATCTTATCATTCTTGATCTTGTCCCGCAGCGTAATATCGAACATGAAGGCTACCGATCATTGGTCGGTGACGAGGGTAAACTTCCTACTAGCGAGGTAGTGCCTCCAGTGCCGCACGGCTTCCACGATGGCTTGGGCTTCCTTTTCGGTGAGGGTTCATGAAAAAAACGCTACTGGCCTGCCTGCCTGATTGAGGGTAGCAGCAAGGGCAACCTCTGATGCGTCGCTCTCCACCTGGAAAGGGACGGACACATCCACCGCGCGCATCGCGGCATTGGCGATATCCGCCTTGATGCAGCTGAAGGCCTGGCAGGCCTCAGCCGCCAGTGGGAAGATGGTGGCCTTGATTAGTGGGCGGGCTTTGTCCGCAAAGTTGGGGACCCACTGGGCGTAATAGGAAAATAACCCAAGGCACCTTTTCAGGGCCTTGGGGCAGTGGGGAAGGGGGAGTTGCAGGAGGGGGAGCATTCGGTCGGGGTCAGGTCCTAGAACTCCTTTTTCCATGACATAGCCGGGGATGGCTAGTCTGGTTGTGCGGAAAACGTATTTCTCCTTGTTGTGAGTGAGGTTAAGGGGTCGGGCGGTTTGGAGAAATCTCGGGAGGTTGGCATCGTGGTCCTGCTGATCATGGCCGCAGATGGTGACGTTGTCCAAGTACGGAAATGTGGCCCGCAGCCCCTACTGGTCCACCATTCGGTCCATCATTCTTTGGAAGACCGAGACCCCGTTCGTGACGCGAAAGGAGACGCTGAGGAAGTGGAAGAGGTGGCCGTCTGCCTCAAAAGCTGTGTAGTGGCGGTCCCCCGGGTGGATTGGGAGCTGGTGGTACGCAGACTTCAGATCCACCGTGGAGAAAACCTGGTAGTGCGCGATCTGATTAACCATGTCTGTGATCCGGGGAAGGGGATACGCATCGAGGTGCGTGTACCGGTTTATGGTTTGGCTGTAATCTACAATCATCCGGTTCTTTTCCCCGGTCTTGACGACCATCACCTGTGAACTCCAGGGGCTATTGCTGGCCTCGATGATTCCCTCCCGCAAGAGTCGCTGGACCTCAGACCTGATGAAAGTCCTGTCCTGGATGCTCTACCGCCTGCTTCTGGTGGCGACTGGTTTGCAGTCGGCGGTGAGATTTGCGAAGAGCGGGGGAGGGTCAACCTTTAGGGTCGCGAGGCAATGTTGCTAACTTTTGGTTGGCTCTTAATTTGGCTCTGTTTAATCATGTTTGCTCAAGAGTCGCCAGGTATCTTTCGACACCGCCACAAGGTTCAGAACCGAATACTGATCAATGACTCGATACACCAGTTAGTAAGTTCAAAAGCAATGCTCATTTATTTACACAGTCAAATCTACTCATGCATAAACTCTACAAACTAAGCTACCACTTTTACTCAAGCCTATACTTAGCTTTGGGTGCCCACTCAGTCTGAGGAACAATGGCCGTTGCTCGGTTCTGAGGCTGCTGGGTTGAGCTGTTTACAGGGTAGCAACTAGGAACATCTATCTCGTAGCGTGCGTTGACTTGGGACTTACTTGGTCTGGTGTAGCTGCTGGGCTGGTCTCTCTCTTCGCTGAGAGCCAAAGCCAAAGGAGAGCGTTTCTCCCCTGGGGGATACCTTTTATGCTAAAAAGGGCTTCGCGCGCTTTTGGGCGGGCCTTAAACTTGGCCTCAACTAATTGGGTCTTTCCCAATCATCTGTATCGATTTTCCTCCAATAGAGGGGTGGTTCCCTGATCGCTGGGCGTGTCCTGGCGACTGTCAGTCTGCTTTGTCTTAGCTTCTTCTGGCGCCAGGGAGTCTGCCTTAACATTGTGTTTCTAAATGTTTCCCTTTTGTCCCCAGAGATGGCTCAGTAGTATGTAGATTGTTTGGTAGTTCCTGTCCTGTCTGAGAGTTTAAGGTTCTAATCAACAGACAGAGCTTGCACCTGCTTGTTTCTTAGCATTGTCCAATTTTCCCTGCATTCTTTGCAAGTGTCCATTTTGTAATCGGGACGTGGCCATCCCAGATGGCTACACGCCCTCCTTGTGATCCTCAACACGAAGCGTGAAGGATCACATTACTATGTCATCTTCATCCTCTGACCAGCCATGGCACCCATACTTAGGCTCTACACTGTCTATCCTATGCAACACAATTTTACATAAACCATTTTAAATACATTCATTATCATAAAACTCTACGGGGCGCTATGACATTAATACATGCATTACAGAAAAATTTAAAAACTGGAACCTCTAACTATTCTCAATAAACTATCCTCATTCAAAGAATCCAAAAATACAAACAATCCAAAAATAATCTGTACATCTTAAACTGTTAAAATAGCAGCACACAAATTTCTCTGGCCTGGCAGTCAGACACAGAGGTTCACATCTCTTTATTCCATAGAATACATTAAACAAAATGGATGCTCTTTAATCCGTCCCAATAGGTTCAGGGGTCTGGTGAAATCCAAAAATGGGGGACCTAAATCTGTATACCGGGGTGCGAGAGCGATATGCTCTCCTTCGCCATTTCCTGACTCTAAACGTTTGCACGACACTGCAAAATATTGCCAGCACTAAGAGTGCTTCGACTACATATGTGAGTGAGTACCAGGTGATAAACCTATCACACCAGGTCGGGGTATTGCTAGCTGATGCTGGGCTAGTTATCTCGGGGTTCCGTGTATTACAGGAGTGAGAATCGTTTACGGTTTGTGTGGTAGGGGTCAGGGGGGTAGTGCCCACGCACAACTGAAGGGATCCCGCTAAGATCCATGTGAACACGAAGGCTGTCTTCACCTTTGTCGGACTTCTTCTTTGTCTTCCTCTGAGGTTCCTGGGTTTCCGAGTTCTGTGAACACAAGCATAATTTCTGTTATTCTCTTGCTTAAGATCTCGTATGTCTGTCTGTCTGTCCTTTACTGCCAATTTCCCTTTATAATTGGTCACCATCTGTGACGCCCTCATTTAAAAAAAGAATTTTAAACCAAATATTTTGACGAGGCATCTAAGAAAAATACTGCCGTACTGCGAGCCGTCTCGCAGCCTGTGTGATTTACCATCCCAGTGTTTGAGGATGTAAATAGCATAGGGAAGCAACCTCAGGGTTTACAAAACCAAACAAAAGAATTTTGAACTTAACGAGCCAAAATGGGGTGCGTACGGGTAAGAAATGGGTGGAATCCCCGGGTAGGCCTGTGATCAATGCTGTATGTGCTCTACCCAAGCGTAGCTGACCAGAGGGGGGGGTTCTCAGGCAGGGCGGGGACCAATGGCGTTTCTCCGCTGCCTGATCAACCGGCAAGAACGGGTAAGAATGTGGTCGTCGTGGGGGGCTGCCTCTCGAATTAGGAGAGCAACTATGAGTCGTGTTCTGTTGACAAACTGGTTCCTCTGAACTATTGTCTGGGGACAAACTTGTTCCATTAACAGTTGGGGGAGGGGTGTGTTAAAGGAGTGGTGACGTGGGGCCGTGCAAACTTTCGAGTTTACGAACAACACTTAATGATAACACGAATGAACAAACATTCAATAAACATGGTGCAGGTTCCATCAGAAAGGACACCGTATCTCTCAATCGGTTCCTTTTTTCTCCATCATCTGGACACCTCACTGCTCAATAGCGAACAGGGTCGCAAAGGGATTTGGTTGGTGGGAGTCAGACTCGAAGTCATCATCTTCTCCCGGCTGCCAAACTCTTGTCTGTAGTACCCGTGCTAAAGCTGCTTGGGGCGAATTGGGGTCCATCTCATCATTCCGGATGAGCCTGAACGAATTGTCTCGGTGCCAGAATCGTGTGTCGAGGTTGGAGCTACTAGGTTTCAATCCGTAATCGTCGGGCGGTGGGTCTGGGTCAGGGGCTTTGATATAAGTGATCTCAAATGGGTCGGTAGAATCATGCTCAGATTCGCTGGGAGTGCGGCTTGGTTCAGGGGTATAGTCGTAACGTGGTGTGCTGTGGCTATCGTCGTCGTGATCGCTATCACTGTCGCTGTCGCTGCTGGCTGAGGGAAGGGAGAGGTGGAGTCGTGCCTCTGGGGGCGGAGTTGAAGTCGTGTCTGAGGGCGGGCTGGACTGGTTGGGGGAGGGTAGGAAAGCATCATGTGTGGGCGGGGCCTGATCGTCTGCTGCTGGGAGCAGGATGTGGTATGTGTGGTTATTCTGTGAGCCATAAGCCTTGAGCTGGTTTATATGAAACCACGCAGACTGACCATTGGGATAGGTTATTTTGTATACTGAGGGGCTGACTTTGTCCGAAATGCAGTACGGTCCGGAAAATTTTGGGGAAAGGAATGAACTGGGGTTATAAAGGGAAAGCATAACTTGTTGCCCTACTGTAAACTCAGTGGCGTGTTCTGTTTTGTCGAAACAAACCTTGCTCTGTTTCTTCCTGGTTCCAAGTCTCACTGCTGCCTTTATGTTCTGTACTAGTTGTGTAACCACATTTTTATGCATGAGGTCTGTAACTGCGGGTCTGGCCAAATCCAGTCCTAATAAATACTCAGTGCCTTTCATGGGGCGTCCAGTCATGAGGATGTGGGGGTGGGACCTGAGGATGTAGATACCGTGTTTCTTAAAAACATTAACGCAAATGGGAGAACTGAATCCCAGGTGCTGTTATTCTGCTGTACCATTTTCCTGAGGGTGGCTTTCGATGTCCTACTCATTCGTTCTACAATACCACTTGACTGGGGGTATGCGATATGGAACTTTTGTCTAATGCCGAAAATTGTGAGGACGTTTTTCATTACACGTCCGGTAAAATGGGAGTTTTGGTCGGACTCTATACTGCGTGGGAGGCATCTTGTAAAGATGTGTGTTAATATTTTAGCCGTTTTGTTGGCCGTATTAGTTATTGACGGAAATGCTTCCACCCATTTTGTGAAGGTGTCTATGACCACAAACACATACTTGTAATCATTTCTGCACGGGGGTAGGGGTCCTATATAATCTATCTGGAGATTTGTCCAGGGTCCATTAACGGGGTGGGTATGACTAAGTTGAGCCTTTTTCGCATATCTGTCCGGATTGTTATGGGCACAGATTAAGCAATTCTCTACGTAGTGTGTGACATCCATTTTTAAATCAGGCCACCAGCAAAACGGTCTGAGGTGGGCTAGGGTGGGTTCAATTCCTTGGTGTCCATGATTGTTATGGAAACGACAAATGATCTGGTTCATGTCCTGGCTGGGAACTATATAAATGCCATCCTTTAAAATCACACCGTCGTGTGTGGTGATTGAGTTTTTAAACTTGTCGTAGGGGGCTGGGAAGGTTCCCTTTAAAACTTCTCTCAGTTTCTCGTCCTCTTTCTGGGCCTTCGCTAAATCCTGAATGTTGGTCTGTGAGACCTGAACTGCGTGTACTGTGGTAGGAATTCTGTCAAACTATTACAGACATACAAGCTGTCTGAGTAGATGTCTGCTGGGGTCGGGAATTAGTCTGGGTGGTCTACAATATATGCAATTGCTGCCAGCTCTGCTGCCTGCGAGCCTAAGTGTCCTGGCAACTTTAAGGAAATTTCATCTAGGGTGTGTCCCTGCGCGTCCTCTACATATATACCGCAACCGGTAATTCTCTTTCCGTTTAACACTGCGGATGGGCCATCCACATATATCTTCAGGGGTGCGCACGTGTCTGTGGGCTGGGGTCTCTGGGGTGTACTACCTGTTTTCCTGGGGGGTGTTTTGTGAATAAATGGGCCTGTGTTCTGTTTCGTGGTGATGATTTCACATTCATGAGGGGTGCCTGCATATTGCAAATTATCGGCAAGGAATGTGTGGGTTTTGGTTCTCTTTACCGTGATGTCCCGTCCCTGTAAAAGAAGGGTCCAACGGACTGCACGGATTTGGCTGACTGTGCCATCTTTAAGTCGGCCATCTAACAATAGCTGTGTCAGTGTGTGTTCTGTGAGGATGGTGATGGGGTTGAGTCCTGTAATGTAGGCAAAATATTGTACCGCCCAAAAAACTGCGAGCAGGTGCCTTTCATAGGCAGAAAATCCTTGCTCCACGGGGTCTAACATGCGTGATGCGTATGCAATGGGTCGTGGCGTGCCTGGAGGAGCACAGCTGAAAGGGTTCGGTCGGTGCTTGCAACTTCGATTGCCTATGGGGAAAATGGATCTGGGACCTGTAGTGCGGGGGCTGTGCTGAGTGCTCTTTTTAAAGCGTCCACAGCATCTGTCTGCTGTGGAAGCCATTCCCAAGGTGCCTTCTTCTTCAGAAGTTCGGAAAGGGGCGCTGCTTTAGTGGCAAAACCATCAATATGGTTTCGGCAGTGACCAACCAGTCCTAAAACTGACCGGAGGGCTGAGACATTGTGGGGAAGGGGCAATTTGACGATCGAGTCAATTCTCTTGTGCTCGATCTCGCGTTTACCATGAGTGATCACTGTTCCCAAGTAAATCACTTTTTCTTTCAGAATCTGGGCCTTCTTGGGGTTGACTTTATAACCAATTTCTTTTAGGAGTGCTCGGAGCTCGGCGAGAAGCGAAATGTGCTCTCCCTTTGTGTCTCTCTGTAGTAACAAGTCAGCTACATACTGGACCAGACAATCGGGGCGGGCTGCTGTTGGTGGAAAATGGAGGGGGAGTTGTGGAAGCCTTGTGGAAGGCACGTCCACGTGTACTGTTGCCCTTGGAATGTAAAGGCAAATTTGTACTGGCACGCTTTAGCCAATGGAATGGACCAAAAGCCATTACTAATGTCCAAAATCGAAACTTTTTTAACTGGAGTGTTTGAGCATGGTCTCGGAACTCGTGGCTACGGTGGTGGCTGCTGCTGGGGTTACTTTGTTCAGTTCCCGGTAATCAATGGTCAGTCGCCATGATCCATCCGGTTTCCTGACGGGCCAAATCGGTGCGTTGTTTGTGGAGGCTACTGATCTGAGTATGCCTTGGTCCAACAAACTCTCTATTACTTTGGAGATTTCTCCCTCTGCTTCCTGGGGAAGTCCGTACTGCTTCTGGGGTTTAAGGTCGGGACTGTAATGTTCACAAAGCAAGCCAAACTGCCACAGTCGTGCTTGTGCTGTGCAAATGCTGCTTTATGTTCCTGCAGGACTGCCCTAACCTGTTTGTCTGCACTAATGGCTCGAGGGTCGAACCAGAAGTCTCCTACTGAGCTAATCCTATTTACGTACTCTCCTACTGTGAGCGTGGTGGGGGCTCGTGCTGCCTTTGCCATTTTCCAAACACACTTGTTAACTGGATCAAAAGAAAGATTATGGGAGCTCATGAAATCGATCCCAAGGATATGTTCTGCTGTCTGGGGTAGATCAGCTAAAACTACGGGGTGCTTAGTCGTGATGTTCCCTATCTGTATTGCTATAGGGGCTGTGATGTGTCCCTGTTGGAAATAGCCTGTAAAGCCGCTGAGTGTAATGGTGTCTGTTGTGGGCTACGTGGCTCGCTGAAACATTGTGGAGGAATTGAGTGTGGTGCGGGACCCTGCTGTGTCCCAAAGAAATTCTACTGGTTGTCCCTGGACTTTGCCTGCTACTACTGGTCTACCGGACTTGTCCCAAAGGGTGTTGCAGACCCAAGTTGGGGAGCCCGAACACCGTCAGACGGTGCCGTTCATGTCTGTACTCTCTGAACGGGTGCTAATGCTATGGATCAGCTTTGCCCTATTCTTGTTTAGGGTGCCTGTCTGTTGGTTTCTCTGCTGCTTCTGGGGCGCATTGCACTCTCGTGCAAAGTGTCCTAGCTGTCCATAATTATAACATTCTTGAGGTTTTGGCTGGGGTTGGCTGTTCCTGCCCTCATTTACCCATGCGGGGTTCTGGTGTGCTTTATCTGGGTTCATTTCTACCTGCTCTTCATCGGGTGTTATAAATGCGGTTTTGCCTGCAATTGATTGCTCCCAAACGTGGGACAATCTCTTCAAAACCCATTTTTCATTGTGGACCTCATCTGAGGAGTCATAATTTGCGCAAGCTTTTCGTCCTGCTTCTGTGGCATGGGAGACTAGAGTTCGGGTCCATTTGGCCATATTATCTGGGGACAATGGGGGCGGGCTAACTCTCCAAAAATTGTGGTAAAGTGAATCCACAAACGTCCAACAAATGCTGCGGGATGCTTAGTCTTCTTTTGCCTACACTTATTTAGGCCTTCTACGGGGTCTCCTCTGTTAAAGCCGATCGCATCAAGGATCGCTGTGTGCATCTCTTGGAGTGTGCCTCCTCCTACATTCTGTGGGTCGGGAAGGGCTGCTACGACTGAAGGGTCAAGGCTTAAAACTGTGAGCTTCACTTGCTCCTTTTCGTCCAGGCCGTTCATGGTTGCCTGTTGTCTGACTTTCGCGAAAAATTGGTGGGGGTCTGAAGTGGGAAGGAACGGTGTAATTTTTCCACACCCGTCCCGTAATTGGGTCACGGTTAACGGGGTTGTATAAAGGAAATCTGCTTCTCCTTCTCCTGCGACCCTGCGGTGTGTGGTTACAAGATTCATGGGAGTGTGTTTTGCCTGTTCGGTTGGGGCGCTTTCCTTTTCAGGGGTTTTTCCTGTGTACATGTCCCATGTACGTATCTATGGGCAGTCTCGTTCAATTCCTGCCAGTCGGGGCCATTTTCTTGATCTAATTGGGGTCCGAATGTACTCTGAAATCCATTTTGCACGGACAGCAGAGATTGCAATTCTGCAATTTGCTTCCGGCATTTTGCATGGTCTACGGAACTCTGCCTTTGTTCCGTCGGGGAAGTATGGAGTGCTCGTAGGGCTGCTTTTAAATCATTGCACTGTTTCTGTAATTTCTCAACTTGCTGTTCTGTTTCTTGTCGACCAAGACCGCACGTTGCGTGTCCTGGTAGGCCTTATCATATTGCGTCTGAAAACTGTTCAAATGCGCGAGACAAGACTGATGTGCCCACTTGGCATCATCCACCTCTCTGTCCCTTGCTGCTAACTGCTCTTTCAGATCTCGATTCTCTTTCTCTACCTCACTCAGGTCTACCTCACTACTTCTGTCTCTCTCCTCTATCTCTCTATGGAGCGTCCTAACAACCTCCACTGTGCCTCGCAATTGTGCCAAACAGGACACGATTGCCATCGGCTTGCGAGCTTTCCCTAAGCTCTTCTTGTGGATCTCTGACAGGTTCTCCCACCTATACTCCCGGGTCCTGTTTCCTCATTATTGCAGAATTCACTCCAAAGGGGCCATCCTTTCCCTTTGAGATATTTCCTGATCTCATCTTCCCAAACGGGACACTGTCCTACTTTACTGGTCGCTGCGACCTCGAATTCCTGGGGGTTCATAAGGCGTTCCATTGCCTTCATTGCCATTCCCTCTATCTAGGATCTCTACTGAATTTGGAACAGTGGGTGATAAAGTGCTGATGTAAACACGGGTACGGCTTACGCTAATATCCGGCCTACAAAACCCCCGACAGTTTTACGCAACAAAATCTCTCAGGTTTACCTTATATCCCTGTTAGTACGCATGCAGTAACACACTTCCGAATCTCAGAGGCTTGATCAGTACTGCTTTGACGCTTGTGGTTTTTCTGTTCCCAACTGGATTCTCAATTCAAATTTTGGGTTCTCTTGGAGTGGTTAGGCCACTTCTAAGTCGGGTCCCGTCAGATGTCGCCAGTAAATGTTGCTAACTTTTGGTTGGCGCTTAATTTGGCTGTTTAATTACGTTTGCTCAAGAGTCGCAGGTATCTTTCGACACCGCCACAAGGTTCAGAACCGAATACTGATCAATGACTCGATACACCAGTTAGTAAGTTCAAAAGCAATGCTCATTTATTTACACACAGTCAAATCTACTCATGCATAAACTCTACAAACTAAACTACCACTATGACAAAAGCCTATACTTAGCTTCGGGTGCCCACTCAGTCAGAGGAACAATGGCCGTTGCTCGGTTCTGAGGCTGCTGGGTTGAGCTGTTTACAGGGTAGCAACTAGGAGCGTATATCTCATAGCGTGCGTTGACTTGGGACTTACTTGGTCTGGTGCAGCTGCTGGGCAGGTCTCTCTCTTCGCTGAGAGCCAAAGCCAAAGGAGGGCGGTTCTCCCTTGGGGGATACCTTTTATACTAAAAAGGGCTTTGCGTGCTTTTGGGCGGGCCTTGAACTTGGCCTCAACTAATTGGGTCTTTCCCAATCATCTGTATCGATTTTCCTCCAATAGAGGGGTGGTTCCCTGATCGCTGGGCGTGTCCTGGTGACTGTCAGTCTGCTTTGTCTTAGCCTCTTCTGGCGCCAGGGAGTCTGCCTTAACATTGTGTATCTAAATGTTTCCTTTTTGTCCCTGGAGATGACTCATTAGTATGTAGATTGTTTGGTAGTTTCTGTCCTGTCTGTGAGTTTAAGGTTCTAATCAATAGACAGAGCTTGCACCTGCTTGTTTCTTAGCATTGATCAATTTTCCCTGCATTCTTTGCAAGTGTCCATTTTGTAATCGGGACCATCCCAGATGGCTACAGCGACATGGTGAGTGGGGGTAGGGGCCCGCCGAACTTCAGGGTTAGGCTCCTGAGGTTACATTGGAAATCCAGTCCCAATAGAAGAGGAGCACAGACGTCGGGGAGTACATATCATTTAAAATTGGCGTACTCAGCGCTCTGTATTGCGAGGGTTGAGGTCGTGCACCCCCGGACCTGCACCGAGTGTGACCTGGAGGCGAGGGAGATGGTTTGATGCGCCAGGACGATTGGGAGCGAGCAGCGTCTTACCATGTCTGGATGAATGAGGCTCTCTGTGCTCCCGGATTCAAAGAGGCAGAGCGTTTCGTGTCCGTTTACTCGAACAGGTCATCATAGAGCTCCGGAGGTATTTGGGTCGCGACTGGTCAAGGGTGACCGCACTGGGTTGTGGGTAGCCGGCGTGGTCGGAGGTGCTGGGGCAGTTTCAAGATGGCTGCCCCCATTGGTCGCACGTGACGGGCGGCGTTGCAGATGGCGGCCAAGATGGTGGCCCCCATCGGTCGCACGTGTTGGGCGGTGAGGAAGATGGTGTCCAAGATGGTGGCCCCCATGAATCGCACGTGGCCGGCCATTGTGGGCGAGGATGGCCAAGATGGTTACCCCCGTGAGACGCACATGCTGTGCGGGCCGGAAGATGGCTGTCCCCACAGCCAACACGAGTCCGGGAGGGGCGGAGCCGGCAGACATGATGCCACACTGCGGGATCTGCGGGTCTGTGAGTCTGAGGGTCGGGCCTGCGATTTAGAGTTTTTGGACCTGGCCAGGCAAACTTTAGCAAAATGTCCTTTTCTCCCGCAGTCGCTGCAGTTCGCGTTCCGGGCCGGGCAGCGCTGCCGGGGGTGTTGTGGCTGGCCGCAGAAATAACAGGGTAGCCCCCCATGGTGGGCGGGCAGTCACGCGGCACAGGCCTGGGGTATTCTTTGGTCGTGGGTCCACGAGGGGGTCGTGTGATCGGACGCGAAGGTGTTAAGGCTTTGGAACGCTACTTCCAGAGAGGAGGCTAATTTTCCCGTCTCTTCCAGGTCTCGGGCACCCTTTTCGAGTAGGTGCTGTCTCACATAGTTGGACCTGACTCCAGCCACGTAGGTGTCCCGGATGGCAAGGTCCATATGTTGAGTAGCCGTAACGGCCTGGTAATTGCAGCTTCATGCAAGGACTTTGAGGTCGCGTAACTGCTCTTCCAGCGATTCCCCGGGACGCTGGTGGCGAGTGGCGAGGAGATAGAACATAGAACATAGAACGATACAGCGCAGTACAGGCCCTTCGGCCCACGATGTTGCACCAAAACAAAAGCCATCGAACCTACACTATGCCATTATCATCCATATGTTTATCCAATAAACTTTTAAATGCCCTCAATGTTGGCGAGTTCACTACTGTTGCAGGTAGGGCATTCCACGGTCTCACCACTTTTTGCGTAAAGAACCGACCTCTGACCTCTGTCCTATATCTATTACCCCTCAGTTTAAAGCTATGTCCCCTCGTGCTAGCCATTTCCATCAGCGGGAGAAGACTCTCACTGTCCACCCTATCTAACCCCCTGATCATTTTGTATGCCTCTATTAAGTCTCCTCTTAACCTTCTTCTCTCTAACGAAAACAACCTCAACTCCATCAGCCTTTCCTTATAAGATTTTGCCCCCATACCAGGAAACATCCTGGTAAATCTCCTCTGCACCCGCTCCAAATCTTCCACGTCCTTCCTATAATGCGGTGAACAGAACTGTACGCAATATTCCAAATGCGGCCGTACAAGAGTTTTGTACAGCTGCAACATGACCTCATGACTCCGGAACTCAATCCCTCTACCAATAAAGGCCAACACTCCATAGGCCTTCTTCACAACCCTATCAACCTGGGTGGCAACTTTCAGGGATCTATGTGCATGGACACCGAGATCCCTCTGCTCATCCACACTTCCAAGAATTTTACCATTAGCCAAATATTCCGCATTCCTGTTATTCCTTCCAAAGTGAATCACCTCACACTTCTCTACATTAAACTCCATTTGCCACCTCTCAGCCCAGCTCTGCAGCTTATCTATGTCCCTCTGTAACCTGCTACATCCTTCCGCACTGTCGACAACACCACCGACTTTAGTGTTGTCTGCAAATTTACTCACCCACCCTTCTGCGCCCTCCTCTAGGTCATTGATAAAAATGACAAACAGCAACGGCCCCAGAACAGATCCTTGTGGTACGCCACTTATAACTGAACTCCATTCTGAACATTTCCCATCAACCACCACCCTCTGTCTTCTTTCAGCTAGCCAATTTCTGATCCACATCTCTAAATCACCCTCAATCCCCAGCCTCCGTATTTTCTGCAACAGCCTACCGTGGGGAACCTTATCAAACGCTTTACTGAAATCCATATACACCACATCAACTGCTCTACCCTCGTCTACCTGTTCAGTCACCTTCTCAAAGAACTCTATAAGGTTTGTGAGGCATGACCTACCTTTCACAAAGCCATGCTGACTATCCCTGATCATATTATTCCTATCTAGATGATTATAAATCTTGTCTCTTATAATCCCCTCCAAGACTTTACCCACAACAGACGTGAGGCTCACCGGTCTATAGTTGCTGGGGTTGTCTCTACTCCCCTTTTTGAACAAAGGGACCACATTTGCTATCCTCCAGTCCTCTGGCACTATTCCTGTAGCCAATGATGACATAAAAATCAAAGCCAAAGCCCCAGAAATCTCTTCCCTGGCTTCCCAGAGAATCCTAGGATAAATCCCATCAGGTCCCGGGGACTTATCTATTTTCAGCCTGTCCAGAATTGCCAACACCTCTTCCCTACGTACCTCAATGCCATCTATTCTAATAGCCTGGGTCTCAGCATTCTCCTCCACAACATTATCATTTTCCTGAGTGAATACTGACGAAAAATATTCATTTCGTATCTCGCCTATCTCTTCAGACTCCACACACAATTTCCCATCCCTGTCCTTGACTGGCCCAACTCTTACCCTAGTCATTCTTTTATTCCTGACATACCTATAGAAAGCTTTTGGGTTTTCCTTGATCCTACCTGCCAAATACTTCTCATGTCCCCTCCTTGCTCGTCTTAGCTCTCTCTTTAGATCCTTCCTCGCTACCTTGTAATTTATCCATCGCCCCAACTGAAACTTCACACCTCATCTTCACATAGGCCTCCTTCTTCCTCTTAACAAGAGATTCCACTTCTTTGGTAAACCACGGTTCCCTTGCTCGACGCCTTCCTCCCTGCCTGACCGGCACGTACTTATCAAGAACACGCAGTAGATGTTCCTTGAACAAGCCCCACTTATCCAGTGTGCCCAACACTTGCAGCCTACTTCGCCAACCTATCCCCCCCAAGTCATGTCTAATGCCATCATAATTGCCCTTCCCCCAGCTATAACTCTTGCCCTGCGGTGTATACTTATCTCTTTCCATCACTAACATAAACGTCACCGAATTATGGTCACTGTCCCCAAAGTGCTCTCCTACCTCCAAATCCAACACCTGGCCTGGTTCATTACCCAAAACCAAATCCAAAGTGGCCTCGCCTCTTGTTGGCCTGTCAACATATTGTGTCAGGAAACCCTCCTGCACACATTGTACAAAAAACGACCCATCTAATGTACTCGAACTATATCTTTTCCAGTCAATATTTGGAAAGTTAAAGTCTCCCATAATAACTACCCTGTTAATTTCGCTCCTATCCAGAATCATCTTCGCCATCCTTTCCTCTACATCCCTAAAACTATTTGGAGGCCTATAGAAAACTCCCAACAGGGTGACCTCTCCTTTCCTGTTTCTAACCTCAGCCCATACTACCTCGGAAGAAGAGTCCCCATCTAGCATCCTCTCCGCCACCGTAATACTGCTCTTGACTAGCAGCACCACACCTCCCCCTCTTTTGCCTCCTTCTCTGAACTTACTAAAACACCTAAACCCCGGAACCTGCAACATCCATTCCTGTCCCTGCTCTATCCATGTCTCCGAAATGGCCACAACATCGAAGTCCCAGGTACCAACCCATGCTGCCAGTTCCCCTACCTTATTTCGTATACTCCTGGCATTGACGTAGACACACTTCAAACCACCTACCTGAACACTGGCCCCCTCCTGCGACGTCAAATCTGTGCTCCTGACCTCTATACTCTCATTCTCCCGTACCCTAAAACTACAATCCAGGTTCCCATGCCCCTGCTGCATTGTTTAAACCCCCCCAAAGAGCACTAACAAATCTCCCCCCCAGGATATTTGTGCCCCTCAGGTTCAGATGTAGACCATCCTGTCTGTAGAGGTCCCACCTTCCCCAGAAAGAGCCCCAGTTATCCAGAAATCTGAATCCCTCCCGCCTGCACCACCCCTGGAGCCACGTGTTTAATTGCTCTCTCTCCCTAGTCCTCATCTCATTATCACGTGGCACGGGCAACAATCCAGAGATAACAACCCAGTTTGTTCTTGTTCTGAGCTTCCATCCTAGCTCCCTGAAAGCCTGCCTGACATCCTTGTCCCCTTTCCTACCTATGTCGTTAGTGCCAATGTGGACCACGACTTGGGGCTGACCCCCTGACCCCATCCGCCGCGCGTATACCTCGTTCATGGGCCTTACGTAGAGGCGCTCTAGCATCGCGAGGGGATCTGTATAGGTGGAGGCTTCCTCGAGTTGAACAGATTTTAGATGGCTCACCCGTGCGTGGAGGAGACTCAACTTCTGTTCGTCGGTGATGGAAGGCGAGGAGGCGGCGGTGAGGTAGGCCTTGAAACAGCAGAGCCAGTGCGAAAAAATCACTTTCGCCTCCGCGGCCTGCGGATCGAGTTCCTGTCGGTCAGGTTTGAGGGCCGATTCCAGAGTGGCATTGTAGTTGATTAAATTGATGTGACCATCAATTCACACGAATCCAGGAGTAGAAGTAAACTGTGGCTTTAATCAACTAGAACAGTGCCTACCTGCGACTGATCGGTTAGTGGGAGCTGCCTACAGGGCGACTGTTCTTATACCTCCCCTCAAGGGGTGGAGCCAGGGGCGGAGCCCACACAGGCCCCAACATGCTACATCATAGGTAATACCTTACAATGGTCCATAGGTGGAGCCCACATGGGCACCAGCATAATACAGATATGCACATGGTGAATTGTTACAGCAATACATTCACCACATACGTGACAATATAATTTCATAATGTACCAATCCTGAGAGACAGAGACAGGTTTCTCTCCAGCTATCCTATTTGCCCGGAACTTCCATGGAGTGGCACTCAGCGTGGGATTGCCACTCCGCTCAGTCTTACTTACCTGGACACAAAGACACTCCTTTCTCGCCCGGTCTTCTGACTCAGGCCGGGCGAGAACAGTGTAGTGAATGCCTGAGGCCGTACGTTGAGGCGCCCATTTTTGTGGCACTGTTTCAGGGGAGTGGTTGGAGTCTTGTGGGGGGGAGGGGAGTGAGGGGGGGTGGTGTGTTGGTGGTGCATCAGTACAATGGCCACCCGAAGTAAAAATGGTTTGAATTCTTCTAACTTTTTCTGGGTACCTATTACTGTACGACAGTCAGCATCGTCAGCAGTTTGCGATTCAAATCGGAATTTCAGTTTCCAGTGAGAACTTTGAACTTCTCAGCCAATTGCCGTGCAATCCTTACCTGCGGACCTCTGGACAGGGGTGTTCTTCAAGGTCCTGGAATGGGAAGTTATGGGTGAATGCGATGGATTCACTTGAGCCAATTAGCTAGAGATAGCAGGGGCTAATGCGTAGGTGGTGAGTGGTCAAAACCAGGCCACAATGAACAGCAGCCACTGCCTGCACCGTTCCCTGGGGCTCATTGGCAGCGGAGTGGAAGCCAGCCTGGAGCTTTGCATGGAGGTGTGGCTGTGCTGATGGATGTGGTGTCAGCAAGTGTTGCATGTAGCAGAGCAAGGGTGTAAAATAGGCACTTGTAACCTGGGGGTGCGACAAAAAAGGGACCCGCATGACTCGATGTACCGGAGAAGAGGTTTTGGCACAGTTAAAAAAAAGATGAACATGAAGTCTGGACTTGGGAGCAGAGATATAAGGACAATATGGATGCTGTTGCTGCTTCAGCTAAAGGAACTGATTGACCAGAACTAGCAAGACAGTGCAAGTGCTGTCCCAGAGTTTCAGATAAAGTGATTCTGGTGAGTCCATAGCTTGAGCAGAGCTGGAGAGGTTCTGCAGAATTACACCACATTTCTGAAGACCGTGCCAGCGTGATGCACGATCAATGGCCACTAAAGCGAGGTTGTAGTCCAACTGAAGGCTTTAATAATCTAGATGGCAGGTATTTGGCAGGTAGGATCAAGGAAAACCCAAAAGCTTTCTATAGGTATGTCAGGAATAAAAGAATGACTAGGGTAAGAGTAGGGCCAGTCAAGGACAGGGATGGGAAGTTGTGTGTGGAGTCTGAAGAGATAGGCGAGATACGAAATGAATATTTTTCGTCAGTATTCACTCAGGAAAAAGATAATGTTGTGGAGGAGAATGCTGAGACCCAGGCTAATAGAATAGATGGCATTGAGGTACGTAGGGAAGAGGTGTTGGCAATTCTGGACAGGCTGAAAATAGATAAGTCCCCGGGGCCCGATGGGATTTATCCTAGGATTCTCTGGGAAGCCAGGGAAGAGATTGCTGAGTCTTTGGCTTTGATTTTGATGTCATCATTGGCTACAGGGATAGTGCCAGAGGACTGGAGGATAGCAAATGTGGTTCCTTTGTTCAAGGAGGGGAGTAGAGACAACCCCGGCAACTATAGACCGGTGAGCCTCACGTCTGTTGTGGATAAAGTCTTGGAGGGGATTATAAGAGACAAGATTTATAATCATCTAGATAGGAATAATATGATTAGGGATACTCAGCATGGCTTTGTGAAGGGTAGGTAATGCCACACAAACCTTATAGAGTTCTTTGAGAAGGTGACTGAACAGGTAGATGAGGGTAGAGCAGTTGATGTGGTGTATATGGATTTCAGTAAAGCGTTTGATAAGGTTCCCCACGGTAGGCTATTGCAGAAAATACGGAGGCTGGGGATTGAGGGTGATTTAGAGATGTGGATCAGAAATTGGCTAGCTGAAAGAAGACAGAGGGTGGTGGTTGATGGGAAATGTTCAGGATGGAGTTCAGTTACAAGTGGTGTACCACAAGGATCTGTTCTGGGGCCGTTGCTGTTTGTCATTTTTATCAATGACCTAGAGGAGGGCGCAGAAGGGTGGGTGAGTAAATTTGCAGACGACACTAAAGTCGGTGGTGTTGTCGACAGTGCGGAAGGATGTAGCAGGTTACAGAGGGACATAGATAAGCTGCAGAGCTGGGCTGAGAGGTGGCAAATGGAGTTTAATATAGAGAAGTGTGAGGTGATTCACTTTGGAAGGAATAACAGGAATGCGGAATATTTGGCTAATGGTAAAATTCTTGGAAGTGTGGATGAGCAGAGCGATCTCAGTGTCCATGTACATAGATCCCTGAAAGTTGCCACCCAGGTTGATAGGGTTGTGAAGAAGGCCTATAGAGTATTGGCCTACATTGGTAGAGGGATTGCGTTCTGGAGTCATGAGGTCATGTTGCAGCTGTACAAAACTCTGGTACAGCCGCATTTGGAGTATTGCGTACAGTTCTGGTCACCGCATTATAGGAAGGACGTGGAAGCTTTGGAGCGGGTGCAGAGGAGATTTACCAGGATGTTGCCTGGTATGGAGGGAAAATCTTATGAGGAAAGGCTGATGGACTTGAGGTTGTTTTCGTTAGAGAGAAGAAGGTTAAGAGGAGACTTAATAGAGGCATACAAAATGATCAGGGGGTTAGATAGGGTGGACAGTGAGAGTCTTCTCCCGCGGATGGAAATGGCTAGCATGAGGGGACATAGCCTTAAACTGAGGGGTAATAGATATAGGACAGAGGTCAGAGGTAGGTTCTTTATGCAAAGAGTGGTGAGGCCGTGGAATGCTCTACCTGCAACAGTAGTGAACTCGCCAACAAAAAGGGCATTTAAAAGTTTATTGGATAAGCATATGGATGATCATGGCATAGTGTAGGTTAGATGGCTTTTGTTTTTTGACTTCCCATGTCGGTGCAACATCGTGGGCTGAAGGGCCTGTGCTGCACTGTAGCGTTCTATGTTCTATGTTCTATGTTTGCCCCAGCAGCTCAGGTACAGAATGAAGGCTGCTGGGGCGGCACGGGCTCTTATACCCCGCCTAGCAGGGCGGAGCTACCATACATCCTAACCAGTAGAAAGCGTAGTTTCCACCAATGGTGCTCCAGCCTATCAGGTACCGTAATAGCTATAATACCACATTCACCCTCAGTTAAAAAAGAGTCAGGCAGGGATGGTGGCCTGATACTACAAACATGGCAACGTGGCAGAATTAGTTATGGAGGTACATTAATGCCTCCGTACAGTGTTTTGTGACTATTTATAATTCTGATAGCTATGTACATTTGATGGTTTACATTTACAGTTTACAGTTTACAATTTAATATGAAGCAATCAGTTGATCGGGGGCCCTGGTTGTCCTCTGTGATCGTCGGAGCTTCGGCGGTGACACCGGTGGAGGTGCGGGCGTCTGTGACTCCGGGAGCGTGGCTTCGATCTCCATGGCAGCTTCGGCACCCCTAGACGGCGCTGGTGGGGAAAATGGTTGACCTGGGAGGGAGCCCCTGCGGGGAGCGTCGGTGGGTGGGGGGCCGAGACGGGGCCAGCGGAAGGACCGATCCTCGTGTAAGGTGCCCCGGTGGAGGGGAGGGTGGGATTGGTGGCTGGGGTGTGCATGGGGTTCCGACGTGCGGCAGGTCTCGTAGGGAGACCGTATCTTGTCGGCCGTCGGGGTACGCCACGTAGGCGTACTGGGGGTTAGCATGGAGCAGATGGACCCTCTCGACCAACGGGTCCGACTTGTACGCCTGCACATGTATTCGGAGCAGGATGGGTCCGGGTGCTGCCAGCCAGGTCGGGAGCGAGGTCCCAGAGGAGGATTTCCTGGGGAAGACAAGGAGACATTCGTGAGGTGTCTGGTTGGTGGTGGTACAAAGCAGTGACCAGATGGAGTGGAGGGCATCCGAGAGGACTTCCTGCCAGCGGGAGACTGGGAGGTTCCTGGACCGTAGGGCCAGTAGGACGGTCTTCCAGACCGTTCCGTTCTCCCTCTCTACCTGTCCGTTACCCCGGGGGTTGTAACTGGTCGGCCTGCTCGAGGCGATGCCCTTGCTGAGGGAGGGCCCCCTATCACTATGTATGTAAGCGGGGAACCCGAACAGTGCAAAGATGCTATGGAGGGCCTTGATGACAGTGGCACACGGGCCTGACATACCCCCACGAAATGGCCATTTTCGCCGCATCCCTTGTAGGTGGATGCGTGGGACGGGCAGCGCTGGTGAGGGTGCTTGGCCTGCCCACAAAGGTAGCAGGGGGGCCCCCCCAGGGTTGCCAGGCCGCCTTGCAGCGCAGGCCTGTGGGGGGATGGGGAAGTCTTGGGGTCGGCCGCGGAGAGGTTCCACGCTGCCCAGGGGGAACGTAAGTGTGGACGTTCCTGGAGGCCACGTCCAGGGAGCCTACAAGGGCCTGTGCCTCCCTGAGACCCAGAGTGTCTTTTTCTAACAGTCGCTGGCAGATTTGTGAGGATAGCATACCTGCCACGAAAGCGTGTCCCGGACTAAGAGTTCAGTGTGTTCGCTCGCCGAAACTTGCGGGCAGCTGCAGCTTCTCCCCAACACCAGGAGTGCGCGGTAGAATTCTTCCAGTGATTCCCCAGGGGTTTGTCACCTTGTTGCAAGCAGGTGCCGGGCGTAGACCTGGTTTACCGGGCAAATATAGTGTCCTTTTAGCAGCTCTATTGCTGCATCGAAATCTTCCGCTTCCTCGATGAGGGTGTAAATCTCCGGGCTCACCCTTGAGTGCAGGACTTGCAGTTTCTGCTCTCCCGTGGGTGTGTTTTCAGCCATCCCGAGATACCCTTTAAAGCACGCCAGCCAGTGCTTGAAGATTGCCGCTGAGTTCGCTGCGTGGGGGCTGTGTTGCAGACACTCCGGCTTGATTCGGAGCTCCATCCTTTCTTCTTAAAAAAACTAGCTTCTTAAATTGATGCACGATCAATGACCATGAAAGCGAGGTTGTAGTCCAACTGAAGGCTTTAATAAGCTAGATGTTTCCCCCAGCAGCTCAGGTACAGAATGAAGGCTGCTGGGGCGGCACGGGCTCTTATACCCTGCCTAGCAGGGCAGAGCTACCATACATCCTAATCAATAGAAAGCATACAGTTTCCACCAATGGTGCTCCAGCCTATCAGATACCGTAATACCTATAATACCACACAGCGGAATTCAAGTTGCTGCCGATGGGATCGGTGACTACATCCTTGAAGAAAAAGTATTCCACTTGAGGAAGTTCAGAGCTTTAAAAGGAAAGTATCTGTGGCTGAAATTAAAGTCACATATGCTGAATGGACTGCCCAGTAAATACTATGGTATCTTCTATTTAACGTGTAATTTATAGTTTATATTGACCACAATTTTGTTAATTCATGCTGAATTAATGTTCATTTTGATTTGATTGTTGAAACCTTGTTCATTGGTTTGCTTGTTGGGGGTAATTCGGGAAATTTGGTTCCTTTGATTGGTTAGTCTCCAGAGAGAACAATCAACTGGATTCTCCGCCCCGCCACGCCACATTTCTGCCCCGACCCGCCGGCGGGATTCTCCGTTACGCCTGCCGGTCAATGTGGGGCAGCCCCACGCCGTCGCGAAACTCCCAGGCACCGGCAAAATGGAGTAATACGCCGTCGGAGAATCCCACCCACTATATTTTGATCGTTGTAAGCACCGCAGTTAATTCATCCGTAACTCTTCTGCACCCATAGGAATACAAGCATAATCAATGCAACCTGTCCTCATAACCTTCAGAGCTCATCATTCTGGTGAATTTGTATTGCCAGCCTTTCCAAGGCAAGGGATCTGGAAATGAACATTTTACTTCACATGCAGACTAACCAGAGTTTTAGACAATTATTCTGGGCAGGTTTCTCCGTCCCTCCAGACCCGTTTTCTGGCGCGAAGCACCCCACCGGCAGTGGGATCCTCAGGGCGGGATTCTCTCTTACGGGAACTAAGTCCCCACGCCCGCCGGAAAACGGGCAAGAATCACTCCAGACTTTTTCCTCGAAGGTCCGGGCTGATTCCTGGTTTTCAAGGGGGCTAGCAGACCCCGAGCATGCGCCCCGCAGCTCTGGCGGCCGGCGGGGTCCGCAGTTACGCCCGCGTGGCTGCGCATTCGCACGCCGGCCGGCCGCGGGTCCACGCATGCTCGCAACGGCTGGCCACTGGTCCACGCATGCGTGCGGCGGCCGTCTTCGCGCCGGCCCCCGCTCAACATGTCGGAGCCCTATAGGGGCCCGGTGCGGAGGAACATAGCGGGCCTGGCCACCGTGGACGCCTCCCCCTGGAGTTGGATCCCCCTGCCCCTCCCAGCAGGACGGCACCTGCATCCAGAACGGTGGGGTCCCGCCGGGTGGGACCACATGTGAACCACACCGGTGTGACTCGGCGGAACTCAGCCCGTCGAGCGCAGAGAATCGACACGGGGGCCACTTTCAACGGCCCCCAACCGGCACGACGTCACGCGCATGCCTGGCAGGTCCACGGAGAATCGCTGAAGCGGCGTAGCGCCCGATTTCCGGCTTGAACGGCTATTCTCCGAGCCCGCGCCGGGCACGATTCTGGCGTGGATGGTCGGAGAATCCCGCCCTCTGTCTCAGCAGCCAGCCAATGGGGTTTCCCATTGTGGTCACCCCCACACCATCAGGAAATCCGCGAAGTGCGGGATCCCGCTGACGGACAATCTAGCCCCCTAACTTTCAACAATTTGTATTCCATCCTCGAGATGAGGGATAAACCTTCATTACCATTTTCAATTACCCATGTAACTGCTTGCTATTTTAGTGAGTTCTGTGCACGGGTGGTACATCTTTCTATTCCTCCAGGTTCAAGACTCACCATTTACAAAAAGTCACAGGATTCTTTCTGTCAAAACAGACATAGCATCTGTTGAAAGTCTGATGTGAGAGAGGGCACCTCAAACAATGTCAATTTGGATTATGTTCGCACGTCCCGCACTGAACATTCTACAGTGAAAAAGGTAAGCAGGTGGAAGGTGAACTGTGGTTGGAATAAATTTGCACCACAGAAAGCAATTTTTAAATTCAAGACCCCCCGCCGAGTCGGAGAATCCCCAGGGAGCGGGATGAATCTCGCTCCAGCGCTCCGACGCCGTATTCTCCGGCGCTGGTTTTCGGGCGGGGGCGGTGTTTACGCCGCGCCGGTCGGGAGCCGTTAGCAGCGACCCACCCGGCAATTCTCCGGGCCCCGATGGGCCGAGAGGCCGTCATTTCCTGGCCAGTCCCGCCTGCGTGAAATGGACATGGTCCATCACGGCGAGACTGTCTTGTTGTCCAGCTAGGTGAGTACTCGGGGGGGGGCGCGGGGGGATCTGGCCCTGGGGGCCCCCCACGGTGGCCTGGCTGCGATCGGGGCCCACCGATCTGCGGGCGGGCCTGTGCCATGGGGGCACTCTTTCCTGCCGTGCCTGCCTGTCTAGGGCTCCGCCGTGGCCGGCGCGGAGAAGAACCCCCCCTGCGCATACGCATGAACACGCCGACCAGTCTGCACATTGCCGGAACCACGGCAGCGGTTCTGCGCATGCGCCAACTCGCGCCGGCCCTTCGGCGCCGGTTAGCACGGCGCCAACCCCTCCGCCGCCGGCCTAGCCCTTCCTAGGAATCCCCTAGGATTCCGCACCTTCCGGTCAGCCCGACGCCGGAGTGGTTCGTGGCGTTCTTGGCGCCGGGCCATCCAGCCAGTTGCGGGAGAATCCCGCCCATTTTTTTATTCTTTGTTTTTCGATAGATGATTAGAAACCATGGCTGGAGTAAGAGAAGGATTCGGCAGCTCAGTGTTGCTCATGTGGGTCTTCCAAATAGATAGCGATTTCAGGCCTCGCTCCAGAATTTGAGTATGCAATCTGTGCTAACACTCGCATTCTGCTCGAAGGAAGTGCTAAATTGTCAGAAATGAAAAACTTCAGATGAGACTGACGTTTTATCTGCTTGTTTCGTTATATAAATCATTGATCAGACTACAGTTATGATAAGTATGATCTACTTTATAGAAAGGTTGTCGGAGATGGCAAAGAGATTCATTTTTGATGTGGGCAGGGGAATAGGAAGAATCCTGGTTCTACGTGTAAGCCTCGTGGAAAGGTGTCTCTGGAGGTGCTTTTTAAATTCCCGGGGTGGTGGGGTTGGTGCAGGCTTGAGTTGGGCCCAACAACCCTAGAAACATTTCAGAGTCAGATGAATCTGCTGAATGTGGAAGTGGGCTGTTTATGACTTCGGCCCTCTATAAAAGGCAGCCTTGAAGGCCACCCACCTGGAGAGAAAAGAAGGTTAATGTTTGCAACTGTGCAGGAGGAGACTTCTGAAGACTATCATGTAAGTAAAAGCTGTAAATGTTGGCCAACTGGCTAGTTATGCTGTAAGAGGTGGCCCATCATGGGCTTTCCACAGGGAAATTTAAATTGAGCTTTCTGCTTTAGCTGTGTTAGCATCACAGACTAATATCCGCCAACATTTATATAGGGTCATAGAACATAGAACTGTACAGCACAGTACAGGCCCTTCGGCCCACGACGTTGTGCCGAACTAGTCTGCAACTAAGATCAAATCAACCTTGCCGACATCTTTGGTGGTGTCTGTGCCCTCCATCTGCCTCCAGGCAATCAGAAGGGCGAAGGCCAAGACATCAGCCTTCCTCATCTCCAGCAGCCCCAGCAAGTCCGACACACCAAAGATTGCCACCCATGGGCACAGCCCTACTCTAACTCGCAAAATCTCCGACCTTGTTTCGAAGAAAAAGCCACAAACCCAGAACTTAACCAACTTAGGGCAGGACCAAAATATTTGCGAGTGGTTCGCTGGCCCACTTGAACAACTCTCACGCCTATCCTCTACACCCAGAAAGAACCCACTCATACGTGTGCCCTGGTCATGTATGCTCTATGTACCACTTAAAACTGAATCAAACTCAGTCTTGCACACGAGGATGTAAAATTGACTCTATGCAGAGCCTCGCTCCACACTCCGATTCAGCGATCTTATTGTGCCCACCGCGCATACGGGCACAATGGGTGAATTGCGCGAGAACTCCAAATCAGGCTCCGCACTGGACGCTGGGCCAATCGCGAATCACCTGACTTGCTCTGCCCGTCGAGATCCAGATCTGCATATTTAAATGAGCTGAATGGCTCATTTAAATACCCAGGCACCAGATTCACCCAGCGCCCAGGATTCAAAGGGCATGTCTGGGAGACTTCACCAGGGCACTGTTTAGTACTGATCCACTCAAACATGGACTAGGTGTAATGGCGCCTAGGGTTGTCTTGCAGGCCATTGGAGACTCCCGAGAGGTCAGGGACAGGGCAGGGTGGTACCCTGGTATTTCCCTGTCACCTGGGTACCTTGGCACTGCCAGCCTGGCAAGGGTGAAACTCCCCGAGGCCAACAACAATAGTAAGACTAGCAGGGTGCTTCTCGGCACTGCATCCACCAAGAAACACCTCGTCAAAAGCGGACTTTAATATTTGTCCGCTAAATCGCGTCCATAGCAGCACTAACTAAACCAAACATGACATGCTGAAATAGTAATCCTATTAATGAAAACTTTTAAATGTCTCACATCCCAATATATTATGAAATTTCAGTTACTACTTTTATATTTTAAAGCTGGGGAGGGACAGATTATTAAAATGACTGTTGCAAATCACGTGATCTTTGGCACTTGAGTTTCATACAGTCCTAAGTCACAAGCAAATGCCTATTTAAATATGCACTTTCACAGCCATCCAGCAAATTCAACATTCCTTTGTTTCAGGATAGGTTAACACTAAAAGATGATAGAACTCCAACTCTCCTGTATCTCTGTTGTACCCGAGACAAATGGGAACATCAAAACTTATTGAGCGTAAGGCAGGAATGGATCATGATGATTTTGCTCATCCAAATCAGACTGATTGAATTTCTCGTTATTTATCACCAATCCCTTATCTGAAAACAGACTTTGAACTTCTGAAGTCACATGATCAGGGAACCATTTTATTGCCCGCTTTCAAAATCAGAAAGGAATTGTTTTCTGGCAGAATTCTACCAGAAGCCATTGAATTAGCTGCAAGCCATCAAACAGCCAAAATAATTACCAGCAATAACAAAAACAGAAAATGTTGGAAGTTCTCAGCAGGCCTGACAGCATCTGTGGAGAGAGAACAGAGCTGAGCTGTCAAAGAGGCATGCAGACTCAAAACGTTAGCTCACTTCCATATCCGGGCCTGCACATCGGGCGGGATTCTCTAATCCCGCGGCAGAGTGTTCACGCCGTCGTAAACGCCATTGCATTTTACGAGGACGGATTCCGGCCCGCAAAAGGGGCCAGCACGGGTGCCGCGAGAAGCGCAGGGGGCGTGGCACCAGACTGCCGTCGGATACGTGGGATGCCTCGATGACGCGGCACCACGCCGCTTAATATGCGCCAGCGGCGCGGAGTCCTGAGAGCCGCGAGATGGCCACTGCCCGCCGTGGCGCCCCGAGTGTCAGGGACCATGACCTCGACACGCTGCTGGATGCGATCGAGGAGAGGAGGACGATCCTCTGCCCTAGACGGGGCCACCGCCACCCGGGTAGCACAGTCCGGTGAACATGGAGGGAGGTGGGCAATGCCGTAAGCACACCCCATGGACCGGCCAACAGTGCCGGAAAAAGATGCACGACCTGATGAGGGCAGCCAGGGTGAATACACCGAGACGTGCCCCTGGCACCACCCAACCCCTGCCACACACACATGTGAAAGTAACCCTCCCCTCAGGAGGAGGGCAAACCCCACACCTGACACACATGGGCACCGATGAGAGCCGCTTTTGCCGGGCGCCCAGCGCTGCCATGCCATCATCTAGCCAACATCTGCGAGGCATGCGGCGGACCGCCTAACGCTGATGCTTTCAACCCTGCCCCCAGTGTAAGATCTCCAACAACCATAGGGAGCATGAGAGAACCGGAGGGGATCCACCCGTACTGCACCCCCTCACAGTCCACGTGCAGAGGGCACTGGACCTTGTTGGCGGAGCTGAGGACCGGGAGGTTGCCCCTTGCCAGATCGGAGGTGCACCAGCAGGTGAGACTCCCCTGCCCGGCTCCCCCCCCCCCCCCCCCCCACTACACCCCCTCACCCCAGTCCGCCTGTCTAACGATACATGCAGTCTTGTGTCTTCCAGGACCTGCCGCCAGTCGTCCCAGCCCGTCTGGCATACCTCACCCACGCCAAGTGCCAGGTGCAGATGGCCCCAGGGACGCATGCCACGGCGGGGAGGGCAGACGGCAAGGAAGGCCTTCCTCCGACATTGGGACCCAGGATACGGACGCACAAAGGACAGACACCCAAGATACCGACAGCCAGGACACAGAGAAGCTGGACACAGATGCACACGACAGCCAGGACAGTGACACACAGAGGACAGGGATACAGTTGACAAACAGACCGGACAGTGACCCTCAGATGGGGGCGAGATAAGGACCATCGGGCCAAGGGTCGATGCAGGAGACCCCTGACTTTGCCTCCGATGAGGACATGGACTTTGCGTCACTGCTGTCTCCCACACCCTCCACCATCGCAGAGCCTACCACCTCGTTGGGCACTTTAATGAAGAGGCTTCTGGGACACTCACTGGTGCGCACCACACAGCCGTACTGGTACAGCAGGTGGGGGTAGGAGCAGCCGAGGGGCCGGACAGTTGGAGGGCAGCCCAGCCCCAGCAACTAGCTGCCGCCCAGACGGTTCCCAGGTTCCTCGGCTTTCCAGTCCCACCCATAGACCCGACGCAGTTAGACACCCAGGGACTACGGCCGGCTTCCAGCAGCTGCAGACACAGGTGGAGGAGTCCATCTGCGTCCAAGAGCAGGGAGTGGTGCCGGTCAAGACTGCCACCCAGGCCAACCCCGCACGGGTGGCATCCGCGGTGGAGGCAAAAGGTGCAACGGTTTCGGCCATGGGTCAGGTCACGCAAGGCATGGGGCTTCATGTGGACGCGTCATCCGTGGCCCAGGACAGGGCTGCCCTCTCACAGGCAGCCATGTGTCAGAGCCAGCTGGATATTGCGTCCGCGCTCCGCAGTCTGGCTGAGTCTTAGCAGGCCATGACCCAGTCTCAGCAGGCCATTGCTAAGAGCATGGGCGCCATTGCCCGGGTGCTGGATGGCGTCGCACAAGCCCAGAGGGAGGTGGCACAGTCCCAGACGGTGATGGCCACTCCCTAGACTCCATCGCAGTTGACGTTAGGACCCTGGTCGATACCACAGCGATCCTCCAGAACTGGCAGTGCCAGGTGTCGCTGATGCCTCGGGGCTTGTCTCCGCTCGCATCCCCGTCCCATAGAGAGGCCCGGGGGCCACCGGGCACCCCGAGGGAGGGGAAGGTTCTGGGGCCCGTTCCGGTGACTCCTGCAAGGGAGGGCCCGGAACACCATGGACCCTCGGACTCCCCGTTCCGACCCTGGTGCATCTGGTGGGCAGCAGGCAGAACATGGTGGCACCAAGCCATTCAGCACGCCCGCGGAGCAGCCTGGCCCATCCAAGCTGCCCCCCCCCCCAGGAAAGGCACGCCAACGGGGAGCCAAGTCGCAGGGCGCCTGGTAAGTTGGCACGGGCGCAGGGCACAGTATTGTTATAGGGGCTAGGGCACTTGTATATTACCGTTCCAATTAAACTCACTGTTACAGCAATGCAAGATGCCTCTGTGCTATGTCCGGTGCCTGCGGGGTCGAGTAGGGGACTGAGTGCCACTGTGGTCGAAGGGCGATGGAACGTTGAGCGCAGGTGGGTGTAAATCTCTCCCACCCCGCCCCCTCCCGGGTGTCCACGGAACATTGCTGCCAGCTACTCAACATGTCCATGTGATGGAGTGTCCAGAACGCATACAGGGACCACCCAGGTGGAGGGTGTAGCTGTGGCCATGAGTCAGATATTAGCTGACGATTTGGAGCTCACAGCTCATCGCAGAGCGGGTTGTCATCATTCACCATGGCATTGATCACCCCCGCTTCCACAAGCAATCGTGTGAGACCAGCCCATTGTGCCGCAGGTGGATGTGTGGTGAACGGGTGCTGTGCATGTGGTGGTGTGAGAGCTAAGGTCGGTGGGTGGTGTGAGAGGTGCGTCTCATGGGTGTTGCGGGAGGTAGGGGTGCTGGGTGGTGAGGTGGGGCGGTACAGTGGTTCCAGTGCCCCTGCTCAGCGAGTCCCTACCCCCCTAATTGGTGAAATGTGCGGTGATCAACGCCTCGTGTGCTCGCTGGCCAAACCGGTGGCGTCGTGCAGCCTCCCGTCCATATCCAGCCCCCATGTCGGGTCTCTAGCCCCCCTCGTCCCCATCCTCCTCATCTGGAGAGGCGTCCCCTTCCTCGAGCTCACCCTCTGCCTCCTCGTCCAGCACATCGCCCCTCTGCTGGGCTGTATTGTGGAGTACGCAGCAGGCCACAAGGATGCGGCCGACCCTCTCCAAATGGTACCGGAGGGCCCCTCCAGAGCCGTCCAGGCACCTGAAGCGCATCTTCAACAGGCCAAAGCACCTCTCGATAACACCCCTGGTTGCTGCAAGGGCCTCATTGTATCGGGTCTCTGCGTCTATCTGTGGCCTCCGTATCGACATCATCAGCCATGACCGCAACGGGTAATCCTGGTGGCCCAACCCCTCAGCCGGGGGGGGGGGGGGGGAACCCTCGAACATGGCGGGGATGAACGATTGTGCCAGGATAAACGCATCATGTACACTGCCCGGGTACTGTGCGCAGACGTGCAGGATCTTCATGCGGTGGTCACAGACCACCTGAATTTTCATGGAGTAGGTCCCCTTCCTGTTCATGAACACATCTCTGTTTTCCGCTGGTGGCCGCATGGCGACGTGCACCCCATCGATCGCCCCTGTACCATGGGTATCCTGGCCACTGCAGCGAATCTTGCTGCCCGAGTACTCTGGTGGGCCCGGTCCACTGGGAACTGGATGTACCTGTCTGTGATGTCATACAGGGCGTCAGTCACTGCACGGATGCACCGGTGCGCCGATGCCTGCGAGATGCCGGACAGGTCCCCGCTCGGCGACTGGAACGACCCCATCGCATAAAAATTCAGGGCGACCGTAACCTTGACAGCCACCGGGAGAGCATGTCCTCCCCAGTGCCACGCGGTGCCAAGTGTGCCATAAGGTGGCAGATATGGGCGACGGTTTCCCGACTCATCCTGAGCCTCCTCCTGCATGCCCTGTCCACAAGTCCTCGAAGGACATGCGGTGCTGGTAAACACGAGGCCTCATCGGGCGCCTCCGGTGTCTTGGCGCCCCCACCACCTGCTCCTCCTCCTCCTGCTCCTCATCCACATCAGTATCCTCATCCTGTGCCTCCCCTTGTTGTGGTCATCGTCCACCTCCTCCTCCTCCTGCGCCTGTCGAGCGGGCGGCCCTGCAGCGTGAGCAGGTGCCACCTGGCCCTCTGCAGCCTGTCCCTCTGCTGCAGCCGCCGCTGCTGCAGCCACTATGAACCGCCTGCGCCTGCTGCCACAGGGCTACATGCAGGGCAGCAGCTCCCCCACGGCGGCCAACATCGCTGGCTGGTGCCCAAACATTATGATCTGCAGGGGGCGGGGGATATACAACATGTTTAGGGATGGCGCATGGCCCCCTCTACAGCCAGATGCCATGGGCTACATATCTGCCCCGGTTGGGTGATTGTTGCTAACTTTTGGTTGGCTCTTAGTAAATGTTGCTCGTTATGTCTTTATTTAATTCGCTCTGTTTTATAACCTTTGCTCTAGAGTCGCCAGGTATCTTTATGATACCACCACGAGGTTCAAGTTCAAGTGCTGATCAATAACGCAATACACGAGTTAGTACGTTTCAAATCAAAACACATTTATTATACACAGTCAATCACTACTCATGCATAAAACTCTACTTACTAGACTATCTCTAACACTAAAAGGCCTATACTTAGCTTTGGAACTGGCCCACCAGGTCAGGGGAACAAATGGCCTTTCATTCGATTCTGAGTCTGCAGGCTTCAAAGCTGGTATAGACTGGTAGCTAGGAGCGCCTATCTCGTAGCGGCATTGACTGGAGACTTACTTGGTTGGTGCAGCTACTAGGCAGGTCACGGTCAAGGGTTGTTTCGAGCTACTGAGTGACCCTGCCAAGAAGGACGAATTGAACTTGGGGACTTTATTTTATAGTCCCCAAGGGCTTCGCGCCCTTTTGGGCGGACCCCGTACCTGGTTCCAAGTGATTGGACTGAGTTCTGATCACTTGGATCCATTTCTCCAATACTGGAGCTGTTCCCTGATCGCTGGGTGGTTCCTAAGTGTCCGTTGGCCTTCCATTGTCTTGGCTCCTGCTGGCGCCGAGGAGTCTGGCTTGGCCTTGTTTATCTTAAATGTTTCCAATTGTTCCTGGGGATCGCTCATTAATATGCAGGTGGTTGTGAGTTTCAGTGCTGTCTGGGTTTCTGCAAGTTCTAATATACAGGAAACTTTGCACCTGCTTCTTTTTCCTGGCTTGACTGAATTTCCCTGCATTCTTTGCGGATCTCCATTTTAAGTCGGGAAGTGGCCAACCCAGGTGGCTACATGATTGTGACACAGCCACGCTTGCACCCAGACCCCTGCCCACACCCTCCGTGCTCCGTCCAGTATTGCCAGTCCCTCCTGATAGCGCCATCATTGGATGACTATGCCCTCACGGGGGGCTGCCATGGGTGCAGCCCTGGACCTGCCCGCCAGTGGGTGCCGCCAGCTGGGAGGTCCGACCCCTGGGGAGTCCGGCACCTATGGTCACGGCCGGGAGGCTTGCGGGCAGCCAGCGGCTGGGGTCTGTGCCCATCAGCCTGGCTGCCATAATGGTGGCCGTGGCTTTGGCACCGCCCTGCCATGGCAGGTTGTTCCAGGCCGGCTGGCATGTCGTCCCAATGCCCCCCCCACCTCCTACCCCCGAACATGGAGGCCCTCCCCCCTCTCACCCCCAGCCCCGATCGTGCCCGTCCCGACAGACTCAGGTACCCCCATACGCGGCCGCTCACCTCCTCTCCCGCATCGTCAGCCAGCACGACTGGCTGACGATTTTTATTTGCAGATATGAACGGTGCCGGCGTGACCCGGACTTCGGCCCATCCGGCCCGCTGAATCCACGGGAGCCTGGAGAATCGCTGAACTTACCCCCTCGGGCGATTCTCCGGGCGGCGCGGCACCGATCACTATGACACCGTTCTCGCTGGTTGAGAGAATGGCGGTAGGGCGTCGGAACGGCGTCGTGTAAAAAAACGGCTCGATTGCAGATTCTCTGAACCGGCCCGGGGTGAGAGAATCCCGCCCATAATTTTTCCATCATCACAGAGCATTCTGACTTCATAAAAATCCAGCCCACTAGGACTAGATCCAGGATGAGAAATTTTCATCATGAGGAGTGATTAGAGAAGCTAGGGCTTTATTCAATAGAACAACGAATGTTAAGAGATTATCTGACCGAAGTGTTCAAATTTTGAAAAGGTATTTTGCAAAAGGTAGACAGCAGCAGGAGAATGGGCTGAAGTGGACAAGCTTTTTCAGAGGAACAATGCAGATAAAGGCAAAGATAAAGTCGCCATAGCCCCAGATGACCATAAGCTGCTTTCCCCTTTGATGGGGAGAGCTGACTGGTGGTGATTTAACCCAAGGATCACCACAACTCAGGCAAGGGGCAAGATTGAGAAGGCAGGGCCTTTATGAATAATCTCAGTAGGTACAATGAGCTAAATGATCTGTTTCCCAGAATACCACGCAATGAAGCTCAGGGAATCATGCCAATTCATGCTATTAGTTAATAATTAATACAAAATATATCCGGAAATACTCACCCTTGGATGTGGAGTTAATATTTTACATGAATTGCATACATTTTCTTAATGACAGAACATTGGGAAGAAGATAAAGTATCAGGAGTTCTTACATTTTTTACATATCAGTTCCTAGCCTTATCTCACTGCCGTGTTAAACCTGCTCCCTTTTGGTGCCTCTCTTCTCCCAAGCCTGCTCCTATTCACTGTCACTGTCCTGCAAAAGCTACTCCTCTCACTTCCTTGTGATAGTTTTTCCCTCTCATGATTATTTTGAAGTCAAATCACATTGGTCCTGATTTTCAGCTTTATTAATTGACAGCAAGGGGAGATACAATGAACATTGCTGTACACCATCTATCACCCTCTTCTGACCAATGACTGAATTGTTACCATTTTTCCAGGCCCTTTGCTATAGGCGGCAAAGGTGCTTAATTGCACAAAATAGGACCCCAATTCATTTTACAGATATCAATGGGCAGAGTATAAATCTTACAGAGGCAGCTCAATGTGTTGAGCAGACGAATTGACACACTTCAAAAGGGGCTGTTGCAGAATGCTTAGAAATACTTAGTTACAATTTTAAATTGCTTTTTCTCAGGTCAGAAGAAGCATTAAGATCAACCCTCGTGGTGCACAACCCTCTTTCCTTCACCATCCACCAGCCTGATGTCTTTACAGATGAATATCGTATTGATGTTGGATCTGGATAACACATGTTGGGTTTAGCATGACTGGAATCAAGTCTATAGCTAACGAAACAGATGGGATCCATCTAAGTAGATGTCAATGTAATTTTAATATTTCACAGCAGTTATTCTGATAATTTCTTGGAAACTGCAAATTAAATGTATTTACACAATTTATTTTTATAATTACTAATTATAATTATAATTGATGTAGAAATTTCAAAACAGAAATCATTAAATATGAAAATGCATACTCACTGTCTTGAGTTTTCCTCCCTCTTGCGCAAGTTTAAATTTATTTTATTTTAATTCCCCCATTTCCCCAAAATACAACTATTCATAGAGAAAATGGTGTGCTGGCATTAGCTTTTGCTCACTAGTAGCAATCACATCCATATTCAAATGACATTAGTTCAAGCTTCACTCGAAAACTGACGCACATAACCTGTGCAGTATTGAGGGAGTGATGCAACTTTTAGATGAGCCATTGACCCAATTAGCCCAACTGTTCTGATGAAGGGTTATCAGCCCGAAACATTAATCCTGTTTCATCTCTTCCACCGATTGAGCCAGGCCTGCGGAGTAGTTCCAGCATTTACTGATTTTAGCTCAATCTGTCACTCTGATGGCGATTTAAAAAAACCATTGGCATTATTTCAGGAAGAACTTGAAGAGGTATTCTAGTGTCCCGACTAATATTTACTCCCCAAACAACGTTGAAATGGATGGAGTAGTAATTTATCTCATTGCCGACTGTGAGACTTTGTGTACAAATTGGCTGCTGCGTTTCGCTATATCGCAAGTACCTGAAAAGCTACTTTATTAACTGCAACTGGCTTTGGGGCATCTTGAAATCATGAAAGACACGATTATAAATGAAAGTTCTTCCATTCAAACAATCAAAGAGAAAACTATTTTCTTTATGGATTTGTTTCTTATTGCAATTCAGGCGCATAACTCAAACATTTAAACAGAGTATGGAGCTCTTACAAGTATAGACAGTAAATATCTGTAACAAGGGGACATTAAAACTTACCTGACACATGATCACTTTCATAAATTTTCCACACCGTTTAGATCCGTTGAAGTCAATTGATTCTGTGACTTTCTTGTATTTCTGTGCGACTGCATTATCCTTCTTCTGATTGCAACAGCCAAATGTACCATACTGAGAGCAGAATTGCAGACGGGAATCTGGTTTAAAGGGAGGTCTATAGTCCAAACACTGGGGATGGCATGACACATGGGCTGCTTGCAGATACAAGCAAACAAGGAGTAAACACCTGAAGGAAGTGCTTATCAATATTTCACTTCTCAAAATCAAATGAGGAGATGTGATGGAAAATGTCATTAAATATCGCTGGGCTGAACATTCACTCACCAGTGGTCCCAGCATCATTGGAGAAGAGAGAGTAAAAGATGTGTTTGTACAGCCAAGTCGCAGGAGTTCTACATCTTGCAAATGGATCAAACAACGCTAGTGTCCCGGGTATTTGACATTACAGGTCTTCGGGGACTGTGGTGGAATCTAATGATTGTCTGCCCAATAAACACGCATTTGAAGCATCTGAATTGGGATTGCTTAGGAGGAGGAGGGGGAAGAGGGGAAAAGGCAGTTGCAATGCAAATTGTGCAGTTGTGGTAGGCCATCCCACGCATGTCATCTGTCTTTAAAAGATATTGGGTGATGGAAATATTGAGAATTTGGGAAGGATTTAATTTTTTAAAAGACACAAGTACTTAAATAAAGTTCGGGGGCGAGATTCTCCGACCCCCCGCCGGGTCGGAGAATCGCCGGGGGCGGGATTCACCGGCACCGGATATTCGGCGGGGGCGGGAATCAGGCCGCGCCAGTTGGCGGGCCCCCCCCCCCGCGATTCTCCGGCCCGGATGGGCTGAAGTCCCGCCGCTAAAATGCCTGTCCCGCCGGCGTAGATTAAATCACCTACCTTACCGGCGGGACAAGGCGGCGTGGGCAGGCTCCGGGGTCCTGGGGGGGTCGCGGGGCGATCTGGCCCCGGGGCGTGCCCCCACAGTGGCCTGGCCTGCGATCGGGGCCCACCGATCCGCGGGCGGGCCTGTGCCGTGGGGGCACTCGTTTCCTTCCGCCTTCGCCACGGTCTCCACCATGGCGGAAGAGACTCCCTCCACTGCGCATGCGCAGGAATGCCATCAGTGGCCGCTGACGCTCCCGTGCATGCGCCACCCGGAGATGTCATTTCCGCGCCAGCTGGCGGGGCACCAAAGGCCTTTTCCGCCAGCTGGCGGGGCGGAAATTCGTCCGGCGTGGGCCTAGCCCCTTAAGGTTGGGGCTCGGCCCCCAAAGATGCGGAGCATTCTGCACCTTTGGGGCGGCACGATGCCCGACTGATTTGCGCCGTTTTGGGCGCCAGTCAGCGGACATCACGCCGTTCCGGAGAATTTCGCCGCAGGTCTTGGTTTCTATCTCGAGAGACGATTGAAACGTGTAGACTGGAGGAAATGCTTTTGTAACACAGGACTTAACTATAATTAATGATCTTAGAACTTCAAACTTCCCAGGGAGTCTGTTTCATTGCCTGTTCAATAACAGCGTTTTGTTTACCCTCATAAATCACTGAGTGTCTTTAAGACAGAGATAGATAGGTTCTTGATTAATAAGGGGATCAGGGGTTATGGGAAGAAGGCAAGAGAATGGGGCTGAGAAAATATCAGCCATGATTGAATGGCGGAGCAGACTCGATGGGCCGAGTGGCATAATTCTGCTTCTATGTCTTCTTGTCTTTTGTCTTATGTAATTTTGTACTGCTGCGTATGTGTGTATTGACGCCTCTGGAATAGTGTTGGATATGTCCTTTAATCATAATCTGCCATTAAGAAACTGAAGCTCATTGATGTGATAGAGGTCACAAGGTCACCAAGAACGTGTCACCCTTGTCATTAGCTTATTTGCCTGAATAGAGCATGCTTGCAGTTGAAATTCAGATGATCATTTTATTATTTTGGTATTAAGTTTGAATTTTGCAGTGTTATTTATATTGCTCAATTCAAATTATTGGGTAGTTCAGTTTGTTTGTGCAACCAAAGGCTAATTCAAAACAATCACAGCATTGTTTTCCTATGGCCAGTTAACATTCCATTTCACAAATGAGAAATAGTTTCTCAGGAATGCCAGTATTTACCGAGAGTCTCAACCCCCCCCCCCCCCCCCCAACTCTGGAAAGTCTGAAATTTTTTGTGGCTAATGCGAAATTATATTTCCTTAAATTAGCTTTCATGTTAGTTTCGTCATTGTTTTTGTGTTCTCTCCAATTGACCAACTCCATCCTTCTGCAGAATTACATTTCACTACTTTTTATATCCGCTTTTCCCAAATTCGACATTTCAGACCCGTACAACAACACGCCATTTCATAGTCTTCCTAACTATTTTCTTAAATTCTCTACTTATTCCTCGGCTGAGCAATTCTTGATGTTTGGAGAATGCATCCTTTCTACTCTCTATTCTAGCTCTGATTTCTGCACAGCAGGCTATCCTCTGACAGGATGCTTCACGTTGAGCCACCTGTTCCAGCTGTTGATCATTTATCTTGACCTCTGCTTTCCCAAAAGAGCGAGGAAGAGGTTCTCGGGATGGTGGTGTAGTGGATATCATTAAGAAGAGGCAGCAAGAATGCATTGGCCATATTTGAAGGTATGAAAACTTCCTGAAGGAGATAATGGAACGAGGACAAGAGGAAGAAAGAGAATGATGATGTTGGACAATTTGAAATTGAAAATGGAAGGCTCCCATGATCAACTGAAGGGAAAATTGCAGGATCGTGAGGCACAAACAGAGGACCTACCTTGGGATGCTCACTACTGCACGAGAGTATACATTTTACCAAGCCATGAAGGGGGTGATACACTGGCCACATTACGCCTGGCACCAATTCCGCTATGTTGGGAGAATAGCAGGAGAACCTCAAAACAGGAATTGCGTCGGGGGCCAAAGTTTGACATTCTCCTGGCTTGCTCCAGCTGGTGTGATCAGGATCTCATTCAGAAAGCCCTCCCCACTTACCACCATACAGCTCAAGCTGCTGGTCAGCTGCTGTGGGGGTTCCTTCTAGGGAACTGGGGGTTTGAGGAGCTGGAGGGGGCCAAGACTGGTATCACTCCTGGACTGCAGGGGTGGGGAGGGGGGGGCGGGGGGAGGGGTTACTGAATTTGGGAATGTAAAGCATTGAAGCCATCGTCATTTTTAGTTTCCCATTGTATTTGCTTATTTAAAGTCCATTTCAGCCCCCTTGAAGTTTCAATAGACAGTGATTTCAATTTTGCAGTCTGCTTTCTTATCTACCTTTGTTCTTTGGGTGTTTACATTCCATTTCACACCTCATTGACTGTGACAAGTCTCTGGCATGACAGCTGATAGCTATCTCAAAGGAGGGATTAGCCTTGTTAGTTATGAAAGCACTTTTCGGACTCTGAACTCCTCGAAAGATCTGGGGCGGGATTCTCCAACCCCCCGCCGGGTCGGAGAATCGCTGGGGGGGGGTGGCGTGAATCCCGCCCCGCCGGCCGCAGAATTCTCCGGCACCGGAGATTCTCCAGCCCGCGATGGGCTGAAGTCCCGCTGCTGTAATGCCGGTCCTGCCGGCTTGAATTAAGCCACCTCCCTTACCGGCGGGACCAGGCGGCGCGAGCGGGCTCCGGGGTCCTGGGGGAGGCACGGGGCGATCTGGCCCCGAGTGGTGCCCCCACGGTGGCCTGGCCCGCGATCGGGGCCCACCGATCCGCGGGCGGGCCTGTGCCATGGGGGCACTCTTTCCCCTCCGCGGCGGCCATAGCTTCCGCGATGGCCGATGCAGAGGTGATTCCCCCACCCCTGCGCATGAGCGAGGATGACGTCAGCAGCCGCTGACGCTCCCGCGCATGCGCAGACTTCCGCCGGCCGGCGGAGTCCCTTCGGCCCCGGATGGCATGGCGCCAAAGGCTTTCCACGCCAGCCGGCAGGACGGCAACCACGCCGGCACGCGTCTAGCCCTTAAAGGTGAGGGCTTGGCCCCTAAAGATGCGGAGAAATCCGCACCTATGGTGCGGCCTGATGCCGGAGTGGTTCACGCCACTCCATCCTGCCGGGACCCCCCCGCCCCGCCTTGTAGGGGAGAATCCCGCCCCAGGTGTCCCGTCTGAGAGGCATTTTTCTAGTCTGGTGCCCTGCAACTTTTGATGCCAGAACAGTGTACCTGCACTGTAGCTGCATCAGCACCATAGAAGCAGCTGGCAACACTCATACGTCAAAGAGCAGGGATTCACCACTGACGACCCTCTCGCGGCCAAAGGGTAACTATCTAGCTAAACGGAAGAGAGCTGATGTAGCAGGCAGTGGCCTGGGCCTAAGGACTCCTTATTGGGTGGGAATATCCAGAGCACAAGTGACTCGCTGGATGGCGCTCTGAGAGAAGGTGAGACAGTCATGTTAAGGGTGGGGAAGGCTGCAGCATGGACTCCCCATCGGCTTCAAAGGCACAGGGCAAGCTCAGGCAGCCTGGGTGCATGGAGTGTGATGATAGCAATAAGGGTTGTCAAATCTGGATATTGTCGCTTATTGTTGTATCTCCCCTCTTTGACTCTGTTTGGTCTTCAGTTCCATTGAACCCCCCCAGCCCCCCAACTCTCCCCACATCCCTTATCCTCATTATCCTGGTAGCTGACCACCCATCACTGTGCCCGGCACCCTTGGCAACCACGCAGGTGCCTGACCCGCGGCCATTAGCCTTTGCCATTGAGGGAGTCTTCCCCTCACCCTAACTTGGATAGTGATGTAGCCGAGAGTGGCGAGACATATTGATAATGGCCAAGTGGTTGTAGTCGCCTGACTCACCACTGTGAGAGAATTGATGACCTGCTAACTGTCAGTCTCTCTCCTCCATATCCTACCAAATAAAAGATTAATTTTGGGATTGATCCAGCTGCAATGGCTGTCATCTCAACCAAGGTGGGAAGACGTTGCCGAAGGCATCAATGCCAACGCAGGCTGGAGCCTGCACCACAGCGACAGGGGACCACCGCTCAGGCTCAAGACCCGGCCCCCATCAGGCTAAGGAGGGGCCAGAAGGGTACACCGATGACGAGCTCGGGTTACAGAATTCAATGGTCCTTCAAAGAGATGGCGGACATGATGTGCCGTAGAAGACTGCTTCGCAACAGGGACAGTATAGCACCTGTGCTACTTCTCGCAGACCTGGTACAGGTGGAGGAGGAGAACACCCACTCCCTGTGGCCATGAAGGTTATGGCTGCCCTCACTTCCTACGCCAATGGGCCATTCCAGGACTTGAGCAGGGACGTCTGTGCCATCTTGCAGTCATCAGCCCACAGGTGCATCCGGGAGCTCATGGATGCTCCGTGTGCCCGGGCATCCGATTATATCAACTGCAACCTGGAAAATGCCCATAAGCTGCCTGGGCTGCAAGATTCGCTGCCATCACTGGGACACCCCATTTCCAGAGGGCCATTGATGGCACGCATATCGGCCTGTGAGCACTGCAGATTCAGGAGTTCTCTTTATTAACAGGAAGGGGTTCCACTCTCCGAATGTCCAAATCATGTGTGACCACTGCCTCAGGATCATGCACGTGTGTGCCCACTATCCTGGAAGCGTGCCTGACACTTACATCCTGGGACACTCGGAGATCCCGGGGACTTTGAGGACCACTCTAGGCTGAGGGGTTGGCTCATTGGGACAAGGGATAGCAATTGACGTCATGGATGATGAAGCCAGTGCAGAAGCCCCAGACTGAGGTGGAGACCCATTACAATGTGGCTCACGTTGCCACCCGTACTGTCATTGAGCAGTGCATTGGGCTGCTAAAAAAGTGGTTCTGATGCCTGGATTGCTCTGGCGTTGCTCGACAGTACAGGCCCCAGAGGGTCTCTCACATTGCAGTAGGCATCTGTGCCCTTCACAATCTGGTGCAGCAGTGGTGTAACATGCTGGTGATGGAGGAGGAGGAACATGGTGGTGGAGGAAGAGGAACATGCAGCTTCCTCTGAAGAGGAGCTGGATCAGGAGGGAGTGGAGGGCAAGTCTGAGGAAGACCCGCAGGATGGAGGACAGACGGTTGCAAGGTTCCGACATGCCAGGAGGACCAGGGAGGCCTTCATACCTCCAGATTTGCATGACAGGAGACTCAGTGTCCGTCAGCTCAACCCCCCCAGCCTCCACATCAAACCGTCCTTCCCCAGTCACCCTGTTCCCCTTTCCCTGAAAGCTGCGCCCCTCCCCCATTGGGACTCCTCCAATCTTGCTGATGAACATTATAATGAGCTGCAAGGCCTCAGTGTTACTGTTAAACTGCCTGATTTGTTTAATTAAATTAAAACCTTGTACATTAACAGCTCTGTCATGCCTTTTCCATCAGCCTGCTCTTAATGGGAAAGTTGGAGCTAGAATAGAATATAACTTCCCAAGCTGGGCTTTCCCTCGAGGGGAAGTGAGAAGTCCCAGGGAGTTCAGAAAGTAATCCGATTTCTGTCTGGGGTTGAGATCACCATGCACTGAAAACACAATTTTTAATTTGCTGCCCATGTATAAAACTGATGAGTATTAGCAAATAAAACTGGGTAATTTCATAACGACGGTCTGAAATAATGGCAGTCTTACAGTGGGCAGTAAGTTCAAAATTTAGAATGCCACACATATATCTGCTGCTCAGTTTTCTGCAGCGAAAGCAATGCTCTCTTTAGTAGCAAATACTGTCAATCAGGGATGAGGACAGGAATCCTTGTGAGGATGTCAATATTGCAGAGTTTACTCGAGGCTTGTCCATCTAGATAATGGCTTCCAAAGCCATTCTATGTGGCCCCCGGACCCAGTTTTCAAAATACTGGTTAGACTGGTCAGTAGAGTAGACAATTCTCCAAGGAAGAGAGAGAAAATGCTGGAAAATCTCAGCAAGTCTGGCAGCATCTGTAGGGGGAGAAAAGAGCTAACGTTTCGAGTCCGATGACTCTTTGTCAACCTTTGACAAAGAGTCATCTGAACTCGAAATGTTAGCTCTTTTCTCTCCCTACAGATGCTGCCAGACTTGCTGAGATTTTCCAGCATTTTCTCTTTCTTTTCAGATTCCAGCATCCGCAGTAATTTGCTTTTATTCAATTCTCCAAGGAGGTGCTCAAATCACAGGCCGTTCTTCCCCATGTTTGCTGCTGATAGGCTGACTACTGCGTTGTAGGGAATCTATTCTATTCTGTACTTCTAGGATGGATTTTGGGAATGGTTTGCACCTGAACTGAAATAGGACCAGTGTCCTTGCAAGGATTGCTAGTTCTAGTGGGGAGGGTTTAATCTAACTTGGCAGGGGCTGGGACTGAGAGATGGTTCAGCAGGGATGGATAAAAATAAATGATAATAATAATCGCTTATTGTCACAAGTAGGCTTCAATGAAGTTACTGTGAAAAGCCCCGAGTCGCCACATTCCGGCGCCTTTTCAGGGAGGACAGTGCGGGAATTGAACCCGCGCTGTTGGCCTTGTTCTGCGTTACAAGTCAGCTGTTTAGCCCACTGTGCAAAACCAGCCCCTATTCGAAGAGACATGAGGTGAGTCAGGAAGGTATAGAATATCTCGACCAGTTAAGTCACAAAGCAGTTTGGCAAAACTGGATGATATTTATTTTAATGCAATAAGAATGACGAACAAGGCAGATGAATTGAGAGTACAAATTAAAAATGGGAGCATGATGCCATTGCTGTCACTGAGACATGGTTGAGAGAGGGGAAGGATTGGCAGCTCAATATTCCAGGATACAGGATCTTCAGGTGAGATAGTGAAAGAGGTAAAAGAGGAGGGGGTGTGGTAATTTTGATCTGAGAACCATTTACTGCAGTAAGGAGGGACAACATCTGAGAAGGTTCTTTAACTGAAGCTATATGGGTCGAACATAAAATCCAGAGGAACAACTACATTTCTGGGAGTGCTCTATAGGCCCCCTAATGGTCTGAGGTGAATAGAAGAGCAGTAATGTAGGCAAATGTCAGTGAAATGTAAGAGTAATAGGGTAGTGATAATGGATGATTCAACTTCCCCAATATTAACTGGGGTAGCTATAGTGTAAAAGGTTTAGAGGGAGCGGAATTTTTAAAATGCATCCAAGAGAACTTTTTACTTCAGTACGAAGGAGGTCCTACAAGAGAGGCGGTGGTCCTGGTCTTATCTTTAGCTAACAAAGTAGGTTGAAGTATCAGTGGGGGAGCATTTTGTAGACAGCGATCATAACTCCATTAGATTCAAGACTGTAATGGAAAAGAAAATGGATGGACCTGAGATTAAAGTTCTAAACTGAGGGATGGCCAATCAGATAAGATTTGGCCAGTGGACTGGGAGCAGATATTTTTAGGTAAATCTATGATAGAACAGTGGGACCCATTCAAGAAGAAAATAGGGAGCGTGCAGGGCCAACATGTTCCAATCAAGAAAAAGGGTGGGACCAACAAATCCAGAGAACCCTGGAGATCGAGGGGTGAACAGCACTGGATAAGGAGAAAAGGGGAGGCTTATGGCAGATATCGAGAGTTCAGAACAGCAGAAGCCCTAGAGACGTATAGAATGTGCAAAAGGGAACTTAAAAAGTAAATTAGGAGAGCAAAGAGGAGACATGAATGGATACTGGCAGATAAAATAAAGGAAAATCCTAAATTGTTTTCCAGGTACATTAAGGGTAAAAGGATAACTAGGGAAAGAGTAGGGCCCATTATGGACCACAGTGGTAATTTGCGTGTGGACCTGGAGGATGTAGGTAAATGAATATTTTTTGTGATGTGGAGATGCCGGCGTTGGACTGGGGTGAGCTCAGTACGAAGTCTTACAACACCAGGTTAAAGTCCAACAGGTTTGTTTCGATGTCACTAGCTTTCGGAGCGCTGCTCCTTCCTCAGGTGAATGAAGAGCTGTGTTCCAGAAACATATATATCCTATCCACAAAAATATTTTTTGTGTCAGTGTTCACTCATGAGAGGGACAGTGTGGGTACAGAAGTTAGGGAGACAGAATGTGATAAAATTAAAGAGATTAACATAAAGAGGTTCTGAGTGGTCTGGCAAGCTTAAAAGTAGACATATCTTCAGGGCCAGGTTGTTGAGTAAGGCAAGGGAGGAAATAGCAGGGAATAATTTTCAATTCCTCTCTGGCCACAGGACCAGAGGTTTTAAGGATAGCCAATGTTGTACCATTATTCAAGAGGGGAGGAAAGGACAAACCAGGAAACTACAGGCCTGTCAGTCGAACCTCAATGGGGGGAGGAAACTATTGGAAGCAATTCTGAGACAGAGGCCCGTAGTTTTCAACCATTGGTGGAAAGCCACAATCCATTGATACTGGAAGAAAAAAGTGCACTTACCTGTGCTGAGGAATTAGTGAACCTTCCTGATCCAGCGGCAGCCTTGGGCCTCCAGCGGGACTGGTATGCAGGCACCAGTGTGGCTCAGTTTCGATGTAACCAGACCCCCTTGTCCTGCAGCAGCTACGGGAATGCCCTGAGGGTAAGCATTTAAACTGCTTTCATTTCCTACAGTAATCCTTGAGATAAGAAAAGGGGAGGCTTATAGCAGATACCAATGGTTCAGAACAGCAGAAGCCCTAGAGACGTATAGAATGTGCAAAAGGGAACTTAAAAAGTAAATTAGGAGTAAAGAGGGGACATAAATGGATACTGGCAGATAAAATACAGGAAAATCTTAAATTGTTTTACAGGTACATTAAGCCCTCTTGTGAGTACAAGCAGATGAATTGCCTCAAGGATTTGCCAATATGCTTATAGATGTTGTTGCAAGCCATTACTTTCCTTCATCAGGAGATATTTTACACCACTGTTTACGAAAGGGAAATCATTTTTGTCAAGTTAAGAATTTTCTGAGGATGTAACTAATAAATAAAGGGAAACCAGAAGATGTAGTATATCTGGATTTTCAAAGAAGACATTCATTAAGGTGCAACATTAAAGATTAATAGGCAAGATAAGGATTCATGGATTTGAGGGTAATATAGTAACATAAATAGTGGATTGGTTAATGGACAGGAAGCAGTGAGTAGGGATAAATGGGAAATTTTCAAGTTGGAGTACTGGAGTACCGCAAGGATCAGTGCTGGGGTCCGTTATTTATGATCAATGACTTGGATGAAAGGACAGAGTAGTATATCTGGGTTTGCATATGATACAAAGCCTGGTGGAAATATAAGTTGTGAGGACATAAAGAAGCTGCAAAGAGAGGGGGACAAGATGGCATAGAGTAAAATGTGAGGAAGAATGTGGTTGTAAGAATAAAAAAACAGAATATCTTTTTTAAAGGTTGTGAAACTTGTAAATTTTCATGTTTAAAGAGCGTTGGATGCACTCATTTAAGGAACAAAGGTGGTTAGTACAGCACTCAATTAGGAAGGCAAATTGCATAATGAGGGAGGTCATTATTTATGGATTCGGGCACTTCATCACAAAAGTCAGAATCAAGCATCATCAGCTCACTTACAGGACAACTTGGATGCAGAGCAAGGCTCCTTCCACTCCCATCTCAATAAACAAAAACATGACTTATTTTGTACTTCCCACAGCAAATATTGAGGTCTATTAATTTGATAATTCTAACGCAAAATAAATTCTGCCCTTTGGAGTCACAGCAAGAGGAGTGGGAGAATCAGCTCCTTGAGCATGTTTTGCCATTCAACATGATCATGGCTGATCCGACTCCGAGCTCCATTTACTTGCTTTGGCTACATGTCCCGCAATATGTTAACCATTCGTCTCTCTCCGTTTTATATGCTTAACTGAGCTAGCATCTGGTGCTTGCTTTTGTGGATGGGACTTCCACATTTCTACTACTATGCGTGAATTGGTGTTTCCCAACTTCTCTCCTAAATAACCCAGGATTCCACCACCCCCCCATTCCCCGCAAAAATGATTTCGACATTGGCAGGACAGGAAGATCCCGCCAATGGTCAATGGCAAGCGGGAGAACACGCCGGGGAAGAGGCCACAAAATCCCGCCCTATGTTTCCCATCTTCTCGTGCTACTCTGTCATCAACAGAAAACGTTTCTTGCCATCGAACCCATTAATTTTTGTCTCGACTTTAAAAGCCTCAATCAAAATCACCCCTCAACCTTTTACAATTCCAAGAAATACATGTATAGGTCCTGTAATCTCTTCAATTTAATCACTGGAACCTTGAAAACACATTCTGGTGACGCTGACCTTTCAAGACTAATACATCCTTTCTAATGGTTAGTGCCCAGAACTGTAGACAGTACTTCAGCTGTGATAACACCTCTTCTCCTTTATGTTCGAACCTTCTAGGTAAAAAACGCTAACATTCTATTCGCCTTTTTGATTACCAGGAGCCAAGTCAAAATTAATTGCATTTAGCATTCAAACCATTCATTTCAGCTGAATTCTATGACACTCGAACCCACCATAAGCTTCCGTCCATTCCACCCCTGCCGCTGCACGGCCCTAATAAAGAAAAAAGCACCAAAAACCCAAGCACAATCATTTTATTTAAGTGTATTTCTTTTTTGCTGTATCAAATACATTAGTTTGTACATTTTTTTGTTAAAATAATATCATTCAACGTTTCTATTATGGGCTTGCAACAGTATAAAATGTCAAAAACTAGACTTTTTTTTACTCTTTTCCAATGAGCAGTTTTACGTACCATGGATATCTTAGAATCATAGAATAGAATCCAGACAGGGCAGGAGGACGCCATTTAGCCCATCGAATCTGCACCAACCCACAATGCAAAAGGAGGCCTTTTGGTCCATCATGTCTGCACCGACCCTCTGAAAGAACACCCTACCTAAGCCCACTCCCCAACCTATCCTGATAACCCAGTAACCCCACCTAACCTTTTGGATACTAAGGAGCAATTTATCATGGTCACCCCACCTAACCCGCACATCTTTGGACTGTGAGAGGAAACCAGAGCACCCGGAGGAAACCCACACGGACAGGGGGAGAATGTACAAACTCCACACTGACAGTCAGTCACCCAAGGCCAGAATTGAACCCGGGTTCCTGGCGCTGTGAAGCAGCAATGCTAACCACTGTGGCACCGTATGGTTTCTTATGGAATGTTCTCCAAAACAATCTCAACTAATGCTTCACATATCGCTTTTTGGTCTTTTGGCTAAGATCGAACGTGAGGTCAGGTGTAATGCCTGGATTTGGTATGTCTCTCTTGTGGGGACCATGAATTGTGGGGATTCAATTTGAATTTAAATTGGTTTTGGGAACAGGCGAGGAGATGGATTAGGGTTTGCCCCTGTCCACTCTGCTTTGACTTTGTAACTCTGATAAAGGAACAAAAATAACTAATGCCTCACACTGAAGAAAACCGTTGCCTGTTGGAAGAGGCAATAACCCACCTCTCAACCCCAATAATATGCTCTCCCTGCCCACCCCACGTCACATTCCTATTTCCTTTTAACAAAAGAGGAAGCTGCCAGCCAATAGTTTCTAAATCAGTGCAAAAAGTATCATAAAGCCGCATTTTTCTTACAGGTGAGAGAGTTAGAGAATGCTTGCAAAGCTATATCCTTCCCCCAAATGTTAAAAATTTAGGTCAATTCTATTTTCAAGTTTTATAAACTGTAAGTGCAGACTCCTCCAATTCAGACTCTTCCAATTCAACATGCGCTCAGCTGCAGCAGGTTGTGATCCTTCACATATTGCCTCATCTTCTTCAGTTTCACATTTTGGACTTTATATCCCAGGCGGTAAATGGTGGCAAAGTACTTACAACCTAAATGAGGAGTGAGAAACAGATTCAAACGTTGGAAAGATTAGCTGGGTTCAGCAAGGTGCATGCACAAATCTTCGTAAGCACAAAAAACAGAGACAAACAATCCCAAGCTGCTCTTCCGCAGCCCGCAACAGTTCGATCAACCCCATTTGAGAAATAGGTTTCCAAGGCTCAGCTCGGGAAATAAAACAAAATAACTCCAAAATTCCGAGTTGCAGAAAATTACTTGCGTTACTTTTTTCAAATGCAAGTACTCGGAATGTCCCATGCACGTTAACCCAAAAGCTACAATTTAGTAGAATCCAGATGGATTAGACAATGATGTAGTCTGCTTTCTAATCACTCCCCCACTCTGATTGCATGAATCTTTCTACTAATGGCTTTCCCAAAGAGACAACTTTTGTGTGTCACTTCAGTCGCGGAGTCATTATGCCTACATGACCAAAACTGCTTATGGCCAGGTACATGAGATTGACTCATGTTACTTAATTACAAGCCGCAGCAATCTGAAGAAAGTACTAGACGTTGATGGTTAAATAAATAATCTTTAGACTGTGAAAATAGACGTTTACAATTGTTAAAGAGGATCATCATTTTAGCCGCAATGGAGATGGATTTGGTTACAGTTTCTGCCGTGGTTTAAACGAAATGAAATGAAAATCGCTTATTGTAACAAGTATGCTTCAATGAAGTTACTGTGAAAAGCCCCTAGTCGCCACATTCCGGCACCCGTTCGGGAGGCTGGTACAGGAATTGAACCCACGCTGCTGGCCTGCCTTGGTCTGCTTAAAAGCCAGTGATTTAGCCCAGTGTGCTAAACCAGCCCCTACCCCGTTGTACTCCATTGTACTCCATTGTTTTTAAACAGAAAATTTCATTAATGTTATTTTTATTCCCTGTCCAATTTCAGATGTATGCTTTGGCGTCCTACTATTTTCCATCTTTCTCATTTAACAAATGTTTTAATCCTTAACAAACAACTAATTTAACTGATTTGACTTGAACGATTATTGATATGGTTTGGAAAGAGAAGGGCAGGAGGTGGAAAAGGGGGAAAGAGGGGGTAAAGTTAACTGCTGATGATATGAGCACACCTAAATAATAAAAGTAGATTAGGAAAGGATGATTAGATGATGGCACGTTTAAACAAAGGACAGAGATAAGCTCCTCCATAGTAGGCGGTAACAACCAAGTCAAGCATTCTTTAGCATACGAGGATACTGGGAGAGGCAAAAGGATTTCAGAAAAAGAGGGGGCAAAATGGCTAGAAAAGGGCAAAGGTGATCGCCATGGAGAATCAACAGATGCATGACAAAGCAAGAGGACGTAGCAAACCTGGCTAATAAGAACTGGATAACTCGTACAGCTGCGGTGATTTAGGAGTCATTGTATTTGGATGATGATCGCAATAGCAAAGGAGAGGAAGGAAAGAAGATCAAAGGTCATGACGATTGGAATAGAATAACGCACCAGTGGATTCTACCCGTAGCTTATCTACAGGCCTCCTGGGCTACCTACATGGCTGAGATACGTATTCAGTGCAACTATGCTGGGAACTGCACCCAATAATGGGAAGGAAATTCCAGAAAGGTTCAGGCCTTTCCATCACTATCTCTAGATATTGTTTATATCTTAGTAGCCTTCCCTGGCTTTACACTGGAAGATGAACATGGACAAGAGAAAAGCAGACAAGCAGCTCAAGAGGAAAAATGGGAGGAAAAAACAAGTTCGAGGAGAATGTTACGTGAGCCACATTTGGGGCAGCGGAAGCAGAGAAAGGGAATAGGTAAAATGGAAACATAGAAAAGTAGTGCAGGAGGGGAGAATCACAGAAACTTATAAAAGGAACTCCTAATTGCGTTGAAAAAAGAGCTCTCCACGACTCCGTTAGATGTAATATATTATTCAGATCTTTCGATTCCTGGTGATGATGAGTGTATTACTGCTGTCTCCGGAGATCATTGTGTTTACCTTTTGCACCTTTTGAGCTGGGACCTCTAGCCTCAATGCAGAGATTCAGGCAGAAAACTGGAGAAGCAGTGCAGACGACACCCGCCCCCCCCGCCACTTTACATCAGCTACTGCATTCAAGCAAGATTTTAAAGGTCTCATGTTTTTCAGTGGGTGAGCGGCTGGGGGTGTTGATGAGAAAATTCTGTCTCTCACATTATATGATTGTGGGACTGTTGGTGGGAAATCTTGCTTTTTACAATATCGAACTAATTCTTAACTATGTTGCAAATTGTATCTAACTCTACAGTTCGATATACTTTCTGTGTCTGCTACTGGAATAACAACCCTGTGAGCAAAACAAATGACTCATCACTAGGTGCGCACTCAGAGACAATGACTATTAACAAACTGCCCAAGGTCTGAATGCCTTAAAATATCCCTGCTCTGCCCGGCTAGCCACAAGCTGAAGAATTAGTAGCAACAGGAAAAGGCCGTAGATTAAAAACTAATAACCATTTATGGCATGGACTGAGATGACGGAGGACTAATTAGTTGCATTTAATGAATTGTGACACGAATAAAGGTGATTGGCTGTATGTAAATGAGATTACAAACTGATTTCGCTTTCGAATCTGTATATTAACCCGTGTGAGCCTCAGCTCAAATGAGAAAGAATGCTGACTAAAGGCTGCGGAGCCGCAGGCCTTTCTCCCAGAATTCTGATACAATAAACTGCTTCTTTACTCATCCAAAAGGCCTTTGTGTGAACATTTTACCACGACTCAGTTAGATGTAGCATATGATTCAGATCTTTCGATTCCTGATGATGATGAGTGTATTACTGCTGTCTCCGGAGATCATTGTGTGTTTACCTTTTGAGCCGGGACCTCTAGCCTCAATGCAGAGATTCAGGCAGATAACTGGAGAAGTAGTGCAGACGACCCCCCGACCCCCGACCTCCCCCCCCCCCCCCCCCCCCCTCTTCCCGCCACCCCACCTTTTTACATCAGCTACTGCATTCAAGCAAGATTTTAAAGGTCTCATGTTTTTCAGTGGGTGAGCGGCTGGGGGCATGTGTGCAGGTAGTCAGGGCGAGGATCGGCAGTAGTAGTCAGGTCATGAATGTGGCTGAGAATCAGTTGTTGTAGTGGGTTGAGTTAAACCAGAACTTAAACAGTAATGTTTTGTGCGCAAGTATCTGGGTAGAATGTAACTAGCCCAAATCTCCGACCCGAGGTAACAGATATAGTATCCATAGTAGCGCCAGTAAGCCCATTGCAAATTTAAACGTCCTGGGAAATTACACAGCATAAGAACTTCCTCAGAGTTCCAAGACGCACCAAAAACTTGAGCTCACATCACCACTCCTGATACTGAAAGATCTGGCCCAATGTTTTGTTAAGCCATAGAGACCACAGGGTCCTGCGGTTCATTTCCATTCTATGTTGAATTTCTGTTTCTGGGTTCATAGCTGGTATTAAGGACCACAAGTTAGGCAGCAACAGCTGTAGGTAGCACTTTCGACTTCACAAAGTGGATTAATTTTAAACACCCTACATCTTTTGAATAAGGTTTTGCGGCGCTAAATATTTGATTATAATTTTTAAGCAACATAAGAATTCCCTATGTAATCAGATGGATGAGTCCATTCAAAGTTTAACTGTAAAATAAATTTGCACAGACAATTTGCCACCAACTTACCAAATATTTCAAGTGTTAGCAAATGGCTGCGATTTCATCTCAAAGCAAGTAGATGAAAGACTGGCTTGAAACGACAGCCCAAGCAACTCACATAACGTTTTGCTGCAACTCAAGCAAGCATGACTGTGTGGCTCCACACAACTTTAAATACTAGTTCCAGATACAACTGGAGATCTGGGGCCTCATTCACACTTCGCTTCTCATCACTTTTCTAATTTAGTCATCAAAAAAAGTTTGAGCAACAACATCTTGTAATCATTTAGTTAGTGCCCTGAACATATTAAAATATACCAATGCTCTTCATTATAAACTAAATTACGACACTAAGCCACACAAGGTGCTATTAAGGCAGGTGACCTAAAGCGTGTCACAGAGATGGGCTTTGAGAAGCGAAGGAGGAAGAAACAGAGGTAGAGAGACAGAGGTTTAGGGAAGGAATTCCGGGGCTGAGCACCAAAGCAGTTGAAGGCATGACCACCAAAATGTGGGGTGGTCAAAACTGAGGATGCTCAAGAGACCAGAATTAGTGAAGGGCAAAGATCATGTAGGGTTGTGTGACTGGAGATTGGGAAGGGCTTGGCCAGGGAGAGATTTGCAAACAGGTTTGAGAATTTTCAAGTCAAGGCACTGCTTAACTGAGAGCCAATGCAGGTCAGCAAGCACAGGGACGAATGGGATTTAGTTAAGTTGGGACACAAGTAATAGTTTTGGATGACCTGAAATTTATGGTGTAGCCACCTAAAATGGCTGATTCCCGATTAATTTGGCCAAAACCCGATGTAACATGGCTAACCGAAAAGGCTGATGGGAAAAGCAGCCAACAGGGCACAAACGGACAGCTGCAGACAGAACAGCGTATTCGGCTCTGGGGAAGTCGGCCCAGATTGATACCTGCGACCATTAGCAGCACGTCAACTCAGACATCTGCAGTTTAATCGGCTATCGCCGTGAACAATTGCAACATATTAGCAATTGAATGCCGATCCAGACCTCTCGGTACCCCCCGATCAAGGAATCGCCCCATTATTGGAGCATATCGAACCCAGTGATTGGGAACAAGTCCAATCACTTGTGACCATGGTAAGGTCCGCCCCGAGAGGCGGGAAGCCCCTGGGACCTATAAAAGATAGGGGCCAAGTTCAGATCGACCCTTCTCTCCCTTCTTCTCCTGCTCGCAACCTTCGCAAGAACCATCGACCAGCAACCGTAAGTTTGACTCCAGCGATCGCTACCCGATAGAGACTCCTAGCCATGGACCTGTATCAGCCTTTGAATCCCGCAGGCCAGACCCAATTCGATAAGCCATTTGTTTCCCTGACCTGGTGGGCCACTCCCAAAAGTTAAGTATTGGCCAGTAGTGGTAGGTAGTGATATAGAAAGTAGGATTATTGTGTAAGTATTTATTGCTGTACATAATAAATGACCATTGATTTAATCTTACTAAGCGGTGTGCTGACTTATTAATCATAACTACAGCTTGAACCACGTGGTGGTATCAGAAAGATACCTGGCGACTCGTGAGCAAAGGTGACAGAATTAGAGCTAATAAAACTAAGGCTAATAAGAGCAACAATGGGGTGTAAAATGTGGAACCCGTCATCGTCTTTACAATACTATGGGCTTAGCCAAATAAGTCTCAACTCCATGTACATAACAGACAATGCTGAAAAGACTCAGCAAATCTGGCATCATCTGGGGGAGGAAAGAGAGAGACAGAGAGACGGAGTTAACATTTCACATCCATGTGACTTCTTCAAAGGCTCTGAAGAGTCGAACGGACTTGAAAAGTTAAGTCTGCCTCTCGCTCTACACAGCTGCTGCCAGACCTGCTGAATCTTTCCAGCATTTTCTGTTTTTATTCCACACTTCCAGTATCTGCAGCAATTTGCTTTTATTCCCCAACCATAGCATTGGCCTGAAAGTGGGATTTTGAAGTTTACCTTTCCCCATTAGGATTCCTGCAATCATCGCTTTCCTACAAGCGGAGCTCTCATTTTCTTCAAAGTCCCGATGTGCTCGGAATTCACTGAAATGAAATGCAGGCCACCAATCTTGTCTCAACTCCCACTGCTCTTTGATCCAGTCAGAGTGACCCCTAAAGAAACAGAAAATAATCACACTGTAAAATCTGATCAAAAAAATAATTGTTTTCAAACTTATGGTAATAAAATGAACCAGCAACTTGTGGCTTCCAACCTCACTTGACTATTAGTTATTTATAAAACAGCTTTAAAATAACAAGAACTCCTCACTTCCCTCACGGGAACAATAAAAGACAAAATCTTCTATTGGGCCACATAAGGAAATATCAGATCAGACAAAAAGAGTCGTCAAGAGATAGGGTTTAAGGAGTGTCTTAAAAGGAGGAAAGCGATTGAGAGAAGCCGAGGGGTTCTGGGATCAAACCCTAGAGTTTGGGGCCTTGCCATTTGAACGCACAGCCACCAATCCTGGAGCAATTAGAATCACCGTTGTCCGAATTAAACAAACGCAGCGATCTTGGAGGTTGGTTGTGGAGTTGGAAGAAATTGTGGCGACGAGGAGGGAATGTTTACCTTTGTCACAGTCACTTAGGAAGTAATTTGTGACTTTGACAGAAGCTCCGTGGTTACCCCTGCTGCCTCACGCGCCAAGGACTCGGGCTCAATTCCAGCCTTGGGTGACTGTCAGTGTGGGGTTTGCACATTCTCCCCATGTCTACATGGGTATCCTCCCACAGTCCAAAGATGTGCAGCTTAGGTGGGGTAACAGGGATAGGATGCTAGAGGGTTGGTGCAGACTCGCTGGCCGAATTGCCTCCTTCTGCACTGTAGAGATTGTTTGGTTTTCAATCCCATAACAGGAGTTAAAACTCGATTGAACAGATTCAAACATCGAGCTCTGAAACAGATGGGAAGAGATTTGGGTAGGAAAAGGAGGTGAGAGTTTGCAATGGAAGATGGGGGTCAAGGGTTGGTCTTTTGAGGAGAGGGGTGGTCACAGCAGATTTGAAGGCAAGGACAGTCCCCGAGGAGAGAGAATGTCCGTGCATCGAGGAACTTTCTTTAAGGTGAGAGGTTAAACTAAGGCCCCAGCTACCTTAACCAATATAAAAGAATCTCATGTCAGTATCCAAGCTACAACCTGAGTAGTTCTCCCAATGACTCGATCAAGATTTAAGCTTCAACTGCCACAGAAACAGATTATCTGGTCATTCAATTCATTGCTACTCGTGGCATCTTACTGTGAGCAGATCGCTATTACATGGGCTTCCAGTGACGTCGATGTGCTGAGCAGTTGGACGTCAGGTTGCTCTCCTCCCGTGGATCTGAAAAATAGCCACTTTTTAACGAAAACTTGCCAGAAAACCCGGCAATTCATTCCCCAACCTTATTAAGACTGGGGAAGGAAGAAAAAGAGGGAAACAAAATGCCCGGAAAAAGCCAGTCTAGGGACTGAACAGAGACCAGGGGCGGGATTCTCCGACACCATGCTGGGTCGGAGAATCGTCGGGGGCTGGCGTGAATCCCGCCCCCGCCGCGTCCCGAAGTCTCCGCCACCAGAGATTCGGCGGGGGCAGGAATCGCCATTCCATTACGCCGGAACCCCGCCGGGTAGGGGAGAATCCCGCCCCAGGAGTGGAAGGGGCCAGGAATGGGAGGAGGGGGGGGGGGGGCACGCGAAACTCTGGCACAAATACAGCTCGCCCTGAGCAGAGTGGAAAAGAGACTGGAGGCCCAGGAGGCTACCATCAAGGGCTTGATGAAAGCCGCAACCGACCAGAGCGATCAGATTGTGGCACTGGAGAAAGACGTGGCTAGGTTGGTCGCGATGCAGGTCTGCCTGAGGGGTAAAGTCGAGGACCAGGAGAACCGCTCAAGGAGGCTAAACTTGTGGATTGTGGGCCTAGCTGAGGGATTCGGGGGCAGGGGCCCCACGAACTACGTGGCCCAGATGCTGGCCAACCTGGTGGGAAGGGAGACTTTCCCCAACCCACCAGAAATAGACATGGCCCACCGGTCGCTGCGTCCGAAACTCAAAGTCGGGGAGCAACCGAGGGCAGTAATAGCCAAATTGCACCAGAACCAGGACAGAGAAAGAATCCTACGCTGGGAAGGACACAAAATAAGAATATAACAGGACATTGGGGCTGACCTGCCAAGCGACGGGTGGAATTTAACAGGGCGAAGGCAGCACTGTACAAGAACGGCGTATGCTTTGGTATGCTGTACGAAAAGTTGTGGGTCGCATGCCAAGGCAAGGAACACTTCTTCACAGCCCCTGGCGAGGCAGACAAGTTCGTTGTGAAGTGCCCCCCCCCCCCCCCCCCCCCCCCCCCACCGCTCCCCAACCCCCCTCCCCAAAACATATCCTGAGCGACAAGTAGCAAGCTGACACCTGAAAGACCGCTTCGCGTGGGAGAACGTGGCCTCGTTCGAGAGCAGTGGAAAAGGGAAAGCGGAATGGCAAACGAGAGGAGAGCAGGGTAAGAGAGGGAAAGAACGGGCAGGAACTATAGAGAGCAGGCGAGGGAAAAACAAGACAGTAATTTCCAAGAAGGGGGTCACCACACTAGTGGGAAAGCTAACACCGGGAGCATGCAGCGGATAAAGGCTGTGGTGCACCTCCGACAGGGGGGACAGCACCAGGCAGGGGGTGGGGGAACAAACAACAGGGACAGGGGAGCAAGGGAGAAAAGAGCAAAAGAACTGGGGAAAGGGGTTCATAGGGAGAGGGGGAAAAACAGGACCAGAACGAAAGCGGCAATATGGCTACAAAGGGCCGCAACCAGGGGCCCAGAGCAAGGAAGCACTGCAAGCAACCGCCTAGTATGGTCTTTGGGCGAAGGGAGATCCCAGAGTGCAGGGGCCTACCCACATGGCGGACACAGCTGGCGGCCATGTTGGGTGCCCCCTGGACAAAGGGAAACCATGGAGCACAGGGACCCGACTGCATGGGGAGAGCAGTGTCAGTGGCCATCTAGGACGGCCCCCGAACAAAGTGAAACCCCGGAGTGTAGGAGCGCGTCCACCAGGTAAGTATGATTAATCTCACAAGAGTGAGGGGACAAAAGCCCATCAGGACAGCCACCTGGAACGACAGGGGACTTAACGGCCCAGTGAAAAGATCCAGTCTTCACCCACCTAAGAAACATGAAAACCGACATAGTCTTCCTCCAAGTGATACACCCGAGAGAGCAGGATCGCCTGCGGGTAAAGAAGTGCTGGGTGGGACATCTGTGGGAGATGTTCACATACTCGCTGGCGAGGGGCACACTGCTAGCTACACGAGCGCAAGCCTCAATCTCGCTAATACCCAAGAAAGACAAAGACCCAACGGAGTGTGGTTCGTACAGACCCACCTCACTACTAAACTTGGACGCCAAAATACTGGCCAAGATCCTAGCCAAAAGGCTGGAGAACTGTGTACCAGAGGTGGTCGCAGAGGATGAAATGAGCTTTGTCAAAGGTAGACAGCTAGCCTCGAACATCAGGCGCCTGCTGAACATGATCATGACCCCACCTAAGGTGGTCATCTCCCTGGACGCAGAAAAGGCCTTTGACAGAATCAAGTGGAAGTGCCTCATAGAGGTACTGGAATGGTTCGGGTTTGGAACAAGGTTCACCTCCTGGGTAAAACTACTGTACAACGCTCCCATGGCGAGTGTACGGACAAACAACACCAGCTCCCAGTACTTCCAGCTGCACAGGAGCACGAGGCATGGATGCCCGTTGTCCTGCTGCTGTTCGCCCTAGCGATTGCATTCAGAACAGCAAAGAACTGGAGGGGAATCCAAAGGGGAGGCAGAGAGTACCGAGTCTCGCTCTATGCAGATGACCTGCTCCTCTGTATCTCAGACCCATGAAGCAGCAGGGAAGGAATCATCACGCTCCTGAAAGAGTTTGGTGCCTTCTCGGGCGACAAACTCAACGTGAGCAAAAGTGAGATCTTCCTGGTGAACCAGTAAGGGGGAGGGGCAGCACTGGTGGGGCTGCAGTTTAAACAAGCCCAACACAAATTCCGCTACCTGGGGATCCAAATCGCTCGCGACTGTACGGTGGTTCCCAAGTGGGACCTGACCAGCCTGACAGAGGAAGTCAAAAAGGACCTGCAGAAGTGGAACACATTCCCCACTCTCCCTGGCAGGGAGGCAGGGAAGAATGCTCGGACAAAGCCCCCATCTGCAATAACCATAGCTTCACGTCAGCACTCACTGGCACCACCGCCTTTAAAAGGTTGAGACAGGGTGGGCGGACACGGACAGTCAAGGAGCTATACACCGACGGCAGGACCACAACACTGGATGAACTGACGGAGAGATTCCAGCTAGCTAAGGGCAACAAACTCGGGTACCTGCAGCTTAAAAACCTCCTACGGAAGTCGACAAGGACATACCCGCGACCACCACAACGGACGCTACTCGAAGAACTACTGCACACAGACATTTTAGGCAGAGGGAACTGTAGCGACACGTACAACCAACTGATAGAGAGGGCCATCACCAAACTGAACAAAAAGGAGGAAATGGGAGGAAGACGTGGGGTTCGAAATAGGGTGAGGATTCTGGAGCGAAGCACTGCACAGGGTTAACTCCACCTCGTGAGCAAGAATCAACCTAACGCAACTAAAGGTGGTACATAGAGCCCACTTAACAAGAACCCATATGAGTAGGTTCTCCCCGGAGATGGAAGACAGATGTGAACGGTGCCAAGGAGGCCCGGTCCACCACGCCCACATGTTCTGGTCTTGCCCCAGACCTGCTGCGTACTGGACAGCCTTCTTCGAGGTAATGTCCATGGGATGAGGGTGGAGCCATGCCCAAAAGTGGCATCTTCGGGGTATCAGACCAGCTAGATCTATTCCTGGGAGGAGGGCGGACGCCCTTGCCTTTGCCTCCCTGATCGCCCGCCTTAGAATCCTGTTCGGCTGGCGGTCAGCAGCACCACCCAAAGCTGCAGACTGGTTGTCCGACCTCAGAATCTCCCCGAATGGAAAAAATCATATTCACCATCTGAGGGGCAGAAGAAGGCTTCCTCAAAACATGGGAGCCATTCAACCAACTGTTCCGGGACCTGTTTACAGCTAACAAACAAATAAACAAGTAGCCAAGAGCCAGGGAAAAGTAGCCAGGACATGATAGGAGAGAGGGAAGGGAGGGAGGGGGGGTGCCAAGAGGTAGTAGCCAAAACCAGCGGGAAAGAAAGAGTAGCAGAGAAAAAGCAGGTGGGAGGGGAACCAAGGAGGGAGGATGAGGGAAGGAGAAAAACAGAGGGAAACCAGAAGGGGGGGGGGGAAAGAATAGGGAGCATAAACTGCGGGGAGAGCGCAGGAAACGACAACAACCATAACAAGGACTGCAAGGCGAAAGAAGGAAAGAAGGAACAGGAAGAAGGAACGGCAGATGGCCGAAGCGGAGGCAAATGGACAAAAAAACAAAAGACCAAGAGATGCAAGTGACATCTGCCCCTTCACCCGGTGTTGATTTGCTTGTTTTATGTAAAAAAAAAAGAGGGGTGGGGAAAGCTCCCCTTTTCTGCGATATTCTTTGATTTTTTTAAATATATACTTCCTTTGGTATTTTTTGTTTCTCGGTGTGTACATTTGTAAGTATAATATGCATAAATCCCAATAAAAGCATTAAAAAAAAGATTGCTATCACATAGCCAAACATGTAAGCCAATGGTCACACTGAAGTCCTTGTGGATGTCATAGGAATGTGAAAGACACTCTGCGGGATGTTCCGTCAGCAGGATCCTCAGCTTCATTGGCAGTGCACCCACACCAGCAGGTTTCCTGATGGCGTGGGTGGTCACAATGGGAAACCCAATTGGCCCTCTGCGGGAACAGTGAATCCTGCTGCCAGCAGGCTATTCACCCAGCCCCTCACTTCTTATCCAGTCATCCATCCATCTCCCAGTCTAGTCCCCCCCCTCCCCTTCCACCAGACTGAATATCCAACGTCTGGGCAACCAGGTTGGGGTCATGGAGCCAAGAATTCTCCAGTCTCTCTGCACTTGAATTGGGAGTAAAAATCTGAGCCTGAATGTTATAGCATTTGAGAAAGTGTCTTCAGATTAAACCATCAATAACAAAACTTCAGTTAGTTTAAGGATTTGTACTTCAGTAATATGTAGACGGAAACTGAGAACTGGCAACACAAACTGGGCTAAGCCTTCAAATCAACATGCTACCGCTAGGATTCAAGTGAAGTCGCTCCTTTGCCACTAATACCCAAGCAGAAATCAACAGTCAACTGCTTGATCGAGCATTTTATGGGATCAATTGCGATCCTATCTATACAGCATTTTACCAATCAGAAATTGCAATCTGCAACACGACTGAACAAAGGATTCAGTGAAAGCCGACAAAGTAATAAAATAGTTGATGCTTTTCCAAGTGTACGTACTGAGCTATAGCTTTCTTCATCTGCTTCATTAAACGTTTCCACGTGCAGTCGTTTTCTTTCCAGGTCGGGAAATCCAGAAGGCAGAAGAGGACACCCAGAGCCTCCTTATGATGCTTCTTTTTTTCTGTAAGAATAAAAGTACTAAGATCACATGGATTAGGCATCTGGTTTTAACAATGATAGGTTTCCTTCAACCAACTGGCTTCACAGTTCCAAAGCGTCACCTTGGTCAGTAGATACCACTCGCGTCTCAAGTCTGGCACTGGAGTTCAAATTCCTATTGTACACACGATTTTCAGCACAAACAATATTTTCACCAAAGTACTAACCTGATTGCAGCAGGAGTGAATGAAATTCCAACATCAGTTCATGGGAAGGAACCAGTTGATACAATATCTGGAGAGATTCAATAGAAACATTTCAACAAACGCAACACCCTGAAGGGGTACAGCAGGATGGCACAGATTCAAATCTCCCTTTATTTTACGTTATGCAATGTATTTTTGAACCAGGAGGGCACAAGGCTAACAAAATGTTACTTCCTATTAATAGCTGCATTACAGGTTTGTTGAAAGGTTATGCCACACAGAAACTTTTCAAAAAATGGCTGCTTCCACAACAGGTCGCTTGTACGCAAAGATGAGTATATACCCTGAATAAGTTAGCAGTCAAGGATGTACTTTATCAATGGGGTCTTAGATCCTGGTTTCTGGGAAGAGTTTGTCTTTTCATAGAACACGATTTAGAGAAGAAAAGAAAGATCAAGGAAAATTTTCCAATTGTTATTAAAGACAACCGAGGAATTTTAAGCATTTTGGAAGGTCTAAAACGGGTAGGGAATATACAGTGAATGGTAGCACCCTCAAGAGTATTGACAGTCAGAGAGATCCAGGTGTACAGGTCTACAGGTCACTGAAAGGGGCAAACACAGGTGGAGAAGGTAGTCAAGAAGGCATACGGCATACTTGCCTTCATTGGCCGCGGCACCGAGTATAAAAATTGACAAGTCATGTTGCAGCTGTATTATGAGGGGCATAGACAGAGTGGATAGTCAGAGACTTTTTCCCTGGGTAGTGGGGTCAATTACTTGGGGGCAAAGATTTAAGGTGCGAGGGGCAAGGTTTACAGATGTATGAGGCAAGTTTTTTTTACACAGATGGTAGTGGGTGCCTGGAACTTGCTGCCGGAGGAGGTGGTGGAAGCAGAGACGATAGTGACGCTTAAGGGGCATCTTGAAAAATACATGAATAGGATGGAAATAAAGGGATACGGACCCCGGAAGTGTACAAGATTTTAGTTTAGAAGGGCAGCATGGTCGGCGCAGGCTTGGAGGGCCGAAGGGCCTGTTCCTGTGCTGTACTTTTCTTTGTTCTTTGTTTTAATTGTATAAACATTGCAGTAAACGCCAGATTAAACCCTTGGTTAACTGAGCTTGTGGTTAATCGAGAGTTTGAGTATCTGCGGGTGTATTTTGCGCTTGTGCCCAGAATGCCATATAATTAGTAGAGATACAACCAGGATTATTAACTCCTCACTCCTCAGATTATTAGCTCCACCCTTGGGCAATTGATCCTTGGAAAGGAATAGCAAAACGTATCTCTGGCCGCTCAAGTCATCGACAGTTTTCCACAAGAATTTAGACCTCCAGCCTGAAGCTGGACTTTCAACACAGCCATCCCGACCATTTTTAGAGATCAAAGGCTACCGTCCGAGTTAAATTATTCTAAAAGCATATCCAAATATCTCAGTTGCAGTCGAAAAGAGGGTCAGGGTTGGTCATTGTCTCAGGACCTACAATTAACAGTGAACAGAGCAGCCATGTTGAGGATTGAAAGTGTTTTTAGCCAAATTGTAGTGATATTGGTCTGAGGGTTTTTTCCTTCATGTTGCAGGATTCTGGGCGGGATTCTCCACTCCCACGCCGAAGTGCCCACGCCGTCGTGAACGCCGTCGAGGTTCACAACGGCGCGAAACAGGCCCTATCTCGACCGATTCAGGGCCCGATAATGGGCTAGGAGCGGGGCCGCGTCATTTACACTCGCCAGGCCTTGTCGCCACGTAAAGGCGCCGCCGCATACATGACGCGGCGGGCGCCGCATAACTGGCATCACCCGCACATCGTGGTTGCCGTCCTCTCCGAGTCCGCCCCGCAAGAAGATGTCAGACGGATCTTGCGGGGCTGCGGAAGAAAGGAAGTCCTCCTTCAGAGAGGACGGCCCGACGATCGGTGGGCACCGATCGCGGGCCAGACCCCATTTGAGGCCCCCCCTGGTGCGGGATCCCCCCTCCCCCTCCCGCAGGCCGCCCCCCCAGCGTTCCCGCCGGCAGCGACCAGGTGCGGACGGCGCCGGGGGGAACCCGCCATTTTGGCCTGGCCGCTCGGCCCATCCAGGCCTGAGAATAGCAGGGGTGCCGGAAAATTGCCATTTTGGGTGTCTCGGGCGATTCTCCGGCCTGCGCCGTGCGGAACTCGACGGGGCCGTTCTCGCCGTTTGGGAGAATCGCGGGACGGCGTCGCGGGAAAATTCGGCGACCCAGGCGATTCTCCCAACCGGTGCGGGAGTGGAGAATCCCGCCCAAGGTGTGGGGTTTTGCCTGTATTTGTCTAAGTTTAAACTTGACTTTGTCAGGTAGTTTTAAATTTTGGGGTATTTTACTGTGGGGTGGTGGGTGATTTAATAACACTATTGTGAAAAATCAGACAGAACCGGTCTCTTTGGTCATTGCATTGAAGCCATACAATTGAGAATCTGGTGTCACGGACAATAATGAGTGTGGGGAGGGTCCCTGAGCAAGAGGAGAAGGTAAACCCCTCTAGTCCGACCCACCCCATGACTAACTACCGTCTCAGTATCCATCCCCCCTCAGCCCACCACGGTACACCCCAACATCCCTGACCCCCATCCCTCCGCGCCCCCCTGCAATGGTATTCCATCGACACCCCCCACCGGCATTGTATTCCACCGATCCCCCTCCCCATTAGATTTCATCAACGTCCACAGGTCCAACCCTCATCTCTGACCCTGCTGGACCCCACCCCTCTAACCCGGCTCTGGACCGCCCAGATGCCTCCCCATGCAGGAAACAGACTAGAACATGTAGAAAACGACTGACCATTCCATGCAGCTAAGGTAACAGCTCTCAAAGCGCCAGACATTCCCTCCACCCCAGGAGAGAGATTTCCCTTCGACAAGGGAACGGACCAAAGAACTGCGTGCAAACAAGTCTTAAAAGTTTGCCTTGAGATACTGCACATGGACAAATCCAAGAGCAGGAACAAGGCAGCAGGAGCATAAACGCCACACACCCAACTCGTGTTATGTGGGCAAATGTGGTTTCTGTGCCAAAAAAGTAAAACGATACAGGCTATAAATCAGTCGGTGAAGCAGATCAGAACCTTCTAGTGGTGTTCTTACCCTCAGTACTTTCATGAGTTTTTTAGGTGAGGCTTCATGTCTCTTCAGAAATTCGTACAAATACACGTGAGCATTTGGGTTTGGTGGAAATTTGCTGTTGTAAGCGTAATTGTTTAAAACCGTCAGGGCTTCTTCAAAACCATCATAGAAGTCAAGCAGCTGAAATCAAAAACAAGGCAAGTCACCAACATTTACAGTAAGAGGTACAATACCGACAGAGCTTCAAATTAAATCCATACAAGATTATCTACCCATGCACATCCATGACAGTTTCTGAAGAGGCAAATTTTAACCAACTAGCTAGGTAATCATTCTGTATCTTCTGTAGACTTGAAAATATTACACCAGAGGAAGCGGGAGCCTGTGTAGGAGGCAGCTGTCGGGACACCTTGGACATCAATGAAATTTAGACAAGGAAACTTCCAAAGACAGAGAGTACGAGCCAAGTGAAAGGAGTTGACATTTCTAGCACAAATGCCAAAACAGAGCACATATCTACATCTAAGGGATTATAAAATGGATGGAATTAAAATGCCTTTTTCCATGGGTCAGTGGAAACTCTTTCCATTACTTGTGATAGGAACAGATCATCTAATCTCAGTGCCACATTGATCCAATATGATCCGCCCATTGAACTCACACAGGCTTGTGCTTCCAAGCTCCAAGTCTTGACTTTCCACGCAACAAATCGAGAGAGCACTAAAACCATTGTCTACAGGAATCTCCAAGAGTTAGCATTATTTCGAAGCAAGGGTGGAATGCAGCACCACGAGAAGGCAGTAGGCTTAGTTAATTGAGCAAGGGGAAGCTTTAAAAAAAAAAATCTTGCATTTCATGCTTCCTCTTATTGCTGCACATATATAATGCTAGCTTTTCTTAAATATAGATCCCAGCAGCTTCACCACCTTCACCCAATGAACGATGTTCCCAACCAAGCAGCAGTTCCAATATCTCCGTCTGCAGATGCCACAACCTTGCCAAACTCAGCTACACATTGGACACAGTTAACATGGTTCGAATTCCAGGAGTGTGGTTCAAATTACCGGGCATTTAATCTGCTGTTTGCTGCAGCATTGCTTCAAAGAGTTGTTCCGAAGTGGATTGAAAGGTCGCGGTTGGATGCAAGAATCCAGTCTTCCTAACGGTGGATGCGAGCCCGTCAAGTAACTGCCCATCTTGCTTGAGGACAACTCAAATCAGTTCTGCATACTGTGGTTCAGCAGCATACGGATCGCAACAATGTGTGTTTTCCTCAGAGCCTAGCAAGCTGGGTTACATGCAACAGTGCATGGAGCACGAAAATTCACTAAACTTTTAAATAAATGAAGCCTGCATGCAAGTCTGAAAGCACCATCTAGTGGACAAGTACATGCAAGATTCATGTTGAAAATGCTCAAGGTTCTCCACCAGTAAAGATTATGGGCAATTGAAAATGTGAGGAAAAAGGTTCGCGAAATTACCACCTCCACTTCAGTCAGTATTCAGTGTTTTCCCCCTTTGCAGTTTGACTTCCTTGGCCACGATCAGCAAGACTTCCTGATTCCCCAACGTACCTTGGGAAGAAATAATTTAAATAGCTAGCAGTGGCCGCACGGATTTTCTAACCACTCACCCAGGTCAGGATTTTCCAGTCCGGCCTGTGGCCGGAATTGGCATGGGCGGGACCGAAAAATCTGGGGAGCAGCCAAACATCCGTTGACTTTGGGTGGAGATGTCTGGCCTCACTGTCAAACCCAAGAAAGCACTTGCCCTTTCTTAATAAGGTCGCTGGTGACCTCGGGCCATCCCAAAGCACTGCACTCCAGCAAAGTATTTTTTTGATGTATGGTCATTTGTGTAATGTAAGGTTTTCGGGCAATTCGGCCCTTTTGGAGAAACTCAGAGACTGTAAACTGACTTTCCAGCCAAGGGAACAGAACCAGTTTTCCCAGCAGGCTTGGCCCGCTGAGCTGAGTGGGGACATAAGCACATAAACATTTACAAACACCCCCCTAGGAGCTACAAGGAAGAAGGAGCCAGACAACAAGATAACATCATGACACAGACAAAGGGGCACGGGAATACACAGGAGGCTTGCATGCAAGCAGGACAATGGGATGGTCATAGCCCCATGCAAATGTAAATGACCTGGCCTCCACCAGAGCAGAATCCAATTAACACCCCATCAACACAGCGAGGTGAGAATAGCAGCCATCTCCGGAGCAGCTGGAAGACACTGAAATTCTCCACAGAAGAGCCTAACCTCGTTAAACTAGAAATCAGACTGTCTGAGTCCAGCATATTGCGCTGGAAAAGCCCCTAGAAAATCAGCGGTAGAGAAAAACCAAGTTGGAGGCGGACCTGGGGGAGGTACTCCAATCTTGACAGGAGCTACCGGCAGAAACTCACTGGGAGGAGGGGGGGCGGAGCCAGCGCCAAATTCAAATCGCGCAGGTCTGAAAAAACCAAGTTGGAGGCGGACCTGGGGGAGGTACTCCAAGCTTGAGTATAGTGTTCAATTCTGGTCGCCACACTACCAGAAGGATGTGGAGGCTTTAGAGAGGGTGCAGAAGAGATTTACCAGAATGTTGCCTGGTATGGAGGGCATAAGCTATGAGGAGCGATTGAATAAACTCGGTTTGTTCTCACTGGAACGAAGGAGGTTGAGGGGCGACCTGATAGAGGTATACAAAATTATGAGGGGCATAGACAGAGTGGATAGTCAGAGGCTTTTCCCCAGGGTAGAGGGGTCAATTACGAGGGGGCATAGGTTTAAGGTGAGAGGGGCAAAGTTTAGAGTAGATGTACGAGGCAAGTTTTTTACGCAGAGGGTAGTGGGTGCCTGGAACTCACTACCGGAGGAGGTAGTGGAGGCAGGGACGATAGGGACATTTAAGGGGCATCTTGACAAATATATGAATAGGATGGGAATAGAAGGATACGGACCCAGGAAGTGTAGAAGATTGTAGTTTAGTCGGGCAGTATGGTCGGCACGGGCTTGGAGGGCCGAAGGGCCTGTTCCTGTGCTGTACATTTCTTTGTTCTTTGTTCTTTGACAGAAGCTGCCGGCAGAAAAACCAAGTTGGAGGCGGACCTGGGGGAGGTACTCCAAGCTTGACAGAAGCTGCCGGCAGAAACTCACTGAAAGAAGGGGGCGGAGCCAGCGCCAAATTCAAATCGCGCAGGTCTGCCTAGCTGGAAGAAGCGGACCTGCAAGGAATACCCGGAAACATACAGCTCTGACCGGCTCAAAGGGGGCGGGACCAGCGGGAACTTTAAAACTTACCTTTTCAATGCAAAAGGGGCTGGCCGATCACAGAACAAAGCCAGGTAAAGCAATATAAAAGGGGCTGTGTTTTCAATTGGGGGTCTCTTCGTTCCTGGCTCGACCTCTGCACCCCTGACTTGACCTCTGCAGCCTGTGACCGTAAGTAACCCGCAGCAGCTTGCGAAACTCCCTTGATTTTAATAGTGGTTGAGGCTTTGGGGAAGGGAACTTGTTTTGTGCCTTGTGATTTTGCTAAAACCTGTGTAACCGTAAGAATTTTCGTTGTGTCCGCTATATTACCTTTTGAATAGACTTAGTTGTATTAGAGCATAAGATTTTATTGTGTTTCTTCTGTTGATGATTTTGACCTGGGTTTTACAATAAACCTTGATTTGATGCTAATTGGAGTCGTTTAAATTCTTCAATCCTTCACCAGCGATCTCTGACCAAGTCATTGTTAAAAATACTCCTCACCTTAATTCCGGGTTCAAGAATCGAGGGTCATCTTGAGCGATTCACTCAGGACAGACTGCTGGTTAGGAAATAAACAGCAGTGTCCTATTCTCTCTCTTGGGAAAGCTACTCTAGTGGAGTAGGAACCGGGTGGGTGTTGTACCACCGGCAAGAGAGAGAATCACCTGGGTATTGGTAGGGGTCTGGAGATCTGTGTGATATAAGTCTCAGGCTGTCGGTTAGGAATAAACGGCAGGCTTGAATCAGTGCTCTCTTCAGTGGAAGTGTCCCAGTGCGACATCCCCTGGCCTCTGAAGTTTCAGTGCCAGCTGGAGAGAGACACACACAGACATCCAAACCCCAGATATCGGCCCAGTAGTGGAGTAGCGGAGATGGCACCCTCTACAGTAATGTGGACAAACATGGCCAATTCACACACAGCAAGGTGTCACATTCAACACCAAGATAAATCACCAGGTCATTTGGTGGCATTGACGGAGGGATGAATATTGACCAGGGCACCAGAAGGACGAACCTGCGGTACTTGGAATTGTGCCAAGGAATTGTTTTTTTTGTCCACGGAAGACAGAAGACTCGGCCTTGGTAAAATGTTTTATACAAAGGAAGGCACCCTCTGACACTGCAGCAGTCATCTGATACTGTGCACCAAGTGACATCCTGGATGTGGCACAGAGGCACAGTGATTAGCATTCCTGCCTCAGTGCCTGGGTCCCAAGTTCAATTCCAGCCTTGGGTCACTGTCTGTGGAGTTTGCACTTTCTCCCAGTGTCTACGTGGGTTTCCAACGAGTGCTCCGGTTTCCTCCCACAGTCCAAAGATATGCAGGTTAGGTGGATTGGCCATGCTAAATCATCCCTTAATGTCCAAAAAAGATGCGTACATTGGGTTGAAGGGTAATTGGGGTAGAGCGGGAGACTGAGCTTGGGTGGATGCTCTTTCAGGTGGTCAGTGCAGACTCAATGGGCCGAATGGCCTCCTTCAGCACTATAGAGCTTCTATGATATTGAGCTCAGGATTTTGGAGTGAGGCTTGAATGCTTGAACCCCTGACTGAGCGGTTAGTGCTCTGTCACTGATCCAGTGCTGGTGCACAAACCACACTCATTTCAACTGTTGTATTTAGTACCAATACGAAATAACACTGGGATGGCATTAAACTCCTTGTGAAAGGCTACTCAAAAAAAAAGGGAAAACATTGAAATTTTATAACATTTTGTACTAAGCAACCAAAAGTATTGAAACTTACATTTACATAACTGAGTATAAAGGGATCCCATACACCAGGAATTTGTACAGCATCATGCAGACCAATAGAGGCTTGTCGGAAGTAGTTGTGTATCTCTTGTGTTGAGTATGAATCGACTGCATCATCAGCTGGTTTTAGAATACAAAATATTACTTCTTCGAAACAAGGTAAAACTTGTATTTGTATCACACCTTACAATGCAGCAGAGTGTCCGATTGGGTTCCCCAAGAGTATAGTCAGACAAAACCAGCGCCGGTGTGCCAAGGGATCACATTTGTGATGAGGAGGAAGTGATCAAAGAGGATTTTTCGGAGAATGGCAGAGATAAAAATGGTGTGAGGTCAGGAAGAAGAGTCATTGTCAGAGATATTCTGGCTCCATTTGGGCAGGTAAGGGTGACAAGACAAGTCTTATTGGACTAGCTGCAGGAGGATAGAGTGGCCGACATATTAAAGACAGCAGAGAGGCAATGGAAGAATGGAGCATCAAGGTCACAGTCAATGTTATTTATGACTTGAATTGAAGTTGTTTCATTGAGGTGGCCAAGGCAGAAACCTGTCTGGTGAGATTTACATTTCAGTTCTCTAAAAATGAAAACTAATCTTTAGCTAAAGCGCCCAAGAAGAGTAAAATCTAACCGTGAATCGAACACATCTCAAATCTAGGTTTTAAATGGAGTATGGAATATTGGACGGGCAGTCAACCTTCTCCCAGGAGGCAGGTGGCTCACTTAAATACCTTAACAATGCTGCAAATGTCAGATTTTACCTCAACTTTACACCAGCCAGTCGGGTTTCACAGACCTCAGGAAATAAGGCAGTCAAGTGTCCCTCTCGCACTTCATAGGGGTCAAAAGGATCAGGAGCCCACCTTCAGTGACTCCAATCTACCCCCTCCCAACCAAGCTACCTGCAAACCATTCCCACAATCGGCCATGCTTCCCCAACCCTTGCAAGTCACGATTCACCAGACATTGCCTGCCCCCCAAATCGTTAAAGGGGTCCTGCCATTGAATTTGAAGTTCCTGAGGGACCCAGACTGCAAAACCGCCTTGCCCCATCCCCATAAATAACAGGGTTGTCATTTAAAAACATTTCAGCCGAAGTGCACTTCTATAGACGGGCAGGCATTTGCTGGATTTGGAAAATCCAATTAGGAGAATGCCTCTTAAATTCAAGGAAAACACTAAAGAGCAGGAATGTCTACTTCTGGCACCACAAACATGCACATACCTGTCTGGTGAAGAACACCGTTCTTTTTAGCCCATGTGTAATAGTCAAGCATTGCCCTATAGCCTTGTATGAGTTTGAGCACTTTTTGCTGATCTACTGATTTTTCTCCGTATCTCCATGTTTCAGCCAGTGTCAGTTCTCGGTAGGCTTCATCCATCTTTCCAATGCACAGAAGGTGAATAGCATGCTCCAAGCACACCTTGAGGAACAGAGAAAACAGGAGAGATTATAATTTTCCCTGGCACAGCGAGTTGGGCTCGTCAGCTAGCTGTTTAAAAAATGTGCACAAGCAGACCACGTGGCCTATTGGATAAATGCACACTGTCCAGCAAGGCACTGAGCCGAACAAGGTGGTTCCAGACTTAAACTTGAACAAAGTGCATGATCTGGCACTAAGTATGAGCAGTGCAACTGAACATCAACTTCATGATTCCTGGTATATCTTTATGGAATGCACATTCAATAAAGAATCTGTTTTCTTAATGACCATTCAATAATGATGATAATTGTCACAGAAATAGTCCAAACACACAGGTAGGCCAGACTGTAATTCAGTTGGGCTCTAATCAGCAATGTTGCTTCAGTTTACTATGCAAAGGTAGGCCACACTACAATCCAGTTGGGCTCTAATCAGCAATGCTGCTTCAGTTTACTACACGATGAGTGAATTTTAGATTGCTTTTACATTTTTAAAGAAAGAAAGTGTGTAAAAGAAACAACTTTGCTGTTCTTGTTGAGAACGACAAGATCTTAACATTCAGAATGTTTGAATGGATCACAAGAGCAGAGCCAAATTCACGACACTTTGGAAGTACTTCAATGGTTGCAAAGTGCTTTGGGGTGCCAGAAGGCCATGATAAGGGCGACACAAGTCCCAAGTCTTGTTACCTTCAGGTAATGCTTCACTCCAATATTCTTCATTTTCCCAGCAAATAAACTGATGTCCTGAGTGCAGCTGTTGGGATGATGCTGGAGTATTGCAGTTCCCATTCTCCAAACTACCTGATGGACAAAGACCACCAGAGCTATTTCAATATTCCTTTGCTCAACGTTCTCACAAAAATAAAGCAAGACACAGCTAACCAAAAGCAAACTTGTTGGCATTTTTAGACATTTCTTCACTGAAATATCTTCACTGCAAAATGTTTTATCAAACAAAATAAGTCTTTTTAATACCCATCAGTGAAAGGACACAGATATAATAGGGCAGCAATCTGAAATCATAAAGGGAATGTTTGGGAATATACCTTGCTTAAATCTGTTCCCTTACTATTTAAATCATTTTGGTGCTGTATTAAGTTACGATGTAACATGCAGTTGTTATTTAATAATATTAGTTAGCAGCTATAAACATTCAATCAAGTACATTTTCTCATGAATAGTACTAACTTATAATGACCAGATATATTTTTGAAAGTAAAACAATTGTTAATATCATAAAATATACACAACACAGAAAAGACAAGGTAAAGTCTATAGAGCAAGTTCTGGTTAGTGTACAGGAGTGGGTGTCCCACGACATTGTTCACATAGAGCCCAAGAGTCATTGCCCTATAACATGAGTTACAATAACCCAGGGCGGCATGGTGGTGCAGTAGTTAGCACTGCTGCCTTGCGGCGTTGAGGACCCGGGTTCGATCCCGGCTCTGCGTCGCTGTCCGTGTGGAGTTTGCACATTCTCCCCATGTTTGCGTGGGTCTCACCCCCACAAGCAAAAAGATGTGCAGGGTAGGCGAATTGGCCACGCTAAATTGCCCCTTAAATGGAAAAAAAAAGAATTGGGTACCGTAAATTTTCAAAAAGAGCAACAAAAATCCTGATGAATCCTCTTGCTCTCTCAGCTTCTCCCTCACCCAATTCATCTCAGAGCCACAAAGAGACTCCAAACAACTTGCAAAAAGAGTAGATCCTACAGTGGGAATAAACAAAATGTCCACTTCAGGAAGCAATAACATTGCAGGAGTGTTGGGAGCAGCAGTATCAGTGTGGGGAACTGATACAACTGCTTTTCAGCAATAGTCACAAATGGGCCGACATTTAACTTAGAATTTACAGCGAACGTGGGCATTGGGGGTATAGCAGTGTACTGTTTATGCTAATGGAGTACTAAATCCGGGGAACGCGTAAACCCCACAACATCAATTCAAGAATTTAAATTCTGCTTGAAAAGAAACTGGAACTAAAAAAGTTGATCAGTAAAAAAATGACCATGAAGTTGCCAATTTGTCACATCAACCCAAATGGTTCACGAACGTCATGAGGGAAGGAACTTGCTGCCCATACCATGTCTGGCCTATAATGGCTCCAGACCTATACCAATGTGGTTGGAACTTAACTGTGCACTGAATTTGCCTAGCGAGGCACTCAGCAATCAAGAACATGCAACACCATAGCCTATTCAGGCCCTTGCCCCAGAGTCACCCACACTTTTGAGCATATCGTTTCAGAGAAGTCTGTATTATTACGGTGACATTCCAGGATGGGCCATACCTTACTGGCAGATTCCTGTTTCCTGGTAGTGTTGTCTTCTAAGATCTGGAAGTAGTTTGTCATCAGTTCTGCTGCGGTCTGCCACTGGTGATGAAACATGGCTTTCTGAATGCGATTCAGACAGGTTTGGACCGTCTTTCGGAAGCCAGTCTGTTTTCTATCGCTGACATCTGTATATCACAAGTGTAGACTTAAAGATTGCACCGGCTTTGTAACCACACGTGCACAGAACTGATCAAAGATGCACAGCCACACAAACTTACTGCTGAATTAACAAATATTCCCTGAAATAAGTCAGCTTGCTGCAGGACGGGTTGCTAGTTATTACGATATTTCAGGGCTTCATCAGGTATTTCGCTAGTTGGGTGCCAAACACAACTCCAGTTTACTTTCCACAATTATGTGGTAATGTAGCAGAACTCAGAGCCCCTGTAGTTTCATTCGTCACCCAACTTCTCTGCAGCAACAGAATAAATACATTATAGCGTATGATCTGGGCTATAAACTACAAAGTTAAATCTCCTGAGGTGATGTCCAGATTCAAAAGTGATGCAGGGCAAGTGGAAGCAACTGATTCAGTGAGTATGGTCAGGTTAAATACTTACTACTTTACTGCTTGTAGTTTGTAAGGGATTTCTTAGTAACGAGGACCAAGAAAGGCCTTCTTGATATTTTTTTGATTTTAGGCTATCTTCTAAAAGGTTTACTTTAAAGGTGTGGGTCATGGCAGCAGAGCTCAAAGCTGTGATGTGCTCTTCCTGCTCCATGTGGGAAGCTGGGAAAGTTTCCAGTGCCCGGGGCCAGCATGTGTGCAGAAGTGTCTCCAGCTGCAGCTCCTGGAAGCCCAGGTTTCCCATCCGTAGCAGCGGCTGGGGACACTGAATAGCATCCACAAGTCTGAGAGTATTGTCAATATCTCGTATAGACAGGTGGTCACACTGCAGGCTAAAACTCCAAAGGCAGGAAGGGAATGGGTGACCATCAGGCAGAGCAAGAAGACGAGGCAGGCAGTGCATAAATCTCCTGTAGCCATTCCTCTGCAAAATATATAGACTGCTTTGGATACAACAGTAACTTCATACTTGTGGCAATACAAGATTATTATTATTATTATTGAGGGGTATGACCTCTCAGGGGAAAGCAGAAACAGACATATTTGTTGCACCATGGTTCGCTCTGCTACACGGGGAGGGGGGGGGGGGGGGGTAAAATGTGTGGGAATGCACGGGTTAATATAAAGGCGTTTCTGTTTCAGCAAACAAGACTCCAGGATGGCATGTTGCCTCCCTGGTGCTTGGGCTAAGGGTATCTCAGGACGGCTACAGGACATTCTGAACAGAGAAGATGATCATGGTCCACATTGGTTCAAAACGACGAAGATTAAAAAGGGATAATGACCTAAAAGCAGAATATAGGAGTTAGGAAGTAAATTGAAAATGAGGACTTCAAAAAAACAAAGAACAATGCAGCGCAAGGACAGGCTCTTTGGCCCACCAAGCCCGCACCAATGATGTGCCCTATCCATGCCAACCGCCAGTATCCTTCTATACCCAGTTTGTTCATGTGCCTATTCAGATAAGTCTTTACGATCGCTAACATATCTGCCTCAACTACCTCACTTGGCAGTGCATTCCAGGCCACCACCAACCTGTGTAAAAAAGGTAGTGATCTCAAGCAGAAATAGCAGAAAATATCAGACGAATAGGTGGCTGGGGAGATGGTGCGAGGCGGGGGTGGGGCAGATTCCTGAGGTATTGGGACCAGTTCTGGGGGAAGTGGGACCAGTACAAACTGGACAGGTTACTTCTGGGCAGGACCGGGACTGATGTTCAAGGGGGAGTCTTTGCTGGAGTGGCTGGAGAGAGTTTAAGATAAAAAGAAAGGGGGGGATGGGAACCTGCACTAGGAGTCAGAGAAGGGGGAAAACACTGACAAGAACGAAAGACAGAAAGGGGAATAGAAGAATGAGGCATTATCTCATCGAAACCTATAGATCCGAAAAGGACTAGACAGGGTAGATGCAGGAAGGATGCTCCTGATGATGGAGGGGTGGGTAACAGTCCAGAACCAGAGGTCATAACTTTTAGGATTGAGATGAGAACAGGTTACTGAGTTGGATGATGATCAGTCATAGTCATAATGAATGGTGGAACAGGCTTGACGGGCTGAATGGCCTCGTCCTGCTCCTATTTTCTATATGTGCAATGTTAATAATGCCTACTTTCCAGAGCATGGATTATCATCTGACAGTGACATCTCAAGCAACCACTGCAGTAAACTAAATGTGTCCATCAAGGTGCTGTGATTTGAAAATGCAATGTATGTCCTGGCTTGAGCGCAGCTGTGGACAACAACTGAAACCCCAGTGGTGGCACTGCCTCGGAGAATCACCTTCAGCGGCAATGGCACTAACTGCCCCCGAATTGCTGCAATTCAAGTGGTGATATACAACTCTAAACAGTGGTGAAATTTCTCCTTGATCTCCAATGACTTCAATTTTACTGGCAGCAGTTCTGTAACCAAGGTGAAATTAATCCAATTGTTCAATTTGCATTCTACAGGTCATCTGCTCCAAATATGATCACCCTTTTAACTAAAAAAAAGCCCAAATTTCTTTACATACCTTAAACTGCATCCCTAATCCTCCAGTCGCACAACTGAAAGAACATTAATTGCCCTCTTACCAGCTCCAAAGAGCACAGAATTCAGCCATTGAAATGCATTCAACATGTAATCAACATCGCCATTCCTTCTATCTAACCTCAAACTCAATACGCTCATCTACTCTTGACAAATTCCTTCCCGAAATCCAGTTCGATCACATCAAACACCTCACCTTTTATTCAGCAAATTTGTAAATCTTGGAAGAAATTCAGTCATTTAATCAAAGGTCTGCTCCTGTTTACTTTTAATAGTCAGACAAAAGTCTTCTTTACATTATCCTTCAAAGTCACAAAGACTTTCCACACAGCCAAGGCAGGACCCACGGTTCTGTAAACCTGTGGATGCAACGCACCCCACCCCCCCCCACCCCCACCCGATACCATTCAAAAACCTTGCCCAACCACCTAGATCAGGAAAACCACACTAACCATTTGCCATTTCTAAAGATGGCATCGCCACAGCACATATGCAAGACAGCTCCATTGGGCAGTTTTTCCCCCCAGATTTCATTAACCCCTTTAACAACATTTACTGAGCCACTGCATACAGACTCCGCACACAAATTAAGCTAGACGTAGATCGTTTACTGAGCTGGCCATACTTTGGAATTGAAGTATACTCGTCGGTAAAGGTAAACGGATTTCTGGATGAGAGCAGCTTGCCCAAACACTCTCTTCGCAAGTGGAAGCATCTTGTTCTGCGATGAGCTGAGCTATCTCGGCATCCATCTTCAGCTCACTGTTCAAGTGAAACTAAGGTGGGCTGAAAAGATAGAGGTCATCATTGAAGGAGCAAATCGAGTAAATTAAAATCACAAAAGTTAATGATCAATGGGCTGATAATTTAACTTGAAGTTTATCTTGCATTCAGATTTAAATCAAAGTGGTGAAATCAGCTGAAAACAAACACAGACTTTTTTGGCATGGAAATAAATCCAAAAATGCTCATCATAAGCAAAGTACAGATTTCAAAACCATCTCAGTTTTGGAAGAAACGTTAAAATAATGCTTCCAACTTCTCGCAAAGGGATTAATGTTCCACAGAGTTAGCATGCAGTGCTGGCTGCATTCAGCACTTCCTCCACCGGGGACTTCTGTTTAGCAATCTGCCCTAGATGTGGGTAAAGTTCACATCAATCCTGCCAGTATGTAAACAGAGAAACACACCCAGTGTCCAATGGAAAACACCACTGGAACTGTCTGACAAAAATCAGTCGCTTTCGTGATGTAGTAGTGATATTATTCCCATACAAACCACATGTTCTGCGGTGAGTTCTACCACAGCAGGAAAACATGGGAGTGGAAGATAATCAATCCACAGGGAGATAGGGCATTCCTTTCTTTAGTATTCCACTGCTAGTTACATTTGGGTAAGCCCAAGAACAATTGCACCACATGACAAAGGTCTTTAAGCTCATCTGATCACACCCTTCCAGAAACCCAAACCTATTTACCTCCCATTTCAGTATCCCTCATGCTGCTCTTAACCCTACACCTCAACCACTGCAGTCGGCAAGTGTACAGAAACACTCAACTCCCCGTGTCTCCTGGTTCTGAAAGCATTATTTCATGTTCACTCCATCTTATAAAGCAGCTTAGATAGCTCCAGGAAGTTCCCTGCAAAGGAGCTTCTTTTATCGCACAAGAGGTCTAGTGTTTTTAATTATTTCTTGTTGATTTTCTATTGGTTTCTGGGGATCATACTGTACACAGTATCTCCTTTGCCCCTCCCTCATGTCACATGCCTGCAGCGCTCGGTTAAGAATGGAAAAAAGAAACAGAAATGATGAGTAAAGAAAGCATGTGCAAAGAAGAATTTCATTACATTTCTCTCATTTTCTGGATATTTAACAGGAGACATAAAAAGAGAACAGAATAACATTTGAACACATTAAGATGGTCACTGGATTCCCTGAAAGAATGGCATTTTTTTTTAAGTACTAAAGCTCCCTCTTGTGGTGAAGAATAAATGTTGCAAATTATATGGCTTAGTGCTAATATTGGAATGCTCAGAATAATAAAAATTTAAACATGCTCACTTCAAATTGTGGTACCAGATCTTTCTAATGATGAACAAATTCATGGTGAATAGTTTTGAAGCATTTCAGTCTTAAATAACCAGGAGACGAAAAAGTGTCAAAACTGCAATTGTGACTTTGCTTCATCGTACTCTCGATCCTTCCCATGATTCACTTGTACATATAGGGACCCTCGCCGGTCTGCACCGACCCTCGTTTCGGTGGGTTTAACTGCCAGATACTGTGTTGTGGTTAGTTAACTGCCTGTACACTAGTGAGCACCAAGGTAGAGGCAAGTCCAATCACTACTCGTGCTGCAGGATTTACACCAAATGGAACAACCCACTTTGACTGTAAAACAAGGCAGAAGTGTCAAGATGATGGACAATGAAAGTTCAATAACTTGTCGCAGTACCGAGGCAATAGGAGAGGAGCTTGGACAGGTTAAGTAAAAACAGCTTTTATGGGGCATGGCGAGCACAAGCAAATGTTTACTGTGGCGGTTAAGTTTCTGTTCTTTATAAGATTGAATTTTTGATACAGTCTGTGACACCACTCATACAGGGCCTTCAACACAATGAAACATAAATACATTTGCCGGTACATAACTTGAATGCTGCTGAAAAGAGACATGTTGCCAAAGTCTTTTGAATGGCACTCATGATGACTAACACAAGAATGCCAAATTTCAATGATAACAATTTATACTACAGGTGAAAGGGTGCTGATTGGTTGGCAAGTCCACTTTAATTGGCTGAGGTATTGCCATGGTGAAAGCAACACTGATCTATAGGCTCCTCAAGTTCCAGGGTAATTCAAAACTGTCAAACCTCAAAACAATATCTAACATGAGATGTGGGGCGTCATTCTCCGACCCCCCCGCCGGGTCGGAGAATGGCCGTTGGCCGCCGTGAATCCCGCCCCCGCCGAAGTCTCCGCTCCCGGAGATTGGGCGGGGGTGGGAATCTGGCCGCGCCGGTTGGCGGGACCCCCCGCTGGATTCTCCGGCCCGGATGGGCCGAAGTCCCGCCCAGGAATTGCCTGTCCCGCCGACGTAAATCAAACCTGGTATTTACCGGCGGGACCAGGCGGCGTGGGCGGGCTCCAGGGTCCTGGGGGGGGGGCGCGGGGCGATCTGACCCCGGGGGGTGCCCCCACGGTGGCCTGGCTCGCGATCGGGGCCCACCGATCCGCAGGCGGGCCTGTGCCGTGGGGGCACTCTTTCCCTTCCGCCTCCGCTACGGTCTCCACCATGGCGGAGGCGGAAGTGACTCTCCCCACTGCGCATGCGCAGGAAACTGACAGCGGCCGCTGACGCTCCCGCGCATGCGCTGGGAAACTGACAGCGGCCGCTGACGCTCCCGCGCATGCGCCGCATTTCCGCGCCAGCTGGCGGGGCAACAAACGCCATTTCCACCAGCTGGCGGGGCGGAAATCCCTCCGGCGTCGGCCTAGCCCCTCAATGTTGGGGCTAGGCCGCCAAAGATGCGGAGACTTCCGCACCTTTTTGCCGGCGCGATGCCCGTCTGATTGGCGCCGGCTTTGGCGCCAGTCGGCGGGCATCCCGCCGTTGGGGGAGAATTTCGCCCGTGATTCAGCAATTGGACAGCACCTACTGAACAATCCTGTGTGTGCTACAAATTACACCAACAACTAATTTAAGATTTCAGACTCGCAATGTGGCTTGGCTCACTTAGACGTGCTGGAAGCTACATACACTTCACACACAGGGCCCTGTCTTGCATACAGGAGCATGTCCACACATTGCACTTCCTTCAACTAAACAAATGCTTGGGGGACAGCGATTCCCTGGTTCATACCCCGTGGCAATATCTTGACCAGTCACCCTGCCTCATTTAAACAAAAGCTTGGGAGTTAACTGTTCCCTGGTGCATTCCCCGTGACAACACCTCTATTAATCAGAGTCTACTTGCCAACCAAACAGCACTCTCTTCTCATGCAGTTTATATTGCTATTTTCTTTACAATTTGTATTGTTCTGAGTCAATCCTGATGAGTCCAAGATATAAGTCCCAACAGAATCTTTTAACAAAATCGTTTTTTCGGCAATATTAAGTTCTCTGTAAATGTTGGTGAGAGTCATAGCTGACATGCCAAATTTCCTTAGTTTTCTGAGAAAGTAGAGTCGTTGGGGGGGCTTTCTTAACTATAGTGTCGGCATGGGAAGACCAGGACAAGTTGTTGGTGATCTGGACACCTAAAAACTTGAAGCCCCTGACCCTTTCTACTTCGTTCCCATTGATGTAGACAGGGGCATGTTCTCCACTACGCTTCCTGAAGTCGATGACAACCTCCTTAGTTTTGTTGACATTAATGGAGAGATTATTGTCGTCACACCAGATTCTCTATCTCATTCCTGTACTCCGTCTCGTCATTGTTTGAAATCCGACATATTACTGTGGTGTCATCAGCAAATTTGAAAATCGAGTTGATGGGGAATTTGGCCACACAGAGTCATAGGTGTATAAGGAGTATAATAGGGGGCTGAGGACACAGCCTTGTGGGGCACCAGTGTGGAGGATGATCGTGGAGGAGGTGTTGTTGCCTATCCTTACTGATTGTGGGTTAGGAGGTTCAGGATCCAGCCGCAGAGGGTGAGCCGAGGCCCAGGCCACGGAGTCTGGAGATGAGTTTTGTAGGAACAATGGTGTTGAAGGCTGAGCTGTAGTCAATAAATAGGAGTCTGACATAGGTGTCTTTGTTATCTAGGTGTTCCAGGGTTGAAATCAGGGCCAGTGAGATGGCATCTGCTGTGGATCTGTTGCAGCGGTAGGCGAACTGTAGTGGATTAAGGCAATCCGGGAGGTTGGAGTTGATTCGTGCCATGACTAGCCTTTCGAAGCACTTCATGATGATGGATGTCAGAGCCACTGGACGATAGTCATTAAGGCACGCTGCTTGGCTTTTCTTTGATACAGGGATGACGGTTGCCTTCTTGAAGCAGATAGGGACCTCAGATTTTTGTAGAGAGGTAGAAGATGTCTGCGAATACCCCTCCAGCTGATCCACACAAGACCTCGGAGCTCGTCCGGATACCCCATCCGGGCCAGTGGTTTTCCGTGGGTTGACCTTCGAGAAGGCTGCTCTAACATCTGCAATGGTGACCTCAGATACAAGTTCCTCCGAGGCTTCTGTGGTGGAGGGCGTGCTCTCGCTGACCTCTTGCCCAAAGCCTGCATAGAATGCGTTGAGCTCATCAGGGAGGGGTGCGTTGGAGCTGCTGATTTTACATGCCTTCATCTTGCAGCCCGTTATGTCTTGCAGACCTTGTCATAGTCGGCAAGGGTCCGTGTGGCTAACTTAGGACTCGAGCCTGGTCTGGTACTGTCTTTTGGCATCTTTGATGGGTCTCCTTAGATCATATCTGGCTTTCTTGTATAGGTCAGGATCGCCTGGCTTGAATGCCTCAGGCCAATGCAAGCAGTGGATATCCCTCTTCATCCAGGGTTTCCGATTGGGAAACAAGCGGATGTGTTTCTTTGCACACACAGTCTTCTACACACTTACTAATGAAGTCAGTTACTGTAGTGGCGTACGCGTTCAGGCTGGTCGCAGAGTTTTTAAATACTGACCAGTCCACTGACTCTAAGGAGATTATCCGATTCCTCAGACCAACATTGCACAACTTTCTTTGACGGATTCTCCTGCTTCAGTTTTTGCTTATAAGCTGGGAGCAGGAGCACAGCCTTGTGGTCAGATTTGGCAAAGTGTGGGCAGGCGATAGAACGGTAAGCATGTTTGATATTTGTGTAGCAGTGGTCCAGGATGTTTGGGCCTCTAGTGGAACAGGTGACATGTTAGTGGTAACTTGGTAGTATGCTCTGGAGCTTGGCCTGATTGAAGTCCCCAGCCACGATGAACAAGGCCTCGGGATGTTTCGTTTCAAGGGTATTTGTGGTGGTGAATATTTCAACCAGCGCGATTTTCACATTTGCATGGGATATATGTAAACTGCCGTCAGGATAACAGAGCTGAACTCCCGCGTAAGGTAGAAGGAGTGGAATTTTAGCGTCAGCGTTCACAGTCATAGAATCCATCAGTGAAGAAGGAGGTCATTCAGCCAGAATCCACACCAGCCCTTTGAAAGACCACCCTACCTAGGCCCAATCCTCCAACCCCATAATCGTTATTAATGTCACAAGTAGGCTTACATTAACACTGCAATGAAGTTACTGTGTAAATCCTCTCGTCGCCACATTCCGGCACCTGTTCATAGAACATATAGTGTAGGAGGCCATTCGGCCCATCGAGTCTGCACCTACCCACTTAAGCCCTCACTTCCACCCTATCCCCATCTAACCTTTTTGGCCACTAAGGGCAATTTAGCATGGCCAATCCACCTAACCTGCAAGTCTTTGGACTGTGGGAGGAAACCGGATCACCCGGAGGAAACCCATGGGGAATCAAACCTGGGACCCTGGTGCTGTGAAGTGCTAGCCACTTGTGCTACCTTGCTGTTCAGGTACACTGAGGGAGAATTCGTACTGCCCAATTCACCTAACAAGCACATCTTTCGGGACTTGTGGGAGGGAACCGGAGCACCCGGAGGAAACCCATGTAAACACGGGAAGAGCGTGCAGACTCTGCACAAACAGTGAACCAAGCTGGGAATTCGTACTGCCCAATTCACCTAACAAGCACATCTTTCGGGACTTGTGGGAGGGAACCAGAGCACCCGGAGGAAACCCATGTAAACACAGGAAGAGCGTGCACTCTGCACAAACAGTGAGCCAAGCTGGGAATCGAGCCCGGGTCCCTGGCACTGCGAAGCATCAGTGTTAACCACTGTGCTACCATGCCACTCAAACACGGCTAATCTACCTAACATGCACACCTTTGGACTGTGGGTGGAAACCAGAGCACCCAGAGGAAACACACGCAGACACAGGGACAAAACTCCACACTGTTATCCAAGGTTGGATTTCAACCCAGGTCCCTGGTGCTCATGAGGCAGCAATGCTAACCATTGTGCCACCCTGTCCACTGAGCTACAAGACCTCCTTAGGACCAGAGATGCAGTGAGGCATTTGAGGGGAAGTCAGATAAGCATGAGGGGAAAAAAAGACAGGAAAGGAAAACAATGGAGTTAGATGTGGGAGATTCCTGCAGAAAGCAAAGCAAAAACACCAGCAATGATATGCTGCGGGAAATGGTCTGCTTTTGTGTTGTAAGTGCCAGGCAAAAATATTTAACTCCGCACAATAATTTACTTTCTGCATAATAAGAAATGTCATACTGAAATCGTCGTCATATCTTCATTATCATGGTTTTAAACAAGTGGACGCCTTAAAAAATAACTTTCCAAAGGATCAACAACGTAAGTAATATCAGGCATTCCAAGAACTTTGTTTTTATCTCTCCACCCCCTCCCTTGGTTAGTCTGTGACACCGAGTATTCTCAGCAGTGGGCATATGTCCAGCACAGACTCTTCCTACCCTTTGAAATCCTCAGCTTCAACTTCTATTCCCGGGCCAACATTCCGCTCCCGGACCACGTTCTATTCCCGGGCCAACATTCCGCTCCCGGACCACGTTCTATTCCCGGGCCAACATTCCGCTCCCGGGCCACTTTCTATTCCCGGGCCAACATTCCGCTCGCGCACCACATTCTATGTACTTTCCACTTGCAGGCACTCATTCAAACTCCTTCCGGGTCATGGTGCTCTTAAAGTGACCCCCCCCCCCAATTCCAGACGACAGTATTTATTCTGTGACCCGGGACCACCTTCGATATCTTCAAACATTAAAATCATTTTCGTCAATGGAAACCTTTCGTTAATTTCATTCAAAACCGAACAGTAGCTGCATTGTGACCGCCTCCTGTGTTAACATTGATTTATTCAATTCCAGCCACATAAACGCAACGATCAGGGAGTGGGATCCCAAAGGAAACTTGCTGTCAAATAATTTTAAACTCCTAAAAATAAGTCCCGTTTGCGAAAAAAAATCCAATTATGTCTAAATGAGCCAGTTTCACATTAGGTGAGTCAGGCTTGGCAGATGTATAATTTTAAATACTGATTATTCCCATTTCCTGCCTGACTTTCCACACTTTTTGAGTTGTAGTTATAAATGTATGATTTTATAATTCACATGCTTTTGAAGTATAACTTTTACATTGGGGATTAAAATGGTTAAATGTAGGATAAATGGGAAATAAACGAGTTGAGAAGCTGGTAAACAACCCTAAAGTGCAAAACCAAACAGACCTGGGGTAAAAATGTATGACACTTCTAGCAAGCGTAAATGAGCCATGTTATGAGCTCAACTGATTATCTTAAATCTGTTGTTATTGTAGCTGTAAGCACATTCAAGATTGTCCAACAAGTGCTGCACAATCACGGAATCACATCGTACAATGGATGTTTTGTGTTTGGCAAGCACTCATTGATTGAGTAGGGTCTGTACTCTGCGTATTACAAACAACCAAAGCTGTTTGATTTGATCAGACAATCACTGGGATTTATACCCTATGTATCTGGCATCACACCGGCACTGAAAATTCATGCAGAGCGTTGCTCAATTGTGTAGTAGGCAGAACATCTTTTTGGACCGACGGCAACACCCTATTGATGGAAAATATCCTATTGATAATAAGTGAGGCACGATCAATTGGACAAAGACGATAGTTGAATCCAACTGAGGCTTTATTGCTATCAGATGTGTGGCCTCCCACAGCAGCTGGCGAAATGGCTGCTGGCTGGAGGACACGCATATTTATACCCCGCCTCCTGGGCTGAGCCAGCAGAAAGGGACTACGGCGAACCTGTAGTACAGGTCCTGCCGTACATCACCTAATACAGGTGCAACAGTAGTTTACCACATTCACCCCCTGTTAAAAATTGAGTCCGGCGGTGGTGGTGGATAACCATATACAACAATGAGTTAATATTTACAAGATTTGAGCAAACAAATGTCCTTTGATATCTGGTGGACCAGTTAGAGGTTTAGTCAGTCCGGGGCCTTGATGTTCCTCTGGGAGCGACGCAGTGGTGTCGGCGATGTTGGTGCTGATCTGGTCGATGGTGACTCTGGGAGCATGCCAAAATCCTCTTCATCGTTGGGCGTGGGCAGGGGGTGGACGGATGGTCCTGGGGGTGCGGGGGCGGGGGGGGGGCTGCTGTTGGGAGTGACGGGTGAGGGGAGGGTGGTGCCGGGGGAGGAGGTGGTGTGGGGTGGAACCTGCTGGTGCCAGGTCCCTGAGGGAGACAGTATCCTGGCGGTCGTCGGGGAACGCCATGTAGGCGTACTGGGTTTGCGTGGAGCAAGTGCACCCTCTCCACCAACGGGTCCGCCTTGTGGAGTCGGACGTGCTTACGGAGAAGCAGGGTTCCTGGAGCTGTGAGCCAAGTCGGGAGCAAAACACCGGATGTGGACTTCCTGGGGAAGGCAAAAAGGCATTCATGGGGTATATTGTTAGTGGCAGTGCATAGTAATGAGCAAATGGAGTGGAGTGCATCAGGGAGGACATCCTGCCAGCGGGAGGTCAGAAGGTTCCTGGACCGTAGGGCCAGCTGGACGGCCCTCTACACCGTCCCATTCTCCCTTTCTACCTGTCCGTTTCCCCGGGGGTTATAGCTTGTCGTTCTGCTGGAGGCGATACCCCTGCTGAACAGGAACTGACGCAGCTCATCACTCATGAATGAGGATTCCTTGTCACTGTGGATGTAGGCAGGGAAACCGAACAGAGCGAAGATTGTGTTGAAGGCTTCAATGACGGTGGCAGACGTCATGTCGGGGAATGGGATGGCAAAGGGGAATCTGAAGTATTAATCGACCACACTGAGAAAATATGTGTGATGGTTGGTGGAGGGGTGGGGGCCTTTGAAATCCAGCTGAGACGTTTAAAGGGGCGGGAGGCCTTCACCAGGCGCGCGCAGTCCAGCCGGTAGAAGTGCGGCTTGCACTCCGCCCAGACCTGGCAGTCCCTGGCGATTGTCCTTACTTCCTCGACGGAGTAGGGCAGGTTTTGTGCCTTAATGAAGTGGTACAACCGTGTGACTCCTGAGTGATAAAGGCTGTCGTGCAAGGCCCGGAGTCTACCTGTACGCTGGCACATGTACCTCGTGATAGGGCGTCTGGGGGCTCGCTGAGTTTGCCGGGGCGATACATAATCTTGTAATTGTAGATGAAGAGCTCGATCCTCCACCTCATGATTTTATCGTTCTTGATCTTGCCCTGCTGTGTGTTGTTGAACATGAAGGCTACCGACCGTTGGTCAGTGAGGAGAGTGAATCTCCTGCCGGCCAGGTAATGCCTCCAATGCCGCACAGCTTCAACGATAGCTTGGGCCTCCTTTTCGACGGATGAGTGCCGAATTTCTGAGGCATGAAGGGTGCGGGAGAAGAATGCCACGGGTCTGCCTGCCTGATTGAGGGTGGCTGCAAGGGCGACGTCTGATGCGTCGCTTTCTACTAGGAAGGGCAGTGTCTCGTCTACTGCGTGCATCCCGGCCTTGGCAATATCAGCTCTGATCCGGGCGAAGGCCTGTTGGGCCTTGGCCGTCAGGGGAAACTGGGTGGACTGTATGAGTTGGCGGGCCTTGTCCGCATAGTTTGGGACCCACTGAGCGTAGTACGAAAAGAACCCCAGGCAGCTTTTGAGGGCCTTGGGCCAGTGCGGGAGGGGGAGCTCCATGAGGGGGCGCATATGGTTGGGACCGGGCCCCAGAACTCTGTTCTGGACCATATAGCCGAGGATGGCTAAGCGGTTCGTGCGGAACACGCACTTCTCCTTTTTGTAAGTGAGGTTTAGGAGAGTAGCAGCATGGAGAAATTTAGCAAGGTTGGCGTTGTGGTCCTGCTGATCATGGCCGCAGATGGTGACGTTGTCTAGGTACGGAAAGGTGGCCCACAAACCGTACCAGTCGACCATTCGGTCCATCTCCCTTTGGAAGACTGAGACACTGTTTGTGACGCCGAAGGGGACCCTAAGGAAGTGGTATAGGCGGCCGTCTGCCTCGAAGGCAGTGTATGGATGGTCCGATTTACGGATGGGGAGCTGGTGGTAGGCGGATTTCTGGTCTACTGTTGAGAAGACCCGGTACTGCGCAATCTGGTTAACCATGCCAGGTATGCGTGGGAGGGGATACGCGTCGAGCTGCGTGTAGCGGTTGATGGTCTGGCTGTAGTCCACGACCATTCGGTGCTTCTCCCCAGTTTTAACTACTACCACTTGAGCTCTCCAGGGGCTGTTGCTGGCCTCGATGATGCCTTCCCGAAGCAGCCGCTGGACTTCGAACCTGATGAAGATCTTGTCCTGGGTGCTGTACCGTCTGCTCCTGGTGGCGACGGGTTTGCAATCTGGAGTTAGAGTGGCAAAGAGGGAAGGTGGGTCGACCTTAAGGATCGCGAGGCCGCACACAGTAAGGGGTGGTAAGGGCCCGCCGAATTTCAGAGTTAGCCTCTGGAGGTTGCACTGGAAGTCCAGGCCGAGGATTAGTGCAGCGCAGAGGTTAGGGAGGATGGAGAGGCGGAAGCCGCTGAATTCTACACCCTGGACCGTAAGCGTGAGCGTACAGTACCCCCGGATCACTATGCAATGGGATCCGGAGGCCAGGGAGATTTTTTGGCTGGCGGGGTGTATCGTGAGGGAGCAGCGCCTTACCGTATCCGGGTGTATGAAGCTTTCGGTGCTCCCGGAGTCCAGCAGGCAGGAGGTTACATGTCCGTCGACTTTCACGCTGGTGGATGCGTTGGTCAGGTTATGCAGACGAGACTGGTCGATTGACATGGAGGCGAGTCTTGGTTGGTCATCGGATAATGGGGCGGCTGGTGAGCCCGGGTCCTGGAACGCTGGTGGTGCCCATGTGCTGAGGGGTAGACAAGATGGCGGCGCCCAAAGACCTTGAGGGTTACAAAATGGTGGCGCCCATGGAACGCACGTTGCGGGGGTGGAACAAGATGTCAGCGGCACCGGTCCACCGGTTCCCCTTTATCCACAGAATGTATGACTCCTTCAAATAACTTCAAAACATTGACTAAACATAATTTCCCTGTCACAAAACCATGTTGACTCTGCCTGATTTTCTTAATTTTTTCTAAGTGCCCAGCATTGCATCTTTAATAATAGCTTCCACCATTTTTCTTATGACGGATGTTAAGCTGTCTGTCTCCCTTTTTGCTATTTTCCAATCTAATGGAACCTTCCCAGAATCTAAGGAATTTTGGAAAATTAAAACCAACACATGAACTACCTCACTAACTAATTCTTTTAAGACCTCAAGACATTGGGGTGGCACGGTGGTTAGCACTGCTGCCTCACAGCTCCAGGGACTTGGGTTCAATTCTGGCCTCAGGTCACTGTACGGAGTTTGCACTTTCTCCCCATGTCTGCGTGGGTTACCTCTGGGTGCTCTGGTTTCCCTCCACAGTCCAAAAATGTGCAGGTTATGTGGATTGGCCATGCTAATTTGCCCTTAGTGTCCAAAAAGTTTAGGTTGGGTTACAGGGATAGGGTGGAGGTGTGGGCTTAAATTGGTGCTCTTTCCAAGGGCCGGTACAGACTTAATGGGCCAAATGGCCTCCTTCTCCACTGTAAATTCTGTGATTCTATGAAGGATTTGGATTGGGTGCGACTGTTGGAGGGTAAATCAACATCGGACACGTGGGAGTCTTTCAAGTGACAGTTGATTATTATTCAGGAAAGTCACATTCCTGAAAGAATGAAGGATAAGTATGGGAACTTTAGGGAGCCTTGGATAACGAGGGATATTGTGAACCTTGTCAAAAAGAAAAAGGAGGCTTTTCGACGTCTAGAAGGGTGGGGACAGTCAAAAACCCTTGATGAGTATAAAAAAAGTAGGAAGGTACTTAAGTGGGAAATTACGAGGGCTAGAAGGGGCTCATGAAAAGTCCTTGGCAACTAGATTAAGGTGAATCCCAAAGCTTTTTATTCATATGTAAAAAGCAAGAGGGTGTCCAAGGAAAGGATTAGACCATTTAACGATAGCGGGGGAATCTATATGTTGAGCCAGAGGAAATGGGCGAGGTACTAAATGTGTACTTTGCATCAGTGTTCACCAAAGAAAGGGACTTTATGATTCTTGGGAAGGGTGTGTGGATAGCCTGGGTCATACTGACTTCAAAAAGGAGGAGGTATTGGGTGTTTTAAAATACATTAAGGTAGATAAATCTCCTGGGCCCGATGGGATTTATCCCAGAATATTGAGGGAAGCGAGGGAAGAAATTACTGGGGTCTTGACTGACATCTTTGTATCCTCATTGGTGACAGGTGAGGTCCTGGAGGACTGGAGAATAGCTAATGTGGTACCGCTGTTGAAAAAATGTAGCAGGGATAATCCTGGAAACTATAGGTCGGTGAGCCTCACTTCGGTAAGTAGGTAAATTATTGGAGAGAATTCTCAGGGACATGATTTATACCCATTTGGAAACAATGGCAATAGACAGCATGGTTTTGTGAAGGAGAAGTTGTGCCTCACTATATTGATTGAGTTTTTTGAGGAGATTACAAAGATGGTTGGTGGGGGAGGGTTGTGGATGTTGTTTACATGGACTTCAGTAAAGCTTTTGACAAAGTGCCTTATGGCAGACTGGTACAAAAGGTGAAGTCACACAGGATCAGAGTGAAGGTGGCAAGATGGATACAGAACTGGCTCGGTCACAGAAAGCAGAGAGTAGCAGTAGAAGGGAGTTTCTCTGAATGGAAGGTTGTGACTAGTGGTGTTCCAGAGAAATCTGTGCTTGGGACTCTGTTGTTTGTTGTATACATAAACGATTTGGAGGAAAATGTAGCTGGTCTGATTCGTACGTTCGCGGATGACACCAAGGTTGGTGGAGTGGCAGATAGTGTTGAGGATTGTCAGAAGATACAGCAGGACATAGAGACTTGGGTAGGGAAATGGCAAATGGAGTTTAATCCGGACATATGTGAGGTAATGCATTTTGGTAGGTCGAACATAGAGGGGAAATATACAGTAAATGGCAAAACTCTTAAGAATATAGAAAGTCAGAGAGATCTGGGCATGCAGGTCCACAGATCTTTGAAAATGGCAACACAAGTGGACAAGGTAGTCAAGAAAGCATACGGAATGCTTGCCTTCATTGGACAGGGCATCAAGTATAAAAACTGGCAAGTCCTGCTACAGTTGTATAGAGCCTTGGTCAGGCCGCACTTGGAATATTGTGCACAATTCTGGTTGCCTCACAACCTGAAGGATGTGGAGGCTCTGGAGAGGGTGTAGAGGAGATTTACCAGGATGTTGCCTGGTCTAGAGGGTGTTAGCTATGTGGAGAGGCTGAATAGACTCGGACTGTTTTCATTGGAACAACGGAGGTTGAGGAGCGACCTGATAGAGGTCTGCAAGATTATGAGGGGCATGGTCAGAGTGGATGGGCAGACACTCTTTCCCAGGGTGGAGGGGTCAGTCCCTAGGGGTCATAGGTTTAAGGTCCATGGAGCAAAGTTTAGAGGAAATGTGTGGGGCAGGTTGCTTACACAGAGGGTTGTGAGTGCCTGGAACGCGTTGCCAGGGGAGGTTGTGGAAGCAGATACATTAACAGTGTTCAAAGGACATCTCGACAAATACATGGATAGGATAGGTATAGAGGGTTACGGCGCAAGGATATGCTGAGGGTTTCTGCCAAGGGTGGTATCATGACCGGTACAGGCTTGGAGGGCCGAAGGGCCTGTTCCTGTGCTGTATTGTTCTTTGTTCTTGAACTCCATCCGGTCAGAGAATCTGTCTGCCCACTTCGCCAACAGTTTGCTAAGTCTTTTTCTTCTTCAGTGATCACTTGCTAATGAGTATGATTGTCCACCTAAGAAACTCTGTGTCATTGGTCATGGGTTCTGTGTGTCCTTGCACGGCTGATGAGCCCGGTCTAAGAGCCGAATCTCCAACCGTACACTTGTCAGTTGTTTCTAAGATGGGGGATTGGTCCTTTGACTCAAGATCACCGGTGATCCTTGCTCAGGCTCCTTTTCCAGACCATCTCTTGCCATCGGATGTTCTAGAAGAATTGTGTCCCTTCAATCAGGAGATTCCCCCAAGTAGGTCTCTTCTGAGCAAGAGTCTCCCAGGCTTTGGCGTCTATCTAGGTGGACATCTTGTGCGGGATATCGTTTAACGTGGGTATGCCGTTGCACATCAGCAGACATTTGGTCCTTGACAGAAGGTAGGTCCAGTTCCAGTGGCAAGGGAACTGCAATAACTGTGGATTGCTCTCCTGCCGCAGCCTTCATCCGCAATCGCCGCCGTTGACATCTTCCGCCTGATCCACCGTTGAGGACTTGTTTTGGATTACGCTTTGCTTCCTTCCCTCTGGCCTTACTGTCATGGGGCATCCTGCCACGAATTTAAGAATCCTGACGACATTGATCTCGGAAGCAATGGACACTCAACCCTCTCCACCACAGCAAGATGGCAATCCAAGGAAAATAATTGCTAAGAATTTGCTAAGTTCTACTTCTTTGGTGATAGTAATTTTCCTGAGTTCCGCCATTCCAACTCCTGATTTACAACTATTTCGCAATGCCACATTTATCCTATGCATTGAAAACTGATGCAAAATACTTGTTCAATTCATCTGCCATCTTTTTATCTTCCACTATTATTTCCCCAGATTCACTTTCTAACTCACTTTGTTAACTCTTCTTATTTAAACATTGATAGAAACGTTTACTATCTGTTTCTATCTTTCGAGCTATCTTTCTCTTGTATTCTAATTTTTCCCTCCTTATTAATATTTTTGTCATTTTTTGTTGTTATTTATATTCTGTCCAATTGTCTGACCTGTCACCCATTTTTGTGAAATTACATGCGTTTTCTTTAAATTTGATACTATCTTTCAAGTTTTTAGTTAACCATGGATGGTGGGTACTGCTGTTGGAATATATGTCTGATTGGTATTTTTCCCTTTAAATGTCTGCCATCGCATCTCTGTTCCTATCCCTTAACTTCTTTTGCCAGCTCATTTTAGTCAGCTCTACTTTCATGCCCTTATAATTGCCGTTATTTAAGTTTAAAATGCAAAGCTTGGACCCTTTCTAATTGGGCTTTTGCCCCAGTCACAGCACTGAAACTGTCCTAATCAAAGTCACAATGCTATCCACAGCACATGTGACTCTTTCGAAGAACGTCAATAAATTGGTTAAACATGTTTTCCCTTTCACAAAACCATGTTGACTCTGCCTGATTGCTTTGAAATGTTCTCAGTACCACATGTGACATTTTTAACAATAGCTTCCATGTTTCATTGTCCTCATCCTATTCGACTTGTATTCAATCTTTTACATGGTTGGCCATACCTCTTCTATCATCACTCCTCTGTTGTCCAGCTGAATGGCACAGCCCTTGTCTGGATCCACTGTTATCTATACGGTAATAACCTGAGGATCTCCTGCAAAAATTTGATTTCCTACATCTGCACGGTACCGCTGGAGTCTCGCAAGGATCTGTCAAATTCCTAATTCTCATTAGTCAGCTACATCATCCAAAAACATCACCATCTTCCATATAAATGCTGATGATACACACCTATACCTCACCATTACATCACCTCTCCCCTCTGTTGTAACTTGCTTGTCTGATATCCAGTGCTGGATGAGTCCAATCTAAAAAAAATTAACATTGGAAAATCAGAAGTTTTCCGCACTTGCTAGAAATTCCATTCTCTAGCCATCAATTCCATCAGCCTTTTGACAATTGTTTTAGATTCAAACACACTATTCCCAAGCTCGAAATTCTCTTTCGACCAGAGAGGAATTTTTGATTGTCAGACCCTCTCTACCACGTCGATGATCTATTTTCATCTCCATACATCATCTGTCTCGACCTGATTTTTGGTTCATCTTCTGCCTGAATTATTGCACACACGCTTCTTAACCCCCAGACTCAATTATCTCAATCTTCATAAAGATAGAAGCAAGTTATTTGGAATGTTGGAATCTGAAACAAAAACAGAAAATGCTGGACAATCTCAGCAAGTCTAACAGCATCTGCGGAGAGGGACCTAACATTTCCAGTCTGCAGAGTCGTCCGGACTGGGAATGTTTACTCCCTCCTCCCTACACAGATGCTGTCAGACCTGCTGAAGTTGTCCAGCATTCCCTGTTTTTGTCTCAATTTTTCTCTTGGTCAACTTCCAATGTGACTGAAATAACCCTCACGAGACCCACGGGGACACTCCAATTGATCTCACCATGGGACGCGTGGAACACGAGCTCCCCACTAGTGGGCCGAGGCCCATCAGCTGGGGCTCGTGGAAATCGACCTATAAAAGCTAGTCTGGACTTGGACCTGCGATAGCGATAGTCATGTTTGGGACCTTGGAGCTGTAAGCTATGTTGCGGCCTTTACCTGTGTTGTCAAATTAAACCTCTTTTGGATTTATCTTCTTGGGCATCCTGAACTTTTATATGACCCCCTTCATGTTATTAAACTCTTCTCTCAAAACTGCAAATCAGATTTTAATTTTCACCAAGTCCCACTCGCCTACATCATCTTCTATTACAGAATGCCTCCATTTAAATATATTCATCCTGCAATCCATTGCCTTGTTCCTCCCTGTTTCTGTAACCTCCTATACCACTTCAAGAATGGTGTGCTCCTCTAACTCTGAGAAGAAAGAAAATGGCTGAGACGTAACGTAAAATATCACAGTAGTTTGAATGATTCCGAATGGTTTGTTTATCGGCTGTTTACTTGTTTTTATATTGCAGATTTTTCATTTCAGTGACTAAATATTCAGTGGCTGCAATGCTAACACAAGGAATAGAAACAGGAATAGACGATATAGCCCATGCTCTGCCATTCAATATGGTCATTCTGTTTCAATTCCACGTTCCTGCTCACTCCCATATCTCTCGACTCCCTGAAAGCCCAAAAACCTATTTGTCCCAACCTTGAATATATTCACTGACAGAGCATCTACAACCCTCTTGGGTTGAGAGTAGAAGTGGGAATGAGTTAGTTTGCCCCTACCATCAACTTGAACTTAATAAGTGTGGGCTCAAATTAATTTGGGAATTGCAAGAAATAACTAGAATGTAGGATGTTTATCTCCATCTGTCAGATCATTCATGTTAAAAAAGTGTTGGGTGATAGATACATACCAGATGTCACTGCATCAGTGCCTGGTGAATTACAACCGTATCTAGTTTGCACAAGGCAGGTGGAATTTATCAGTTATTAATAATATATTTTTGTAATGTTTAAATAAAATAATTTCATTACTAATTTGAAAACACTTGCAAATGTTCTCAATTATTAACGTCACTATATAGAAGATGCGTGGCACTCATAGGAAATGACTTTTATAATTCCCTAAAATAGAAATAAAAGTTGTGAGACATAAGTCAAATAAACTGTAATGAAATGTGCGTCAATATTGGTGTATGTCACAGCAATCTGTAACATTTGCAAAATTCAACACATGCTGGTAGGTGGGATTTTTCAGCTGTTGGATATTTGCATTGCTCCAAATGTCTTCACATAGGACATAACAAGAAAGTACTTTGCGAGAAAGTATTAGCTCAAAGCAGAATGCGTCATCAATGTCCATTTAATTCATGAGGGTACTATTGCACTGTGTTGGTATCACAGAATTGTTACAGTGCAGAAAGAGGCCATTTGGCACTCTTCTGCACTGGCTTTCCAATTGAGCATCATGACTTACTGCCATTCCCCTGTCTTTGCCCCATACCCCTGCACATTGTTTCTATTCAAGTAATCATCTAATGCCCTCTTGAATGCCTTGATTGAAATGCCTTCACCATACTCCTAAACAGTGCATTCCAGACCGAAGCCACTGGTATGAAAAAGCTTTTTCGAACATCACATTTGCTTCTTTTGCAAATCACTTTAAATCTGTGCCCTCCTGTTCTTGATCCTTTTATGAGCTGGTATAGATTTCCCCTTAGTACTCTGTCCAGCCTAACCCTAATTTGAATATCTCTATCAAATCTCCTCTCAGCCTTCTTCTCTCCAAGGAGAACAGCTCCAACCTCTCCAATCTATCCTCATTACTGAAGTTTCTCATTCCTAGAACTATTCTTGTAATCCTCTTCTGCACTGTCTCCAATAGGTTCACATCCTTCCTATAAAGTGGCAGCCAGAATTATGCACAGTATTCCAGCTGACATCTAACTGGTGTCTTGTATAAGCTAAGCATAAGTTCCTTGCTCTTGTGCTGTATGCCCCTATTAATGAAGCCTAGAATACTACATACTTTATTAACTGCTCTCTTCACCTGTCCTTCCACCTTCAATGATCTGTGCACATATGCATCTAGGTCCCTCTGCTCCTGCGCCCCTTTAAGAATTTTATCTCATTTTATATTGTCTCTCCATGTTCTTCCTACCAAAATGCATCACCTCGCAGTTCTCCGCGGTAATCTTCATCTGCCACCTATCTGTTCACTCCACCAATTTGTCTATGTACTTTTGAAGTTCTAAACTGTCCTCTTCATAGTTTCCAATACTTCCAAGTTTTGTGTCGTCCGCAAACTTCAAATTGTTCCCTGCATGCCAAGACCTATATCATTCATATATTTCAAGAAAAGCAAGGGTCCTAATACCGACTCCTGGGGCACACCAATACAAACCTTCCACCATGCTGCTCCAGTTCCTTTTATTCTATAAAGCTATAATTTTTCTCAGAAGTATGTCACTGTAATAGATGTCTTCTGAAAGTCCATGTACACCACATCAACAGCATTACTCTCATTGACCCTTTCTGTTACCTCCTCAAAAAATTCCAGCAAGTTAGTTAAACATGATTTCCCCGTTAGAAATCCATACTACCTCTTCCAAATCAACCCACATTTTTCCATGTGACTACTAATTCTATCCCAAATAATTACTTCTAGAAATTGTGCCCACTACTGATGTTAAACTGATGGGCTTGTAATTGCTGGAGCTATCCTAACAACCTTTATTGAACATTCCTCTGGAACCTCTCAAGTCTAGAGAAGACGGGAAGATTATGGCCAGTGCCCCTGCTATTTTCTTTCTCACGTCCTTCATTATCCTTGGGTGCATCTGGCCCTGGTGCCTTGTCAACTGTAAGTACCGACAGTCTATTCAACACTTCTCCTCTTATCAATTTTGAACCCTACTAGGACAGAATTTCCTGTCTGTCACCATGTTCTGGGTAGCATCTACCTCCTTGGTAAATACTGGTTCAAGTTATTTATTTAATACCTCAGCCATGCCCTCTGCCTCCATGCGTAAATTCCCTTTTATGGCCCTAATCGAACCTACTCCTCCTATTATCACACTTTTACTATTTATCTGCCTGTAGAAGACTTTGGGAATCACCCTTATGTTGGATGCCAATCTTTTCTCATAAACCCTCTTTGCTTCTCTACTCAGCTTTTTACCTCCCCTCTGAACCTTCTGTATTCCTCTTGGTTCTCAACTGTATTTTTTACCTGACACCTGTCATTGGCTCCTTATCTTAATTTCTATCTCCTTTTTCATCCAGGGAGCTGTGAATTTGTTTTTCCTACCTTACTCTTTTAAGTGAATATACCTTGACTGTGTCCAGACCATTTATGGCCCATTGTTCAGCTACTGTTTTTCCTGAAAATCTAACCGACCCAGCTCTATTCTTGCTCTATTGATGTCGGCTCTGTCCCGGTTAATTATTTTTACTCTTGTTACAGACTTTTCTTCTAAGCTTTTCCTTACGGGCTCTTTTTGCCTAGGATCAGGATTAATGTTCTGGGTTAAGGTTCCAGTCTCTTAAAGGCTCACATCCTCCCTCTACCGCTTCGAGAACTGCTGTAAAATTCAACCTGAAAGCTGCTAGTAACATTGTTTTCTTTGTGTCATTTCCACTCTTGTAACACAGGGCCTTTTGTCTTTTGGCAACTTTCTGAGCTTTAGTAAGCTTCCATTGTCCAAAGGCAGGACAAACACAATCTTCACCACACCGCCAAACAGTGCATTCCAGACCCCAACCACTCACTGTGTGAAAGATTTCTCACATCACATTGCTTCATTTGCAAATAACAATAAATCTGCACCTTGATATTCCTTGGTACAGTTGGAGAATAATGAGTGCAAACCCAAATTCTGAACAGTATTCCGAAAATTCTGTGTGAAACAAATTGCATACCACCTAAACTCTTTTTTTTAAAAAGGATTGATTAGAGGTTGCGGCAAAAAATCTCTGTCAATCACTCAATCTGGCAATGACAGTGCTTATTCCTTGGGGGCGGAGCGGAATGAGGTGGCGGGGAAGCAAAATATTGAGATCCATGAGTAGCTGATAACGAAATCATCGAAGGGAATTTCACCAAATGTCATGCATTTGCCTGCATCTTGTTGAGGCAGATGAGGCGAAGAAATCACATCATTTTAACATACTTTCAGGTCCCAAGAAGCTTGAAGGACAGAAATTTCCCCAGCATTTTCAAACACGAGCTGGCAAGCAGCCAATTCTAAAATTTGATATTGACTTTTCTGTTGGTTTCTCCTTTCTGTAAACAAATTACACAGGAGAAAGGCTTTTGGAAACACTCTGTACTGAAAATGGCACTCTATAACTCTTCTCGCCCCTTAAATTTCAATCCTCCATCAGGACAAAAATACAATGAAAATAATGTCTTAACTATATAGAAGTCTGTTAGGAGCGTTGCAATTGCATTGCAACCGATGCAATACCACAGGTGAATCTTGAAATGGTTGATCTGAAATCGGAGGTGTTGTAGTAGATTAAGAGTCTGAACAAGAAAGTTCCTCTTCCACGCCCCCTACACAGTCAACCATCAAACCTGGAAACACAGGAACCACTTCCTCTTGAACGCCCACAGCAACATTACCTTTTGCCAATTTATCTGTTATGATTGCTGACTGAACTTTTCCTGACTCTGAGTCATAACGCAAATGAATATTGTCTTGTGTCTGCGAACAACTCTTCCATGTTGCAGTCTTTCGACGCAAGATACAGGACCACTTTGGCTCAAAATTATTCAGTGTTACAGAGCTTCATTTTGAGTACAGAGTGTTTTTACAAGCCTTTCTCCCATGTATTTGCGTCTGTTGAGGGTACGATGCATGTGCAAGTTTTGGGCAGGCTTTTGCAGCCGACAAGAGTGTTGTGCTAGCAAAGCCTGTTTTACTACTGCTCCTGCTTTCATCATTATTACTGTTATTGTCAAACTTTGTTATTTATTTATATAAAGAAGTTCCTTCTTTTAAGCAACTACCTACTTTGTAGTCTCAAGTTACCACATCTCAGAACTACCTATTTCCTTTTCCATCACTATCTTAAGCCTTACAAAAGACTGATCATGGTCTCCTCACTGTCACTTGGTCCATTTGGCCCACCTCATTTCCAAGACCCAGGTCCAACAGTGCATCCTTTGTTCGACATTCTTCTCACTAGTGTTATGATCCCAGGTGATGTTCCAACTGGACGGAAGATCCCATAGCCCCCTCTAAGCATAATAGTTGGAATTGGAACCAATCCCACGCATACAAATACTTTCATCCAGCATGAATATAATTAGAGCTTTTACATAGAACATAGAACATAGAACAATACAGCGCAGTACAGGCCCTTCGGCCCACGATGTTGCACCGAAACAAAAGCCATCTAACCTACACTATGCCATTATCATCCATATGTTTATCCAATAAACTTTTAAATGCCCTCAATGTCGGCGAGTTCACTACTGTAGCAGGTAGGGCATTCCACGGCCTCACTACTCTTTGCATAAAGAACCTACCTCTGACCTCTGTCCTATATCTATTACCCCTCAGTTTAAAGTTATGTCCCCTCGTGCCAGCCATATCCATCCGCGGGAGAAGGCTCTCACTGTCCACCCTATCCAACCCCCTGATCATTTTGTATGCCTCTATTAAGTCTCCTCTTAACCTTCTTCTCTCCAACGAAAACAACCTCAAGTCCGTCAGCCTTTCCTCATAAGATTTTCCCTCCATACCAGGCAACATCCTGGTAAATCTCCTCTGCACCCGCTCCAAAGCCTCCACGTCCTTCCTATAATGCGGTGACCAGAACTGTACGCAATACTCCAAATGCGGCCGTACCAGAGTTCTGTACAGCTGCAACATGACCTCCCGACTCCGGAACTCAATCCCTCTACCAATAAAGGCCAACACTCCATAGGCCTTCTTCACAACCCTATCAACCTGGGTGGCAACTTTCAGGGATCTATGTACATGGACACCTAGATCCCTCTGCTCATCCACACTTTCAAGAACTTTACCATTAGCCAAATATTCCGCATTCCTGTTATTCCTTCCAAAGTGAATCACCTCACACTTCTCTACATTAAACTCCATTTGCCACCTCTCAGCCCAGCTCTGCAGCTTATCTATATCCCTCTGTAACCTGCTACATCCTTCCACACTATCGACAACACCACCGACTTTAGTATCGTCTGCAAATTTACTCACCCACCCTTCTGCGCCTTCCTCTAGGTCATTGATAAAAATGACAAACAGCAACGGCCCCAGAACAGATCCTTGTGGTACTCCACTTGTGACTGTACTCCATTCTGAACATTTCCCATCAACCACCACCCTCTGTCTTCTTTCAGCTAGCCAATTTCTGATCCACATCTCTAAATCACCCTCAATCCCCAGCCTCCGTATTTTTTGCAATAGCCTACCGTGGGGAACCTTATCAAACGCTTTGCTGAAATCCATATACACCACATCAACTGCTCTACCCTCGTCTACCTGTTCAGTCACCTTCTCAAAGAACTCAATAAGGTTTGTGAGGCATGACCTACCCTTCACAAAGCCATGCTGACTATCCCTGATCATATTATTCCTATCTAGATGATTATAAATCTTGTCCCTTATAATCCCCTCCAAGACTTTACCCACTACAGACGTGAGGCTCACCGGTCTATAGTTGCCGGGGTTGTCTCTGCTCCCCTTTTTGAACAAAGGGACCACATTTGCTGTCCTCCAGTCCTCTGGCACTATTCCTGTAGCCAATGATGACATAAAAATCAAAGCCAAAGGTCCAGCAATCTCTTCCCTGGCCTCCCATAGAATCCTAGGATAAATCCCATCAGGTCCCGGGGACTTATCTATTTTCAGCCTGTCCAGAATTGCCAACACCTCTTCCCTACGTACCTCAATGCCATCTATTCTATTAGCCTGGGGCTCAGCATTCTCCTCCACAACATTATCTTTTTCCTGAGTGAATACTGACGAAAAATATTCATTTAGTATCTCGCCTATCTCTTCAGACTACACACACAATTTCCCATCCCTGTCCTTGACTGGTCCTACTCTTTCCCTAGTCATTCGCTTATTCCTGACATACCTATAGAAAGCTTTTGGGTTTTCCTTGATCCTTCCTGCCAAATACTTCTCATGTCCCCTCCTTGCTCGTCTTAGCTCTCTCTTTAGATCCTTCCTCGCTACCTTGTAACTATCCATCGCCCCAACCGAAACTTCACACTTCATCTTCACATAGGCCTTCTTCTTCCTCTTAACAAGAGATTCCACTTCCTTGGTAAACCACGGTTCCCTCGCTCGACGCCTTCCTCCCTGTCTGACCGGTACATACTTATCAAGAACACGCAGTAGCTGATCCTTGAACAAGCCCCACTTATCCAGTGTGCCCAACACTTGCAGCCTACTTCTCCACCTTATCCCCCCCAAGTCACGTCTAATGGCATCATAATTGCCCTTCCCCCAGCTATAACTCTTGCCCTGCGGTGTATACTTATCCCTTTCCATCATTAACGTAAACGTCACCGAATTGTGGTCACTGTCCCCAAAGTGCTCTCCTACCTCCAAATCCAACACCTGGCCTGGTTCATTACCCAAAACCAAATCCAACGTGGCCTCGCCTCTTGTTGGCCTGTCAACATATTGTTTCAGGAAACCCTCCTGCACACACTGTACAAAAAACGACCCATCTATTGTACTCGAACTATATATTTTCCAGTCAATATTTGGAAAGTTAAAGTCTCCCATAATAACTACCCTGTTACTTTCGCTCATATCCAGAATCATCTTCGCCATCCTTTCCTCTACATCCCTATAACTATTAGGAGGCCTATAAAAAACTCCCAACAGGGTGACCTCTCCTTTCCTGTTTCTAACTTCAGCCAATACTACCTCAGAAGAGTCCCCATCTAGCATCCTCTCCGCCACCGTAATACTGCTCTTGACTAGCAGCGCCACACCTCCCCCTCTTTTGCCTCCTTCTCTGAGCTTACTAAAACACCTAAACCCCGGAACCTGCAACATCCATTCCTGTCCCTGCTCTATCCATGTCTCCGAGATGGCCACAACATCGAAGTCCCAGGTACCAACCCACGCTGCCAGTTCCCCTACCTTGTTTCGTATACTCCTGGCATTGAAGTAAACACACTTCAAACCACCTACCTGAACGCTGGCCCCCTCCTGCGACGTCAAATCTGTGCTCCTGACCTCTATACTCTCATTCTCTCTTACCCTAAAACTACAATCCAGGTTCCCATGCCCCTGCTGCATTAGTTTAAACCCCCCCAAAGAGCACTAACAAATCTCCCCCCCAGGATATTTGTGCCCCTCAGGTTCAGATGTAGACCATCCTGTCTGTAGAGGTCCCACCTTCCCCAGAAAGAGCCCCAGTTATCCAAAAATCTGAAACCCTCCCGCCTGCACCATCCCTGTAGCCACGTGTTTAAATGCTCTCTCTCCCTATTCCTCATCTCACTATCACGTGGCACGGGCAACAACCCAGAGATAACAACTCTGTTTGTTCTAGTTCTGAGCTTCCATCCTAGCTCCCTGAAAGCCTGCCTGACATCCTTGTCCCCTTTCCTACCTATGTCGTTGGTGCCAATGTGGACCACGACTTGGGGCTGCTCCCCCTCCCCCCTAAGGACCCGGAAAACACGATCCGAGACATCATGTACCCTTGCACCTGGGAGGCAACATACCAAACGTGAGTCTCTCACGCTCCCACAAAATCTCCTATCTGTGCCCCTGACTATAGAGTCCCCAATTACTAATGCTCTGCTCCTCTCCCCCCTTCCCTTCTGAGCAACATGGACAGACTCCGTGCCAGAGGCCCGTACCCCATGGCTTACCCCTGGTAAGTCGTCCCCCCCACAAGTATCCAAAGCGGTATACTTGTTTCTCAGGGGAACGACCGCAGGGGATCCCTGCATTGACTGTTTTTTCCCAGTCCCTCTTACAGTTACCCACCTATCTCCAATCTTTGGTGTAACTAATTCCCTGAAGCTGCTATCTATGACCCCTTCTGCCTCCCGAATGATCCGAAGTTCTTCCAACTCCAGCTCCAGTTCCCTAACTCGGTCTTGGAGGAGCTGGAGATGGCAGCACTTCCTGCAGGTAAAATCAGCAGGGACACTAACTGCATCCCTCACCTCAAACATCCTGCAGGAGGAACATTGCACTCCCTTCCCTGCCATTCCTCTAACTTTCTACCAAGATCTGGCTAACAACTAAATTAAATTTTTATAAAAAATAATAATAATATAATAAAAATATGGTACTTACCTCAGACCAAAGGGTTTTATTATTAGGTTAGAGGAGGAGGGCGGGTGGGAGACACTACACGTGTAGTGTCTCGGGTTTCCTCTCCACCAGAATTTATTGGTGAGGGTCTTCCCAGACGTCCGCGGGTCGACTTCCTGTTCCCGTCAAAAAAAAACTAATTTAAAAAAAAAGAAAAATTCTCAGCTCCTGCTGAAATTGACTAACCAGCCAGCTCCACTCCCGCCGAAATCGACTGGCCTGCCCCTGCAAAGAGAAGTGCTTTTAAAGGTTGACTTACCTCCCAGCAACCTCCTTCCGCAATGCTCCCGCTGAAACTGACTAACCAGCTGCTCTCACGCCGCCGAAATCGACTGGCCTGCCCCTGCAAAGAGAAGTCCTTTTAAAGGTTGACTTACCTCCCAGCAACCTCCTTCCGCAATGCTCCCGCTGAAATTGACTAACCAGCTGCTCTCACGCCGCCGAAATCGACTGGCCTGCCCCTGCAAAGAGAAGTGCTTTTAAAGGTTGACTTACCTCCCAGCAACCTCCTTCCGCAATGCTCCCGCTGAAACTGACTAACCAGCTGCTCTCACGCCGCCGAAATCGACTGGCCTGCCCCTGCAAAGAGAAGTGCTTTTAAAGGTTGACTTACCTCCCAGCAACCTCCTTCCGCAATGCTCCCGCTGAAACTGACTAACCAGCTGCTCTCACGCCGCCGAAATCGACTGGCCTGCCCCTGCAAAGAGAAGTGCTTTTAAAGGTTGACTTACCTCCCAGCAACCTCCTTCCGCAATGCTCCCGCTGAAACTGACTAACCAGCTGCTCTCACGCCGCCGAAATCGACTGGCCTGCCCCTGCAAAGAGAAGTGCTTTTAAAGGTTGACTTACCTCCCAGCAACCTCCTTCCGCAATGCTCCCGCTGAAACTGACTAACCAGCTGCTCTCACGCCGCCGAAATCGACCTTCAAAGCACAGAAATATTAAGCCCACTTAAAACTATACTTTGCGAGGGCAGCACGGTGGCACAGTGGGTTAGCCCTGCTGCCTCATGGCGCTGAGGGCCCGGGTTCGATCCCGGCTCTGAGTCACTGTCCGTGTGGAGTTTGCACATTCTCCCCGTTTGCATGGGTTTTGCCCCCACAACCCAAAGGTGTGCAGGGTAGGTGGATGGGCCATGCTAAATTGCCCCTTAATTGGAAAAAATGAATTGGGTACACTAAATTTATATTAAAAAAAACTATACTTTGAGTATGAGTCAGCGGTCTCGTCGCCCAATTAGTGTTGGGACGAGGCCGTTGAGTCTCGTGAGAGGCCTCGCGAGGAGCGGTGGAGTGGGGGGGTGGGGGCGGGGGGGCGGGGGGGGGGGTTGTCCAGTTAAAAACCAAAGTTTCAGCTCAAAACCAAAAATCTGTAATGTTGCAGGACAGGAATTAAAAAGAGAAACATGGAACAGACAAAGATTTAACAAGTTCCATACATAACTTCCCCCCCTAAAAGAATGAAACGTGTTTTTGAAAACTCACCAATATTCTTAGAATTCCCCCTATACCAAAAAGGGCCGACATTCTAAATGGTGATCAGGGATTCTCACTCCCCGACTCCGATGCAAGCTTCAGTGGGTGCTATTTAGGTCAGACTATATTTTCAAGTTATCCCCCGGTATAACCCATACCTTCACCAAAGATTTCATCTACTTACCACTTAGTAGCATCGATCCTAGGTCCCGCATTGCCAAGTAAGTAAAGTAGACTAATAACCACTGTTTCAGGTTAAAACTTTTAAGTTATTTTATTATTATGTATTTTTTCCTCTTTTTAAAAGATGAAATCACTGTCTTTATAGAAAAGTAAAAAGATCTTGCTTCTGGATCCTTCTGGTTGGTTGAAGGGACCTTCAGGCCCAACTTGACAATCAATCTTCATTAAAGTCTGGTCTTCTTTAGATGTATTCGCTGGTTAGCTCAGTTGCTGTGTCCTATCTTTCCCATGTACAGAGCTGTGAGAGCTATCTCTGATCTGATTCTGAGCTGAATCTGCCTATTCTTTAAATTCTAGTCTTCCTTAGACGTACTTAGCTATTTTAGCTCGGCTGCTCTGCCCGGTCTCTTTCCCATGACCGAGCTGATTGTAATCTGACTCTAGCTGCTTGTTCCTTCTCTGCTTCTCCCTCTCTCCCTCTGAGCTCTGATTCTCGTTTTGGTAGTTCCTGCTCTGGTCTCTCGGTTTATATTTGCTTTCTAACAATCAAGTTTTTATGATTGTAAAAAGTATCTTTTGATCTAAAACAGTCTAATCCAACGAAGTATTCATTTTGACATGACTTCATCTCATAGATCTGATTACATTGTTTCCTTTGTGATGTTCAAAATGCTTTGACTTCAAGAGGTGTTACTTTTAATTCCTGTTATTTCTATAGTTTTATTTTCCAATTGTGTCCTCAGCTCAATTTTGACTTTGATTTTGGCTTTGAATTATGTTTCTCATAGACTGATAAACCTGGTATTAGCAACTTTTCACACCTAGAATTATCACCAAAGTCAACTGAAGCTCATCCATTCTTTTCCAGATCCTTACTAAGATAGTTACTTTCAACGAAGGTGTGAGCCATTGTCTTTGGCTTCATTCAAAATCCTGTTTGTCTTGTTTGCTAAGCCTGCTTGACCAAGGATATCTGCATTTTACAATCGTTCCCTGGCAGCTGCTGTTAACCCTTTGTGGGATCTTTCCCTGTATCCTCTCATGTTTCTCTCAGACCAGATATTGCCAGACTTCCATGTTTCAAATGACACATCTGTCCATATTTTCAATAACAAATGTCAGGCCATGTTATGAGCTATGTCCAACATGCATTGTTCCTCAGTCTCTTGCTGAGCTAGTCTCTATGGTTTTAGTCAAGAAGGAGGTGGCTTTGGTGGTTCAAACGTTTTGAGGCCCACAGCATGGATAGATAACAGAGTGCCCCTGGTGCTTCCCTACAACTTCATCTATGCTCCTTTGGTACCTTCCCTATATTTCACTATGTTTGTCTCTTTCTGTTCATCATGTAGCACTATCTGTCCTAGCTGACTAGCTAATGAACGTCGACTCAAATTTCAAGGATCTCCTTCATCAAAACTACAAGTAAGATTGTCAACGTTGAGAGAAGTATTGGGTTCACATCTGACTGATAGACATTTTGCAACCCCACCAGCTTTACATTTTCTCTTGCCCTTCACATGGCCACCGTCAGCAACAAGTGCAGCTGAGGGGTCAGTCCCCTCAGAGCTGGTTGACTTGAGAAGCACCTGGGGTGACAACTTTTACCTCCTAATCAGAGTTTTCATAACCATTGCCTGCATCTCCACTTGCAGAAACAGTGTATGGGGCATCACTGCTTCTACAAACGATTTGGGTCTTCCTGGCCTCTGTGGTTGCTGAACCACCACAGGATTCACCATCCACCTTCCCCTTAAATGTTGAAAAGGATTGATGACCAATTTCAACACCTTCTTGGCTATCTACCTCTGCTACCTCGAAGAGGCAATGTGAACCTTCAAAACGATGTGGGTCAACCAGCCACTCGCTTGATATCACTTCACAGTCCATACTGTCCCCGTCCTGACTAACTTATGCCGTGCCATCAGGGATACTTTCCTTCAGAGCAAACCTGCTGTGGAAACTCTTTTCACTTGAAGGGAATGGCAATGGGTTTATTGCAAGAGGTGGTAACAAATTAATTTTAGATAAGTCCAATTCAGCTACTTCTTCAGGGTGGCTAACTCCTTTACTAGCCTTGGAAGACCGACTTACCAATGGTTTAAGTTCAATTGGTGATGAGTCTACTCAGGAACAACTGTCCATCATCGCATCATGGTCAGACCCGAAATCAAAGTCAAGACTGTCATCTGGCTCTTTCTCCCTACCATCACTCTTGCGACAAATATTTACCATCACTTCATAATCAGGACCTAGGTCTTCTGTCTGACTCCTCCTTCTTACCAACACACTTGTAGCAACTGTTTACCAGTGCCTCATAATCAGAACCGAAATCAAAGTCAAGACTCTTGTCTTGTTCATCCTTGTGGTCACCTTCGGCCTGAAAGTGCTTCGAGGCTGGTTCACCACCATGGTCACTTGGAACATGATCAACAGCTGTCAACATCTCTTTCTCTAATTCCTCTACTGCCCAGTGAGTTTCCCTAGCTCCCACATGCCCTACAGTTGGCATTTCAGGTGCTAACTGCAGTACTTCCTTCGGACTCTCTGGCCGGAATTCTCCGATCCTGCGGCCAAGTTCTGATGCCGGTGCCAAAAGTGGCGCGAGCCACTCCGGCGTCAACGGGCCTCCCAGGAAATCGCCCTTCCTAGTGGGCTAGCATGGCGCCGGTGTGGTGTCCGCCACTCCGGTGCTCGAACACCGGCGTGCCACGACCGGCACGGGTCCGTGCATGCATGCCATGGCCGGCGCGAGTCAACGCATACACGTGGGTTTCCGTCTCCACACCGGCCCCAGAGCAATATGGCAGAGCCCTACAGGGGCACAGCGCGACGGATCATAGGCGCCCCACGGAATTAGCCCGTCCGCCGATCGGTAGACTCCAATTGCGGGCCAGGCCACCGTGGTGGCCACCCCCGGAGTCGGATCACCCTGCCCTCCCACCAGGACGGCCCCTGCAGCCAGAACTCTGAGGTCCCGGTGGGTGGGATAATACGTTACCCACGCCGACGGGACTCGGCCAAACTTGGCGGGCATTCGGCCCATCGAGGCACGGACAATCGCGGGGGGGCCGCCTTCAATGGCCCCCGACTGGCGCGGCGGCGATCCTGCGGGCGCCCAGGAATTGCTGCCGGAGACTCGGCGGCCCGGCGTCGGAGCGGCCTGACGTGGGATCGGAGCATCCTGGCCTCTATATCCACAGTCGAATTTGGGGCTGCCCACAATGCAAAACCCCTTTGACCGGCTGCCGGGATGGAGAATCCCGTTGCCGGCAGGGGCGCACTGCATCAGAATACAGGTGTGGCGGGATGGAGAATCCCACCCTCTTAACTCTCGTCTCTTTTTCCACAGCGAGGCTGACACTGCCACTCAGTGGAAATGGTATGCAGAAACAGCACCTAAATTAAAGGATTAGCGACTGTTCGCTTCTGGAAAATGAGTAGTATTTTTGCCTGATTGCATGATAAGCTAGTCAATAGAGCACGGTTCTTGAACTAACCAGCAAACAAACACCACAAATGGGAAGCTGCTTCACAACAAACTTGCCAATGTTTACATGATTGAGGAACACGGTGATTTTGGGCTCCCGCCCACCATATCTTGGATAACATTGATTGCCACTAGCAGGTTGGCGCGGCTATCCCTTGCATTTGAGTGTTTCAGTTTGTACTCACTGTAGTAGCTACATTTAACTCCCCTCTTGAAAGTGAGTATTGTATTTCCTAAGTCAGTTGGAGTTAAGTGAATTGTTGCTGGTTCATTCGCTGTTGGCTGCTTTGATGAACAATCGGTCTTGCCAATTTGAAGCAGTAATATTGTTCAGAGGTTTGACATGCCGTCTCGTTTTGTAACTCCGCTTTGTTTTCAGTGCTTATTCAAGGATAAAGTGATTTCCTCCCAGATTAAATTTGAGCAAAAAGTAGATTTCTGTGATCTATTAACATTTATTCAGTGACATGTCATGCCTGTCATCCATTTTCCAAGCCCAGTTGCAATGTAAATATCTGTATTAGAATTGTTCTTATTCTTCTTTTGCTCATGCCCAAGAGTGGGTGTGCCATAACACTTAGCCAAAGCGTTAAAAAATCCCCTAATGCGAAATAGAGGATTGTAAGATGCCTCTCTTTCATATCATAGGGGTTTTCCCATTTAATCCAGAGAAATTATTGAATTATAACAGCATTATCTGCAGCAATAGGGAACATTACCTTATAATCCGGTGACCTGATTTTTGAAGGAAATGAAACAAGAAGAATCACTTGGAGGCAGCAGTTTACCTCAGGTACACAGGTGTGATTGAACATTCATTTTCACAGGAAAGGTTTGCATCCTGTTCTTTTGAGACCAATGGTTAAAGAAAATGGCACAGGTCTACAAAGGGCAACATTATGCACAATATGGGCAGCACGGTAGCATTGTGGATAGCACAATTGCTTCACAGCTCCAGGGTCCCAGGTTCGATTCCGGCTTGGGTCACTGTCTGTGTGGAGTCTGCACATCCTCCCCGTGTGTGCGTGGGTTTCCTCCGGATGCTCCGGTTTCCTCCCACAGTCCAAAGATGTGCAGGTCAGGTGGATTGGCCATGATAAAAAAATTGCCCTTAGTGTCCAAAATTGCCCTTAGTGTTGGGTGGGGTTACTGGGTTATGGGGATCGGGTGGAGGTGTTGACCTTGGGTAGGGTGCTCTTTCCAAGAGCCGGTGCAGTCTCGATGGGCCAAATGGCCTCTTTCTGCACTGTAAATTCTATGTTAATCTATGTCAGATTACTGCGCAACTTCAAAACTAAAGCGAAACCCATTTTGTTCCAGGTGTTTTGCTGTTGAGATACTGGAACCTAACTAAAAAACCTACATTCCGGAACTTTTTCATCCAATCACAGGCTGGTCCCTCTCAGCATTTTCTGCTGATGCAATATGCAGGTAGGAACCAACTGTGACTAGATTGGCGGCTTTGCAGCATCTTTCAAAGAGAAGTTGGTTGAACGTCCAACAGGTTTGGCAAGCTGCATTGAGGTGGCCAAGCCTGCTTTAAAAAGGTGTTCAGGAGCAACGTTCCTGTGCGCTCTGGAAGCACCACACCCCAGGTTGTGGCAAGAGATAGTGGCAGTGGGAGGTGAGTTCAAGAGTTTTCTAGTGTCCTGGTAAACTGGCCACTCCCTGAGGAATTCAAGCAAACAAAGATTTTATTTGAGCATATGCAAGGGAGAGAATCAAGATGACCCAAAGAACCTCCCAATAGTACAGACTTTAAACCACAATGTTTTGTTATTGTCATTAAGCCTTAACCAAACTATTCCATCGGTGAACTTGATCATGCAAGTCCATCAGATAAGCCCGTCATCTCAACCATTTCCATCGTGACTCAACCATCTTGCCTGACCATCTGTTTCCCTTATCGCCTGCTTCTATATGGATGGGGCTGGTTTAGCCCAGTAGGTGGATAGCTTGTTCATGATTCAGAGTGAGGCCAACAGTTTGGGTTCAATTCTCATACCACCTGAGGTTATTTATGAAGGCCCCACTTGCTCAACTTTGCCCCTCACCTGAGGTGTGATGATCGTCAGGTTAAACCACCACCAGTCAGCTCTCCCCCTCAAATGGAGAAGCACCCATAGTCATCTGGGACTGTGGTGACTTTACTTTATAGTAATGAATAGTATGTACACAGGCTGTAATGGCTGCTATTGTTGGCTGCTGAGCAAGCATTCCCAGAGCCAACTTTTGTATCCCACCATGCCGAGGATAGGACACTCATAACCACAGGGCTTATTTTAAGAATGGTAAAGCATTTTAATATTAGCCCTCCTAGTATAAGCTCCCTGGTCCCGATTTCACAAGCAAAGTCTCAACAGAGTTTATTCTACCTTTCAGCCAGGAACACATAATGTGTCAGAGTAACTTTGGTGCGCATTACCTAAGATGTGTTTCAATTATGGGGCGTCATTCTCCGACCACCCAGCGGGTCGGAGAATGGCCGTTGGCCGCCGTGAATCCCGCCCCCGCCGGTTGCCGAAGTCTCCGGTACCGGAGATTGGGCGGGGGCGGGAATCGGGCCGCGCCGGTTGGCGGGCCCCCCCCGCTCAATTCTCCGGCCCGTATGGGCCGAAGTCCCGCCGAGAAATTGCCTGTCCCGCCGGCGTAAATTAGAGTAGGTATTTACCGGCGGGACAAGGCGGTGTGGGCGGGCTCTGGGGTCCTGGGGTGGGCGCGGGGCGATCTGACCCCGGGGGTGCCCCCACGGTGGCCTGGCCCGCGATCGGGGCCCACCGATCCGCAGGCGGGCCTGTGCCATTGGGGCACTCTTTCCCTTCCGCCTCCGCCACGGTCTCCACCATGGCGGAGGCAGAAGAGACTCTCCCCACTGCGCATGCGTGGGAAACTTTCAGCGGCTGCTGACACTCCCGCGCATGCGCCGCCCGGGGATGTCATTTCCGCGCCAGCTGGCAGGGCAACAAACGCCGTTTCCGCCAGCTGGCGGGGCGGAAATCCCTCCGGGGCCGGCCTAGCCCCTCAATGTTGGGGCTCGGCCCCCAAAGATGCGAAGCATTCCGCACCTTTGGGGCGGCGCGATGCCCGTCTGATTGGCGCCGTTTTGGGCGCCAGTCGGCGGACATCGCGCCGTTGGGGGAGAATTTCGCCCCTGGTTTCTGAAAGCTTTCATCATGTTCACATGCTCTTTGGTCAGTCCAGCATTTCAAACAGGTGCTGCACATTGAGCAATGGTTCTTGTGTAACTATTACAGAATGTTTCCTGCATTCAAATGACCATGGCCCATTTAAGCTGTCAAAAACTGAATTTTGGGGGTGCAGTGGTTAGCCCTGCTGCCTCAAGGCGGCAAGGTCCCAAGTTCGATCCCGGCTCTGAGTCACTGTCCGTGTGGAGTTTGCACATTCTCCCCGTGTTTGCGTGGGTTTTGCCCCCACAACCCAAAGATGTGCAGTGTAGGTGGATTGGCCACGCTAAATTGCCCCTTAATTGGAAAAAATGAATTTGGTACTCTAATTTTCTTTTTAAAACAGAAAGAAAAACTGAATTTTGTATGAGGGAAAAGGATAACAGAAAGAATATCTTGATTGAAGGGTTATGATTTTTTGGAAATCAGTCAGCTAGCATTAATTGGAGGAAAACATTTGAGTTAACCTCTCTAGCAATTGTAACACTGCCAAGCGAGTTGTGTTGTACTTGAAACTTGTAAGTGAGGAGTTCACGTACACGTTAATATGGGAATTCAGGTAAACAGCACGGTGATTGTATAGTCATTGTCGCAAAGCCTGTCGATGGTGGTATGGGCTGAGGGTGGTGTGGGGGTGAAGGTGGTATGGGGGTGCAGGGGGTGGGGGTGAGGAGGGTGAGGCTGTGAGGATGGTGTGGGGGTGAGGGTGGTGGGGGTGTGGAGGGTGAGGGTGGTGAGGGTGTGGGGGGTGAATTTAGTGTGGGGCTGGGAGTGTGGGGTGTGGGGCTGAGGTCTCGGTGCACATGTCATGAGGAGCCGCAACTCAGCAGGGTCTCACTTCCTCGCCCGTGGCCGCACTCCACTGATGCGACCATCAATTCACTCGAAGACACGTGTAAAAGTAAACCGTGGTTTTAATCAGCTTAGAACTGAGCCTGCCTGTGACCGGTACAACACTGAAGGCGGCCCCGCAGGTCGGCAGCTCTTATACTTCCTGTAAAGGGGGTGGAGCCATGGGTGGAGCCCGTACATGCCTCAACATATCCCCTGTGGGTGAAGCCACACAATGGCCCATAGGTAGAGTCCACAGGGTTAATAACATAACACAGTGCACTGGTGAATTATCAGTAATTATACATTCACCACATTCACCCCCTGATTAAAAAATGAAGTCCGTCGGGGGTGACTGGCTCATAGATTCAGTCGGTCCGGTGCCCGGATCGTACGTTGCGACCGCCGAAGCACTGGTGTTGCAGCCGCTTCGGCTGGCTGTGGAAGTGGGTCCGGAGCAGGCACAGGCGTGGACTCCGGGAGCGGCTCTACCGGAGCTTCATTCCTGTGAGCGGGTGGGAGGGAGCGCGGGAACCATAAAGGGGTGGGGGCGCTGAACATGGGAGGTTGGACGGGACATAGTGTGGGGGATGCAGTAGTGGGAGTGGCGATGGAGCCTGCGGGCACCAGGTCCCGGAGGGAGACGGTACCTTGCCGGCCATCGGGGTGTTCGACGTACGCATAGTGTGGGTTGGAGTGCAGAAGCTGGACCCTCCCTACCAGGGGGTCGGTCTTATGGCTCCGAACATGTTTTCGGAGGAGGACTGGACCCGGTGTCATCAGCCAGAGTGGAAGCGAAGCCCCTGAGGTAGCTCCCCCAGGGAAAACAAACAAACGGCCATGAGGAGTCTGGTTTGTGGCCGTGCAAAGGAGGGACCTAATAGAGTGGAGCGCATCGAGGAGGGCCTCCTGCCAGTGAGAAACTGGGAGATTCCTAGACCGCAGGGTCAGTAGGGCAGTCTTCCAGGGCACTGAAGGTGGCCCCGCAGGTCGGCAGCTCTTATACTTCCTGTAAAGGGGGTGGAGCCATGGGCGGAGCCCGTACATGCCCCAACATATCCCCTGTGGGTGAAGCCATACAATGGCCCATAGGTAGAGCCCACAGGGTTAATAACATAACACAGTGCACTGGTGAATTATCAGTAATTATACATTCACCACATCCACCCCAGCGACCTCCATTTCCTCTGGGCCGTCGGCCAGGTTCAGGGCACTCTGCTCGGCCACGGTGCGGGGCCGCAGGTCTGGTGGTCCCCCTCCAATCTTCTCCCGCTCCTGGTGTTTGTGCGCAGCCTTCTCCTGGGGAGTGGGGGGGGGGGACACAAACAATAAAACTTTTAGACGGTTCAATGCATGCAGCCCATGGGTAGGTAGTCTCAGTGGCTCAGGCACCTAGCCGTGGCGGCTGGCATAGGTGCTAGCATGTGGGGATTCGGCCATCCCCCGGGGGCGGAGGAGGGGGCGGGTTACTGATGTGTGTGTGTGTGGGGGGGGGGGGGGGGCGGGGTTAGTGCCAGGGGCACGGTGCTGCCAACTCACCCTGGCCTCTCTGAGGAGGTTGTGCAGCTTTTTCCTGAACTGGATGCTGGTCCGGAAGGCCTCTGCCATCTGCGCCCAGGCAGGGCAAACGGCGACGCTTGCCGATCTTCCTCCCAGTATAGGGTCATCCGCCTGTCCTTCACCGCGTCCAGGAGTGTCTCCAGCTCAGTGACTCTGAATCTTGGAGCCGTTCTCCTTCCAGCCATCTTGTTGGCTGGGATGGTGTGTGTGGGGGGGGAAGGACTGTTTAAGTAGGGCTGCGGCATGTGAGCCTCATGAGTGCCAATCATGACCCTATGAATCTAGCACTGTTTTAGTGGAATTTATTGTGTTCAATGTGGCGCCGGTGCTAGCCCATTAGTGGTATTGGAATCGGTGCAGGTGTGGCGCCGACTTTTCTGTCGGAAAAGTCCACACATGCTCCTCTAGCGTCAACACTTAGTCTCAGAAATGGAGAATCCTGCCCCCGTTGTTTGTTTCTCACCATTTTAGTTCAGAACATTAATTGTATCCTTAACAGTGAGATATCCTTCCCCAGAAATTCTTCCAGGGATACTGTTCTGAAGTACAGGATGGGAAGGATAGCAAGGCCCATTTTGCTTGCTGATAGCAACAGCCTTTGTACAGTTTGCGATTGTAATATCCCGTACTGGTCCTACGGGTTGCGAATGCTGGTCTTCCCTGTGCTCCTTGCGGAGTACGAGAACCCCTGCTAGGGGCGGGCTATCTCAATTACCCAGTGTATATAAGGTCGGCCAGTAAGGCACTGACCAAGCGGGAACCTGGTACAGGTCTTTAGGGAAGTGAATATATATCGTTTGTAAGTAAAACTTTCTTCTTATTTTTACTTGGTGTGGATGCCCCGTGTCCTTATTAAAGTGATTTTATGTTTTTGTGTTTGATTCTCTGTAAGGTGTATATCACCAGGGTAAAACTTTCAGCACGATTTATCGCTGAAACGTCTCCATAACCCAGAACCTCAAACCAACATTAAGATATGTGTTCTCAAGTAAAATCAATTACATTCAAAAGGAAACATTCCTGTAATTTTAACTGGATTGCAATAAATCTTCCATTCGTTATCTAATCACCTGTACTTCGTATCATCAATTTCATTCTTAACGAGATGTTCCTGAAAATTCTTGCAAGTTATATAATGTAGGTTTGATGATTTTGATGGGAATCTATCCCACATGGTCTGCTGCCCCGTGAGGAAAGTTAAATGTAATTCATAGGCTCATTTAAGGCCTACCAATTTTAGAAGCATTGGGGTAAATATTGATTTAAACCCAGCTTCAGGCTTGAAATAGATGAGGGCTCAGAGCAAACACTTTAAGGCCATCAGCCCAAGACTCATCCAAAATTGGCTTTGAGTCTCATCAGAATATTTCCAGCAAGACCTGGATTTCAACTGAGCAGTTGCTTATTTGAGGTTGGCCAATTGGTCTCACTGACATTAGGCCTAAGGTACATCCTATCGGGAGAAAGAGAACAAGAGGTTCAGACCAGTAACGACCCGCAGTGTTGCTTTGGAGCCCGGAATATTACTTCTACTCCACTGGCTCTACATGAAGGTAAATTTAAAAGAGCAAGGGGCGTGATTCTCTGACCCCCCGCCGGGTGGGAGAATCGCCGGGGGCTGGCGTGAATCCTGCCCCCGCCGTGTCCCAAATTCTCTGCCACCAGAGATTTGGCAGGGGCAGGAATCGCGCCGCGCCGGTCGGCAGGCCCAACCCCGGCGATTCTCCGACCTGCGATGGGCCGAAGTCCCGCCGCTGTCAACCCTCTCCTGCCGGCATGGATTAAACCACCTACCTTACCGGCGGGAGCAGGCGGTACGGGCGGGCTCCGGGGTCCTGGGGGGGGGCACGGGGCGATCTGGCCCCGGGGGGTGCCCCCACAGTGGCATGGCCCGCGATCGGGGCCCACCGATCGGTGGGCTTGGCCAGTGCCGTGGGGGCACTCTTTTTCTTCCGCCTTCGCCATGGTCTTCACCATGGCGGAGGCGGAAGAGACCCCCTCCCCTGCGCATGCACGGGGATGATGTCAGTAGCCGCTGACGCTCCCGCGCATGCGTGGACTTACGCAGGCCAGCGAAGTCCTTTCAGCCCTGTCTGGCGTGGCGCCAAAGGCCACTCCGGCGCGGCGCCAAAGGCCACTCCGGCGCGGGCCTAGCCCCTCAAGGTGAGGGCTTGGCCCCTAAAGGTGTGGAGACTTCCGCACCTTTGGGGCAACCCGATGCCGGAATGGTTCCCGCCACTCCATCCCGCCGTGGTGGGTAGGGGAGAATCCCGCCCAAGTTTGCTTTTTTGATGCCCATCACAAGTGATCTATCACAACATCAGCTGAAGGGCAGGTGTAGCTCAGTGGGTTAGACACCTAGTTCGTGATGCAGAGTGAGGCCAACGGCGCGGGTTCAATTCCTGTACCAGCTGAGGTTATTCATGAAGGCCCCGCCTTCTCAACCTTGCACCTTGCCTGAGGTGTGGTGATCCTCAGATTAAATCACCGCCAGTCAGCTCTCCCTCTCAAAAGGGGAAAGCAGCCTCTGGTCATCTGGGACTGTGGCGACTTTGCCTTTATTTAAGCAGTGCTTGTTAAGTGGTCACAAATAAACTGAGCAGGGTCGGCCTACCCAGCCTATGCTCTACCAAATGCTAACTAATTTCAGTTTTGGGTAGCTGTCAAAGTGCAGGAAATAGTTCAGTTACCTTTGGGATGCAGAAGACAGCATCAGAACATAGGTGTTCTTGTTCCTGTTCTATGCTTGTTGCAGCTGGCCCAATTTGGACCCTTTGGGCAGGATTCTCCAATAATGGGGCAATGTCCCCAAGCCAGCGTGAAAACCGGCGCCAACCACTCCAGTGTCAATGGCCCCCGAAAGTGAGGAATTCTCCACTTTCTCGGGGGCTAGATTGACGCCGGAGTGGTCCCCGCAGCTCCAGCCGACACGGAAGGGCCGGCGCGAGTTCGTGCATGAGCGGAACGGGTGCGTATTTCTGCGCATGCGCAGAACGGCCGGCGTATTTCCGCACATGTGCAGGGGTTCCCTTCTGCAGTAACCATTCACCATGTATATAACTGTATCACGGTGTTACCCATGTGGGCGCCACCTATGGACCATTGTAAGGTATTACCTGTAATGTATCATGTTGGTGCCTTCTGGGCTCCACCCCTGGCTCCACCCCTTGAGGGGAGGTGTAAAGAGCAGTAGCCCTGTAGGCGGCTCTCACTAGCAGACCAGTCATAGGCAGGCACTGTTAAGAACATAAGAACTAGGAACAGGAGTAGGCCATCTGGCCCCTCGAGCCTGCTCCACCATTTAATGAGATCATAGCTGATCTTTGTGGACTCAGCTCCACTCTCCGGTCCGTACACCATATCCCCGAATCCCTTTATTCTTTAGAAAGATATCTATCTTTTTCTTAAAAACGTTTAAAGAAGGAGCCTCAACTGCTTCACTGGGCAAGGAATTCCAGAGATTCACAACCCTTTGGGTGAAGAAGTTCCTCCTACACTCCGTCCTAAATCTACCTCCCCTTATTTTGAGGCTATGCCCCCTAGTTCTGCTTTCCCCGACCGGAAACAACCTGCCCGCATCTATCCTATCTATTCCCTTCATAATTTTATATGTTTCAATAAGATCCCCCCGCATCCTTCTAAACTCCAATGAGTACAGTCCCAGTCTACTCAACCTCTCATCATAATCTAATCCCCTCAACTCTGGGATCAACCTAGTGAATCTCCTCTGCACTCCCTCCAGTGCCAATATGTTCTTTCTCAGGTACGGAGACCAAAACTGAACACAATACTCCAGATGCGGCCTCACCAACACCCTATACAATTGCAGCATAACCTCCTTAGTCTTGAACTCCATCCCTCTAGTAATGAAAGACAAAACTCGATTAGCCTTCTTAATCACCTGTTGCACCTGCACATCAACATTTTGCGACTCGTGCACCAGCACACCCAGGTCCCTCTGCACAGCAGCATGTTTTAACATCTTACCGTTTAAATAATAATCCATTCTGCTGTTATTCCTCCCAAAATGGATAGCCTCACACTTGGCAACATTGAATTCCATCTGCCAGACCCTAGCCCATTCACCTAACCTATCCAAATCCTTCTGCAGACTTCCGGTATCCTCTGCACTTTTTGCTTTACCACTCATCTTAGTGTCGTCTGCAAACCTTGACACATTGCACTTGGTCCCCAACTCCAAATCGTCTATGTAAATTGTGAATAACTGCAGGCCCAACACTGATCCTTGAGGGACCCCACTAGTTACAGGTTGCCAACCAGAGAAACACCCATTTATCCCCACTCTCTGCTTTCTGTTAGTTAACCAATCCTCTACCCATGCTACCACTTTACCCTCAATGCCATGCATCTTTAGTTTATGCAGCAACCTTTTGTGTGGCACCTTGTCAAAAACTTTCTGGAAATCCAGATATACCACATCCATTGGCTCCCCGTTATCTACTACACTGGTAATGTCCTCAAAAAAGTCTACCAAATTAGTCAGACACGACCTACCCTTTGTGAACCCATGCTGCGTCTGCCCAATGGGACAATTTCCCTCCAGGTGCCCCGCTATTTCCTCCTTAATGATAGATTCCAGCATTTTCCCTACAACCGAAGTTAAGCTTACTGGCCTATAATTACCCGCTTTCTGCCAACCTCCTTTTTTAAACAGTGGTGTCACGTTTGCTGCTTTCCAATCCTCTGGGACCACCCCAGAGTCTAGTGAATTTTGATAAATTATCACTAATGCGTTTACAATTTCCATAGCCATCTCTTTTAACACTCTGGGATGCATCCCATCAGGGCCAGGAGACTTGTCTACCTTTAGCCCCATTAGCTTGCCCAATACTGCCTCCTTAGTGATTACAATCATCTCAAGGTCCTCACCTATCATATCTTTATTTCCATCAGTCACTGGCATGTTATTTGTGTCCTCCACTGTGAAGACTGACCCAAAAAACCTGTTCAGCTCCTCAGCCATTTCCCCGTCTCCTATTATTAAATCTCCCTTCTCATCTTCCAAAGGACCAATATTTACCTTAGCCACTCTTTTTTGTCTTATATATTTGTAGAAGCTTTTACTATCTGCTTTTATGTTCTGAGCCAGTTTACTTTCATAGTCTACCTTACTCTTCTTTATGGCTTTTTTAGTAGCTTTCTGTTGTCCCCTAAAGACTTCCCAGTCCTCTAGTCTCCCACTAATTTTTGCCACTTTGTATGTTTTTTCCTTCAATTTGATACTCTCCCTCACCTCCTTAGATATCCACGGTCGATTTTTCCCCTTTCTACCGTCTTTCTTTTTTGTCGGTATGAACCTTTTCTGAACACTGTGAAAGATCGCTCGGAAGGTTCTCCACTGTTCCTCAACTGCTTCACCATGAAGTCTTTGCTCCCAGTCTACCTTAGCTAGTTCTTCTCTCATCCCATTGTAATCGCCTTTGTTTAAGCACAAAACACGAGTGTTTGATTTTACCTTGTCATCCTACAACTGTATTTTAAATTCCACCATATTGTGGTCGCTCCTTCCAAGAGGATCCCGAACTATGAGATCATTAATCAATCCTGCCTCATTACACAGGACCAGATCTAGGACCGCTTGTTCCCTTGTAGGTTCCATTACATACTGTTCCAGGAAATTATCCCGGGCACATTCGATAAACTCCTCCTCAAGGCTGCCTTTACCAACCTGGTTAAACCAATCGATATGCAGATTAAAATCTTCCATGATAACCGCTGCACCATTTCTACATGCATCCGTTATTTCTTTGCTTATTGCCTGCCCTACCATCCTGTTACTATTTGGTGGCCTATAGACTACTCCTATCAGTGACCTTTTCGCCTTACTATTCCTGATTTCCACCCAAATTGATTCAACCTTGTCCTCCATAGCACCAATATCATCCCTTACTATTGCCCGGATGCCATCCTTAAACAACAAAGCTACATCACCGCCCTTACCGTCCATTCTATCCTTTCGTATAGTCTGATACCCTTGGATATTTAACTCCCAGTCGTGACCATCTTTTAACCATGTTTCAATAATGTCCACTAAATCATAGTCATTCACGATGATTTGCGCCATCAACTCATTTACCTTATTTCGTATACTACGAGCATTCAGGTAAAGTACACTTATGCTGTTTTTTATGTCTTTGTTATGAATCCTAACACCTTGATCAGTAACTTTTCGCAATTTATTTTTCCTCTTACCCTTTCTCCTAATTTTCCTTGTCTTTGAACCCATATCTCTACATAATAACCTGTCACGTAACCTGCTGCCTTGATCTCCATTAACCATTATACTGTCCATAGCTTTACACTTCCCTTCCCCCCCACTTGCTAGTTTAAAGTCCTTGTGACCAACCTATTTATCCTATTCGCGAGAACACTGGTCCCAGAATGGTTCAGGTGAAGACCGTCCCAACGGTACAGGTCCCTCCTGCCCCAGTACTGATGCCAGTGCCCCATGAAATGGAATCCCTCTTTCCCGCACCACTCCTTTAGCCACGTGTTAACTTCCCTAATTTTCTCAACCCTATGCCAATTGGCACGTGGCTCGGGTAGTAATCCAGAGATTATAACCCTGGAGGACCTGTTCTTTAATTTAGTCCCTAGTGTTTGATAATCCCCAAACAGGTCCTCTTTCCTAGTCTTACCTATGTTGTTAGTCCCAGCGTGGACCACAACAACTGGATCCTCCCCCTCCCTCTCCAAAATCCTTTCAAGCCGATCAGAGATGTCCCTCACCCTGGCACCGGGCAGGCAACGTACCATGCGGGACTCTCGATTTGGCTCACAAAGGATGCCATCAATCCCCCTAATTATAGAATCCCCTACAGCTACCACTTGTCTTTTTGCTCCCCCCTCTTGAATGGCTTCCTGTACCACGGTGCAGTGGTCAGTCAACGCATTCTCCCTACAGCCCTCTTCCTCATCCACACAGGGGGCAAGTACCTCATACCTGTTGGACAAGGTCAAGGGCTGAGGCTCCTCAACTCCTAAACTCAGGATCCCCCTACCTGCCACCCTTGCAGTCACACCACTCTGTCCCTGACCACTGTCCGAATTAACAGTACTTATTCTACCGGGTGTGACTGCCTCCTGAAACAAAGCGTCCAGGTAATGTTCCCCCTCCCTGATGTGCCGCAGTGTGTGCAGCTCGGTCTCCAGCTCATCAATTCTGAGCAGAAATTCCTCGAGCAGCCAACACTTGCTGCAGATGTGGTCACTGACAGTCTCAATGGGATCCACCAGTTCCATCATCATACAGCAACAGCACATCACCTGTCCAGCCATATTCAACTAGTTAATTAATTTAAATAATTAAACAAAAATTTTTTTTTAATAGAACCTCAAGGATAAACCCGAACATCAACAAAAACACAGCCCTCTCTCGCCACTCACCCGAACTCAGTCACTCACCTAAACTCAGATGCACTCTGTTCCAATCAGCACTCCATGTCTAAAGGCACTCCTGCCACACCTTTTGTGCACTCACCTCTCCCAGCACTGTCCCGGCTCTCTTCTCCCGCGCTGTTTAAATCTCCCGGCTCTCTCCTCCCGCCCTGTTTTCGCTGTCCCGGCTCTCTCTCCTCTTGCGCTGTTTTCGCTGTCCCGGCTCTCTCTCTCTCCTCTCGCGCTGTTTTCGCTGTCCCGGCTCTCTCCTCCCGCGCTTTTTAAATCTCCCGGCTCTCTCCTCCCGCGCTGTTTTCGTTGTCCCGGCTCTCTCTCCTCTCGCACTGTTTTCGCTGTCCCGGCTCTCTCTCCTCTCGCGCTGTTTTCGCTGTCCCGGCTCTCTCTCCTCTCGCGCTGTTTTCGCTGTTCTAGTTGATTAAAGCCACAGTTTATTTGTACTCCTGGTTTTGTGTGAATTGATGGTTGCATCAATTTAATCAACTACAAAGCCACTATGGAATCGACCCTCAAACCGACTGGAACTCGATCCACAGGCCGCGGAGGCGAAAGGGATTTTTTCGCACTGGCTCCGCTGTTTCAAGGCCTACCTCGCTGAGTCTCCTCCACGCCCGGGTGAGCCATCAAATCTCTGTTCAACTCGAGGAAGCCTCCACTTATGCAGACGCCCTCGCGATGCTACAGCACCTCTATGTAAAGCCAGTGAACGAGGTATACGCGTGGCATCTCACTACTCGCCGCCAGCGGCCCAGGGAATCGCTGGAAGAGTACCTACCGACCTCAAAGTCCTTGCACGAAGTTGCAATTACCAGGCCGTTACGGCACTCAACATATGGACCTGGCCGTCCGGGACACCTACGTGGCTGGAGTCAGGTCCAACTACGTGAGACAGTGCCTACTCAAAAAAAGGTGCCCTAGACCTGGAAGAGACGGTAAAATTAGCCTCCTCTCTAGAAGTATCGTTCCAAAGCCTTAAGGCGTTCCTGTCCGATCACGCAACCCCTCTCGTGGACCCCCGACCAAAGAGTACCGCAGGCCTGTGCCGCGCGGCTGCCCGCCCACCATGGGGGCCTACCCTGTTATTTCTGTGGCCAGCATCAACACCCCAGACAGCGCTGCCCGGCCCGGAATGTGAACTGCAGCGACTGTGGAAGTAAAGGACATTTTGCTAAAGTTTGCCTGGCCAGGTCCAAAAACTCTAAATCGCAGGCCCGACCTCCAGACCCACAGGCCCGCAGATCCCGCAGTGTGGCAGCGTGTCTGCCGACTCCGCCCCCCCCTCGGACGCGTCATCGGCCTCATGTTGTCCGTGGGGGCAGCCACCTTCAACCCCACCCAACGTGGGTGACCCACGGGGGTCGCCATCTTGGCCATCCTCGCCCACGCAGCCTGCCACGTGTGATTCATGGGGGCCGTCATCTTGGACGTCACCTTCCTCACCGCCCGAAACGTGTGACCGACGGGGGCCGCCATCTGCCACGCCATCTGCAACGCTGCCCGACACGTGCGACCGACGGGGGCAGCCATCTTGGGACCACCCCTGCACCTCCGACCACGCCGGCTACCCGCAACTCAGCACGATCACCTTGACCAGTCGCGACCCAAACACCTCCGGAGCTCCATGATGACCGTCCGAGTAAATGGACACGAAACGCCCTGCCTGTTCGACTCCGGGAGCAAGGAGAGCTTCATTCATCCAGACATTATAAGACGCTGCTCGCTCCTAAACTTCCCGGTACATCAAACCATCTCCCTTGCTTCTGGGTCGCACTTGGTGCAGATCCGAAGATGCACTACTGCAACCCTCGCAATACAGGGCGCCAAGTATGCCAATTTTAAGTTATATGTACTCCCCAACCTTGCGCTCCTCTCTTGTTGGGACTGGACTTCCAATGTAACCTCAGGAGCCTAACTCTGAAGTTCGGTGGGCCCCTACCCCCACTCACTGTATGTAGCCTCGCGACCCTAAACGTCGACCCTTCCCCGCTCTTCGCAAATCTCACCGCCGATTGTAAACCAGTCGCCACCAGAAGCAGGCGGTACAGCATCCAGGACAGGACTTTTATCAGGTCCGAGGTCCAGCGACTGTTGCGGAAGGGAATCATCGAGGCCAGCAATAGCCCCTGGAGAGCTCGGGTGGTGGTCGTCAGAACCGGGGAAAAGAACCGGATGGTTGTAGATTAAAACCAAACCATAAACCGGTACACGCACCTCGAGCTTACCCCCTTCCCCAGATCGCAGACATGGTTAATCAGATCGCGCATTACCGGGTGTTCTCCACGGTGGATCTGAAGTCTGCGTACCACCAGCTCCCAATCCGCCCAGGGGACCGCCATTACACGGTGTTTGAGGCAGACGGCCGCCTCTTCCACTTCCTCCGGGTCCCCTTTGGCGCCACGAACGGGGTCTCGGTCTTCCAAAGAACGATGGACCGAATGGTGGATCAGTACGGGCTGCGGGCCACATTTCTGTACTTGGACAACATCACCATCTGCGGCCATGATCAGCAGGACCACGACGCCAACCTCCAGAGATTTCTCCAAGCCGCCCGAACCCTTAACCTCACTTATTACAAGGAGAAATGCGTTTTCCGCACAACCAGACTAGCCATCCTCGGCTACGTTGTGGCAAACAGGATTCCAGGACCCGACCCCAACCGTATGCGCCCCCTCCTGCAACTCCCCCTTCCCCACTGCCCCAAGGCCCTGAAAAGGTGCCTCGTGTTCTTTTCTTATTACGCCCAGTGGGTCCCCAACTATGCAGACAAAGCCCGCCCACTAATCAAGGCCACCATCTTCCCACTGGCAGCTGAGGCCCGTCAGGCCTCCAGCTGCATTAAGGCGGATATTGCCAAAGACGCAATGTGCGCGGTGGACGAGCCCGTCCCCTTCCAGGTGGAGAGCGACGCAACAGAGGTCGCCCTCGCCGCCACCCTCAATCAGGCAGGCAGACCAGTCTCATTTTTTTCACGAACCCTCGCCACCTCCGTAATTCAACACTCCTCGGTCAAAAAGGAAGCCCAAACCATCGTGGAAGCCGTGCGGCACTGGAGGCACTACCTCGCTAGTAGGAAGTTTACCCTCGTCACCGACCAATGATCGGTAGCCTTCATGTTTGATAATACGCTGCGGGGCAAGATCAAGAATGATAAGATCTTGAGGTGGAGGATCGAACTCTCCACCTATAATTATGATATAGTACATCGTCCTGGGAAGCTCAACGAGCACATACGCCAGCGGGCAAGATGACCTACTACGGGCTATCCGCAATTACCTCTGCCACCCGGAGGTCACACGGCTTCTTCACTACATCAAGGCCCGCAACCTGCCTTACTCCACCGAGGAGGTCAGAGCCATGACCAGGGACTGCCTGATCTGTGCGGAGTGTAAGCCGCGCTTCTATCGACCGGATAAGGCCCACCTGGTAAAGGCAACCCGGCCCTTTGAGCGCCTCAGTATCGATTTCAAAGGGCTCCTCCCCTCCACCAACCGCAACACATATTTCCTTAACATCATCGATGAGTTCTCCCGCTTCCTCTTTGCAATCCCTTGCCCCAACATGACCGCGGCCACCGTCATTAAAGCCCTACATAGTGTCTTCACCCTGTTTGGTTTCCCCACATACGTTCACAGTGACCAGGGCTCATCGTTGATGAGCGACGAACTGCGTCAGTACCTGCTCAGTAAGGGCATCGCCTCGAGCAGGACTACCAGTTATAACCCCCGGGGAAACGGGCAGGTGGAGAGGGAGAATGCGACGGTCTGGAAGACCGTCCTCCTGGCACTATGGTCTAGGAATCTCCCAGTCCCCCACTGGCAGGAGGTCCTCCCCGATGCGCTCCACTCTATTAGGTCCCTCCTTTGCATGGCCACAAACGAGACCCCTCATGACCGCCTATTTGTTTTCCCCAGGAAATCCGCCTCCGGGGCCTCGCTTCCGTCCTGGCTGAAGACACCGGGGCCCGTCCTGCTCCGCAAACACATCAGGAGCCATAAGTCTGACCCCCTGGTCGAGAGGGTCCAGCTCCTCCACACCACCCCCAGTATGCATACATAGAACACCCCGACGGCTGACAGGATACGGTCTCCCTCCGGGACATGGCACCCGTGGGTTCCACTAACACCGCCAACCCAACTTACCCCACCCGACCTCGCTGACCAGCGCCCCTGCCCCTACATGGCACCAGCACCCCCTCCCGCCCCCCATTCCCCCTTCACCGTCCCACAGGAATGAAGCTCCAAAAGACATGCTCCCAGAGTCCACATCTGCGCCCGCACCGGCGACTTCACTACCCATGCCAGCACGGATGAGTTCGACACCAGGGCCAGCTGCGATACCAGAGCTTCGGCGATCACAGCGCACGATCTGTGCGCCGGACAGGCTGAACTTATGAACCCTTCACCCCCGCCAGACTTCATTTTTTAACAGGAGGTGAATGTGGTGAACGTTTTGCAGTAACCATTCACCATGTATATAACAGTATCACGCTGTTGTCCATGTGTGCTCCACCTATGGATCATTGTGAGGTATTACCTGTAATGTATCATGTTGGTGCCTTGTGGGCTCCGCCCCTGGCTCCACCCCTTGAGGGGAAGTATAAAGAGCAGTAGCCCTGTAGGCAGCCCTCACTAGCAGACCAGTCACAGGCAGGCACTGTTCTAGTTCATTAAAGCCACAGTTTACTTCTACTCCTGGTTTCTTGTGAATTAATGGTCGCATCACCTTCTCCGCGCCGGCCCCCGGGCGATATGGTGGAGCCCTACAGGGGTCCGGCACGGAGGAAAGAAGGCCCCCACGGAACCAGCTCACCTGCCAATCGGTAGGCCCCGAACGCGGGCCAGGCCACCGTGTGGGCCCCCACTGGATCGGATCCCCCCGCCCCCACCCCCAGGACGGCCCCCGCACACTCACCTGCCAGGTCCCACCGTGTGTGAAGTGAGTAATCCACGCCGGCGGGACTGGGCAAAACCTGTCGGCCAGTCAGCCCATTGGGGCCCGGAGAATCACTGGGGGGGGGGCGCTGTCAGGGCCCCCGACCGGCCTTGCCCGAAAAATGGCCCCGGAGAATAGGGAAGTCGGCGGCGGGGCGGGATTCGCGCCTCCCCCCGGAGAATCCCAGCCTTTATTTTTCAGTTTTGAGATCTCAATTTCAAGTTCAGTAATTGCTGCGTTCATACTATCTATGCTTTTATGCTCTATCCAGCAAGGCCTGATTTTCATTCTCTGTCATCATTCTGTCCTCCACAAATAGCTAGTCCAACTGTCTTTTGTCATAATATAACACTTTAAGTACAGGATTATCATTTTTGCTTAACTTTGAACCTTATTTAATACATCACTGTCATTTTGAAGGCAATGCGCCTGAATTTGCATTCAATATTCCAATATGCTTTTACAGGTAGAATGACATGGGATTAAAATGACTACTTTGACGTATAATCAAATGCGATTGAGATGCATCCCAGCATTTGATTGAACTTTACAGTGGATCCCCCATGGATTAATGCATTAAATGAAAAATCTGTGTCCAATCTCTGGAATACAACCTTCAGGCACGATTTAATGGAGAAAGTTCCAAGTGCCATTTCGGGTGAAATAGGCGGGGTGTTTCTCGACGGCCTCATTGGCGAGATCGGGGCCCGTATTTCACTCCCCCATGGGTTTCTCGCCATTACAGGTTGCCTCGCTGTCTGATTCTCTAGACCTACACCTCAGCATCTCGCTGATAACAAGAGGAGCTGCTTTTAAACTCTCCCTCACCACTCACTCCCAGTCAACACATAAGTAAGGCAGTGCACAGACCTGCTCCTCACTTGGGTGATGCCAACCTGGCCAGGCTTCTGGATGCAATGGATGTGAGATGAGTCATTCTGTTCGCCCGAGGGGGTTTGAGGGCCAGCAGCAGGGCCACCTGGGAAGCAGTATCAGTGGCTGCCAGTTCAGGGAGCATGACCAGGAGGACCACCATCCAATGTTGGAAGAAGACCAATGACCTCCACTGAGCTATAAGGGTAAGTTACAACCTTTCTCCTGACATAAGCTCTGCCTGCCATCCCTCAAATGCCCAATCACCACCGCCATCCCCCCCCGCCCCCCCCCCCCAAAAAAAAACCACTGGCTGTCTCCTCGCATCCTCCCCATATCCGGTCTTCGTGTTTGCTCTTCAGAACCCCCTGGCACCCACCAACACAACCCCTTCATGTCCAGTTGCGGTGCCCACACATGCCACCTGCCATAGACGCCCTGATCCATCAAGTGTGCGTCCCCACAGGATACGTTGGCTCATGATAGGCGTGAAAGGGACAATACGGGCGGGGGAGTGCCAGTTATCTGGAACAGGCCCTAGAAATTCAAGTTTTGACCAGGGAGAGAGTAGTCACTGACAGCAAGGTTGGCTTGCGCCACGTAGGTGAGAATCCATTGGCCCTCCATCCAGATGACATGTCTCAAGTGGGTTCTTTAAAATGATCCTTCTCACTGACCACATGTCCATTCTCTCACAGGTTCTCTATCTGATGGCCAGGCCAACCCAAGTCATCCCTATGCCACCCAAGAGACCGCCTCAGAGGAGAGCTCTGAGGAGACCACTGGTGATCCATCACAGCTATCACCCTACCTTCCACCAGAGCAGAGACACACCTTGGTGGGCGACATTAGTGAACAGGCTACGGGGGCACAATCTGGTGAGCGCCACACATCACGTGGAGGCAGGAACATACAATGGAGTCAGCAGTCGCAGGTCTGCTGGAATCCAAGGCTCATCAAAATTGAAGGGGTGTAGGTTATGCTGATCTTAGATTAGGATAAGTGGCTGGCACAACATCGTGGGCCGAAGAGCCTGCACTGTGCTGTACTGTTCGACATTCTAAATTCCAGTCGGATGCCTAGCCTCTGGACAAGGGTATCCCAGAGTTGATGCAGATACTAGGACATGGTTGTGAGGTTCAGACGAGGATGTCCGTGACACTCCGGCGAGTACATAGCCAATTGTAAGAGTCCCACAGGCTAAGGGCGCAGGAGTTGTCCCTGGGGGCCAACACTGCTAGGATGGTGACTGCAATAGAAAGCCTGGAGCATGACATCAGCAGCTTGAGTGGTGGTTTCCAAGGCATGACTCATTCTGTGATGATCATGGCTGAGGCCCTCGATATCATATCCCAGTCACTGAGGGATGTGTCTCAGATGTAGATGGACGGACATTGCTGAAGCACTGCAGAGCGTGGCCCAGTCAATGAGAAGCATTGCCGAGGGTGCCGACAATATGGTGCGGACACTGTGGAGGCACCAGGACTGGCAGACCCAGATTATGCAGAGGCCTTGGAGCTCACTCCAGCTGCCCCTCCATCTCATGGAGATCCCCAGGACCCCACAGAAGAAAGGAGGAAGTACTGGAGGTTAACCCCGTGCCTGCAACCAGGGAGACAATGACGGTTTCCATGTCTTCCCAAGCCCCACCTCCTGACACCGGCACATCTCAAGGTCTGTGGGTAGAACAGGGTGGCATGGGAATGCCAGTGACACCGGCGAGTAGGCCATGGCCCTCCAGCTCCAGACCCTCAAGAGGATGTTTGCCAAGGGAATCAAAGGCCACAGGGCACGAAAAGCAGCAGGCTACCTCCATCTCTGATGTGCATTCTGGGGACACAGCTAGATGTAGCAGTAGACCATGTCAGAGCAAGAAGAATGAGAATCACTGATTGGGCATGGTTGGGGGCGGTCACTATCTGTAGCTACGGGGAATGGAAATGTCAAATGTGCACTATTAAATCATGTTATACCTCACACATGTGAAGCCTCTGTCACGTTAATCTTCACAGTGGGCCTGCCTGCACCCCGCTCCATGTTGCACACTGCTACACCACCCCCTGTAAGGAATTGGAGAGGGTGACAGACTGCCGACCAGCGGTGTCTTCCACTCTGGGACCCTCCATTCCCCCATTGCTCTCTCCCTCCCCAACATTCCCTGTCATCCGACAGACCCTACCATGCATCTGCAGCAGAAGCGGCGGGGGCCCTTGGTCATGGGACCCCAGACCCTGTGCCCAAGACACCCGCATGTAACATGACCTGTACAAGGCACTAATCCCCATCCCGGTGCACACTCACCCACCCTCTGGTCACGGAAATGTCCCTGGTGCTGGAGCCCAGCCCCTGACTGTTCGGATGTTGGCTGCTGTATCTGTGTTGTTGCTTCCTGCAGTGTGTAGGCAGAGCGTCCAAGCATCACAATCAGATTGGGATGCTGGGCAATAACTCCCACATGCTACATGGCACGCTTACCCACGGGAATCCACTTGGGAGGTGTGAAGTGCTCACTTAACAACGATTGCCAATTCCCTGTTAGTAATAGCCTTCAGCCGTGCGGTCAGAGGCCCCCACCGTCAATGGGAATTATGGCTGGTCGGTGTGACAGATAGGCTGGGTTTTCCCCGTTATGGTACACACGATCCAAAGGGTGTGCATGGCCGACCTGTGGACACTGAGACACCCAGACCCCGCCCCAGCCCATGGATGACCCCCCCACCGATGGCAGCCCACTTCCCTGACCGAGGCCGCTCCCCCACCACCCCGCCCCCGAGCACTGGCATCTCAGTGTCCCCCGGCTCATTGACTGGGAGCAAAGATGCCTACTCACCTCCTTGAATCCCCACAGCAGCCATTCTGCCAGCTTCACATTTTTAAAATGGTGTATGAATCAGCGCCTGCGTGACCACTTGCTGGTGAGGCAGGCCATTAGATGGGGTATCGTTCCAGTTAATTGCATGTAGATTGGCTTTAAGTGGTCATTATTGGTTTCTCGCCTTGCCATGACAGGATCCTAATTACGCCAATGGGAGCGGGCGGTTAGATTGCAAACTGATTGGCGCCGGGCGCGGTTCTCGATTTTAGCCTCTCTCGCAATTTAATGGCCGCATCGTGCTCTCGCTCAAGCGCAGCCCGGCATAAAATCGCACCCATTGTGCATTCTTTGAGTTTTCTAAATTTCTGCAATCTCTGATAATGATCATCAAATTTCCACATTTGAAAAGCCTTCAAATTGGCTTTACTACATTGTAAACATGCAAGCAATGTGCAGAATCCCCTTGTAATCAGGTTAAAAAGACTTGCATGTGCCCCATACTGTTATGCTCAAAATAGCCCATCTGAGCCTGGTTTTGTGAGGCATCAAGTATGGAACTCACAACTAGACTCCAACCCATACCTGACATGTTCATTAATGCGGGTGTTTATAGCAGCAAATAGTGTGCAGATTTGCTTTGAAAAGAAATTTAGTAAGGAAAGTGAAAGGCAAATATTGTGAATGCGTTAATTACTATTAACAAAAAGTTTTGAATCAGATGAACATTTACTGAGACTTTAGGTATAATTTCATCTGGCCCATGGGACCTGGCTGGAAGGTAGTTGGTGGGGGCAGGAGGAGGGGAGTGGATGTCTTATAAACAGGAGGAAAGAAAGGCTGCGGATAGTGGCAGGTGCGTAGGTGGTGGGGGAGGATTGGCCATCACTTTCCCCATGTTCTGTGATTCAGTCAGGAATAGAGAAGGTCAGGGACAACCAGCCTGCCTAGAAGCCAGTTGAAGCCCTTAAATAGCCAATTAAGCACCACTTAAATGCCTCAACCCACCATTGTTGGCATTCTACCAGTGTCGGGGGTAGCCCTATTCCACATGGGGAAAGTGTCCAGTAAAAGTTGGCAGCCTCCTTTGAGGATTGGGATGGGTGTGGGCCTCCTGATCGGGCATCCTGTGGACCATGGAGGGTTCTTCCAGCGGGAAGGGCTGCTGAAACACGCCCACTTCCATTAGCAATGACACCCCGCCACCCCCATCTCTTTGCTGGGCATGCCTGACTGGCCCTGGTGAGCCAAATGTGCTTACCTGTGTTCTGGTGTCACCTCCATGTTTGCTGGTCCTGGCCAGCTGTATTACTAACAGTGGCCATTTCTCTTGATGACGCTGCTGGAACTGAAGTGTTGCCATCCAGCCTATTGATTAGCAACTCTTGGAGGTGGGATCTTCCTCCTTGAAGGGTCAGCTTACAGGTCTGCCAAAAGATGTGTCAATTTTCCATTTGTGCCTCCTTTCTAAAATAGCTTGAAATAAGATCATTGCTCTCAGCTGACCTTGAGTGGGTAAAGACTCCTGCTAAGAGTTATCCTCCTCTTCGCACATCACCCTCATGAGCATCTAGTCCTCTTGTTTGCTGCTTTTGCTTAATATTCATCTAATGCTGCAGTTTAATGGAGATGGTAACTATTGCATCCATGACTGGGGGCACGTGGTGTCACCGGAACGCTTGCAAGCCCTGTCCAAGCACAGCACCTCTTCCTGTCAATTTCACTGACTTTAAATGCTGCAAACCACTCAGCTCTCTGCAGACAAAGCCACTAGAAATTAATCAGCAACTAACTTGACAGTAATGGACACCTATAAATATCAACCTGTTGAGGTTGAGAAGAGCAATACTGATAGAAAATCAGCTTTACACAATGACTGACATCCAATCTGCCTTCTCTGCATACTTCTCGCACACTCTCCCAACATCCACACGAATGACCACATTAAAATGCAAGACATGTATGGACAGTGTGGATGCCATTTTGGAACCCTTGGCACCTAAATTATAGGCACTATGGAGTGTGTTTCTGCAGCCTGGGAATTAAGATAGGATGATTCACAATTGTCTCAAGTTGAGGAAAGAATTACATTAAAAAATAAAGTTTTAAATCCAACTAGAAATTGACAAGTAAAGCAACGATTTAGTGAGAAACATTATTGCTGATTATTTGGACCAGGAACTGATGATGTTATCCATTCATGCCATTAAAAATGGATAGGTTTGGAAATTCCATCCTTGCACATAAAGTAGATAATAAAACAGGTTGACTGAAGATCCATGAGATCCTTTGATAATTTTTACAGTCACAGACCACAATGATATACTAGTAACATGTGAAGCTTTGAGAAACTATTGAAGGATCATAACTATTGTTGCAATTATGTGAGGAGGGATAAAACTGACTCCCGGATTCTACCATGCCGGTTTTGACTGTAACCGGGTTTTTTTTGTTGCATTTAGAGAGGATGGGCTTTGCAAATTCTTCAGGAGTCCGATTATTTACTCTTTCAAAGAAAGAGACATGTTTATTGAAACTACTTCCTGAATTAAGAAAAACCAGGCAAATCACAAACACCATTTTCATTTCATACACATTCTCTGGGCCCAGTACAGATGGTAGAATAAGAGGAGAGCCTTAAAGGTATTTTACAGTTCATGAAGAAGATACACAAAGGAGTAAATGATTAGTTGTCTTTTGGCTGTTTTCGATGTGGTGATTCCATATTGTAGCTGTTTTGTTCTGGGTATAGTTGTATGCATGGACCAGGTTTCCACGTTTTATTCCCAAAAGATTTTGGTTTTCTGTTTTTTTCTTTCTCAGGCTGGTTAATTTACAAATCCTGGCACAATGCTTTCGGGAGAGAGATAGAGACAGAGGGAAACAGCTTATTAGCAGCCATTCAGTACAGCATTCTAATCTCTGAACTCTAAACAATTCTTAAAGTCCTGCTAGATGTATATTCCAGAGAAATTTGATTAATCAATTTATGCTGTTATCAGTGTTTTTTTAGAACAGGTAATTGCATTTCGATGCCTCATCTCCAAAAGCTTTGAAGTTTCAGGATAGTGTAAAAGCCAACATAAAATGGGGCCTTTCATATTCCCATAGGCGTTTTGTTCCTTTTCACCCCAATTGGTAGAATACAAGTTTGTACATTGTAGTTGCTGACAGTCCTCCATTGTCTTATGTTGATTGTGTGTTTTTTTTTAAAACCAGCGAGAAAATGAAGAATTGAAAATTGTACCTTTTTTTAAAAAAGTGCGTCCTCATGACACTATTTATTCTGCTATTAATTTGACACGATCATAGTGGACCAGATCTTTAATAATGATGAGTCAGAATATAGTCAGAATACAGGAGGAAGATAGAGGGCGTCATTCTCCGACCCCCCGCCGGGTCGGAGAATGGCCGTTGGCCGCCGTGAATCCCGCCCCCGCCGAAGTCTCCGGTACCGGAGATTGGGCAGGGGCGGGAATCGGGCCGCGGCGGTTGGCGGGACCCCCTGCTCAATTCTCCGGCCCGGATGGGCCGAAGTCCCGCCCAGAAATTGCCTGTCCCGCCGGCGTAAATTAAACCTGGTATTTACCGGCAGGACCAGGCGGCGTGGGCGGGCTCCGGGGTCCTGGGGGGGGCACGGGGCGATCTGACCCCTGGGGGTGCCCCCACGGTGGCCTGGCCCGTGATCGGGGCCCACCGATCCGCGGGCGGGCCTGTGCCGTGGGGGCACTCTTTCCCTTCCCCCTCCGCCACGGCCTCCACCATGGCGGAGGCGGAAGTGACTCTCCCCACTGCGCATGCGCGGGAAACTTTCAGCGGCCGCTGACGCTCCCGCGCATGCACCGGGAAACTGTCAGCCGCCGCTGATGCTCCCGCGCATGCGCCGCATTTCCGCGCCAGCTGGCGGGGCAACAAACGCCATTTCCACCAGCTGGCGGGGCGGAAATCCCTCCGGCGCCAGCCTAGCCCCTCAATGTTGGGGCTCGGCTCCCAAAGCTGCGGAGCATTCCGCACCTTTGGGCCGGCGCGATGCCCGTCTGATTGGCGCCGTTTTTGGCGCCAGTCGGCGGACATCACGCCGTTGGGGGAGAATTTTGCCCAGGGAACCTAGTGGAGTGGTGCAACGACAACAATCTATCCCTCAATGCCAGCAAAACTAAAGAGCTGGTCATTGACTTCAGGAGCAAAGTACTGTACACACCCCTGTCAGCATCAACGGGGCCGAGGTGGAGATGGTTAACAGCTTCAAATTCCTAGGGGTGCATATCACCAAAAATCTATCCTGGTCCACCCACTCTGACGCTACCACCAAGAAAGCACAAGAGCACATAGACTTCCTCAGGAAACTAAGGAAATTCGGCATGTCCACAACTCTTACCAACTTTTACAGATGCACCATAGAAAGCATCCTATTAGGCTGCATCACAGCCTGGTATGGCAACTGCTCAGCTCAAGACAGCAAGAAACTTCAGAGAGTCGTGAACACAGCCCATTCCATCACACGAACCTGCCTCCCATCCATTGACTCCATCTACACCTCCCGCTGCCTGGGGAAAGCGGGCAGCATAATCAAAGACCCCTCCCACCCGGCTTATTCGCTCTTCCAACATCTTCCATCGAGCAGGAGATATAAAATTCTGAGAACACGCACGTACAGATTCAAAAACAGCTTCTTCCCCACTGTTACCAGACTCCTAAATAACCTTCTTATGGACTAACCTGATTAATACTACGCTCCTGTATGTTTCACCCGATGCTGGTGTCTATGTATTTACATTGTATACCTTGTGTTGCCCTATTATGTATTTTTGTTTTATTTTATTTTATTTTCATGTACTTAATGATCTGTTTGAGCTGCTCGCAGAAAAATACTTTTCACTGTACCTCAGTACACGTGGCAATAAACAAATCCAATCCAATCCTACTCTCGACCAATGCTTTTGGTCTTTAATATTATCATTACCACCCCCTTGGTTTGTGTTCATTACATTTTTGTCGTTAATCTCCCCTGCCCTCTAACCTACCCCTGACCTTCTCTTTTGCTCCACCTGCCCCTCCCCCTTTTTTCAACAGCATCAAACTCACCACATTCCTCTCTCTCTTCAGTTATGCAGAAGAGTCATAAAGGACTTGAAACATTACCTCCCTTTCTTTCTCCACAGATTCGGCCAGACCGACTGGCTTTTTCCAGCATTTTCTGTTTTTACCTTAGATTTCCAGCATCCGTAGTATTTTGCATTCAGAACATTTTATCTGATGAAAAGACATATCTCATCTTGTGAGAAATCACGGACAGTGGGGAGTGAGAGTGTTGCATAGGCAGCCTTCTGCTTTACAGTTCTGAGTACACCAAATCTGTTGCTTGGACTCAGTTGGATAGCAATAACATAGTGCTCGTTGTTAACAGTGATGCAATTGAAATCCATGACTTGAAATCCAGTCAAATGACTGTTGAATGTGAGAAAGCAGAGCACTGTAAGTACAGATGCAAACACAAATAGGATCAATTTTATCAGCTTTCAATTATTATTGCTCTGGGTATAGTCAGCTTTTTTCATAGGAAGTAAGAAATTGGAGTAGAAGTAGATCATACAGCTCCTGGAGCCTGATCTGCTGTTCAATAAACTGATAGCTGATCGCCTGAATGAACTCCAGTTTCCCACATTAGCTTGAGAGACCAAGATTCTGGGGCGTCATTCTCCGACCCCCCGCCGGGTCGGAGAATGGCCGTAGGCCGCCGTGAATCCCGCCCCCGCCCTCGCCGAAGTCTCCGGTACCGGAGATTGGGCGGGGGCGGGAATCGGGCCGCGCCAGTTGGCGGGACCCCCCGCTGGATTCTCCGGCCCGGATGGGCCGAAGTCCCGCCCAGAAATTGCCTGTCCCGCCGGCGTAAATCAAACCTGATATTTACCGGTGTGACCAGGCGGCGTGGGCAGGCTCCGGTGTCCTGGGGGGGGGGCGCGGGGCGATCTGACCCCGGGGGGTGCCCCCACGGTGGCCTGGCCCGCGATCGGGGCCCACCGATCCGCGGGCGGGCCTGTGCCGTGGGGGCACTCTTTCCCTTCCGCCTCCGCTACGGCCTCCACCATGGCGGAGGCGGAAGTGACAGCGGCCGCTGACGCTCCCGCGCATGCACCGCATTTCCGCGCCAGCTGGCGGGGCAACAAACGCCATTTCCGCCAGCTGGCGGGGCGGAAATCCCTCCGGCGTCGGCCTAGCCCCTCAATGTTGGGGCTAGGCCGCCAAAGATACGGAGCATTCCGCACCTTTGGGCCGGCGCGATGCCCGTCTGATTGGCGCCGTATTTGGCGCCAGTCGGCGGACATCGCGCCGTTGGGGGAGAATTTCGCCCTCCATCTCAGCTATGAATGTACTCAGTGATGGAGCATTCACATCTTTTAGGGTAAAGATTTACCTACCTCAGAGTGAAAAGGTTCTCCCCAACTCAAGTTCTAAATGACTGATCTCTTTCAGACTGTGGTGGCATCGTGGCACAATGGTTAGCACTGCTGCCTCACAGCACCAGCGACCCAGGTTCAATTCCGGCATTAGGTGACTGTCTGTGTGGAGTTTGCAAGGCCTCCCTGTGTCGGCATGGGTTTCCTCCAGGTGCTCTGGTTTCTTCCCACAGTCCAAAGATGTGTAGGTTAGGTGGATTGGCCAAGCTAAAATTGCCCCTTAGTGTCCAGGGATGTAGAAGTTAGTTGGGATTACAGGGATAGGGCGGGAGAGTGGCCTTAGGTTAGCTGCTATTTCAGAGGTTGGTGCAGATGTGATGGGCCGAATAGCCTCCTTCTATGCTGTAGAGATTCTACTGTCTGATGAATGTAGGAATTTCAGGTATATTGTATTATATGTATTTGGTGCAGTAAGGGTTAAAAGCCTGAGATAGTATGTGGCTGCTGCAGTCCTGTTTTAAAAAATCCTGGTTTGAAAGACAGCGAGGCTTTTTGGAGCCAGAGGTGCAATTACAACATTGTAAAAGTTTGGGCTAATGCAGTGTTCTTCAAACTTTCTTTCTGGGGACCCATTTTTACCAGCCGGCCAACCTTCGGGACCCAACCCGGCTGACCTTCGCAACCCATGCTGGCTGACCAGCACGACCCACCATTTTAAGACCATAAGACCATAAGACATAGGAGCGGAAGTAAGGCCATTCGGCCCATCGAGTCCACTCCGCCATTCAATCATGGCTGATTTCAACTCCATTTACCCGCTCTCTCTCCATAGCCCTTAATTCCTCGAGAAATCAAGAATTTATCAACTTCTGTCTTAAAGACACTCAACGTCCCGGCCTCCACCTCCCTCTGTGGCAATGAATTCCACAGACCCACCACTCTCTGACTGAAGAAATTTCTCCTCATCTCTGTTCTAAAGTGACTCCCTTTTATTCAAAGGCTGTGCCCCTGGGTCCTAGTCTCCCCTGCTAATGGAAACAACTTCCCTACGTCCACCCTATCTAAGCGATTCATTATTTTGTAAGTTTCCATTAGATCTCCCCTCAACCTCCTAAACTCCAATGAATATAATCCCAGGATCCTCAGGCGTTCATCGTATGTTAGGCCTACCATTCCTGGGATCATCCGTGTGAATCTCCGCTGGACCCGCTCCAGTGCCAGTATGTCCTTCCTGAGGTGTGGGGCCCAAAATTGCTCACAGTATTCTAAATGGGGCCTAACTAATGCTTTATAAAGCTTCAGAAGTACATCCCTGCTTTTATATTCCAAGCCTCTTGAGATGAATGACAACATTGCATTTGCTTTCTTAATTACGGACTCAACCTGCAACTTTACCTTTAGAGAATCCTGGACTAGGACTCCCAAGTCCCTTTGCACTTCAGCATTATGAATTTTGTCACCGTTTAGAAAATAGTCCATGCCTTTATTCTTTTTTCCAAAGTGCAAGACCTTGCACTTGCCCACGTTGAATTTCATCAGCCATTTCTTGGACCACTCTCCTAAACTGTCTAAATCTTTCTGCAGCCTCCCCACCTCCTCCATACTACCTGCCCCTCCACCTATCTTTGCATCATCGGCAAACTTAGCCAGAATGCCCCCAGTCCCGTCATCTAGATCGTTAATATATAAAGAGAACAGCTGTGGCCCCAACACTGAACCCTGCGGGACACCACTCGTCACTGGTTGCCATTCCGAAAAAGAACCTTTTATCCCAACTCTCTGCCTTCTGCCTGACAGCCAATCGTCAATCCATGTTAGTACCTTGCCTCGAATACCATGGGCCCTTATTTTACTCAGCAGTCTCCCGTGAGGCACCTTATCAAAGGCCTTTTGGAAGTCAAGATAGATAACATCCATTGGCTCTCCTTGGTCTAACCTATTTGTTATCTCTTCAAAGAACTCTAACAGGTTTGTCAGGCATGACCTCCCCTTACTAAACCCATGCTGACTTGTCCTAATCTGACCCTGCACTTCCAAGAATTTAGAAATCTCATCCTTAACAATGGATTCTAGAATCTTGCCAACAACCGAGGTTAGGCTAATTGGCCTATAATTTTTCCTTGTTCCCTTCTTGAACAGGGGGGTTACAACAGCGATTTTCCAATCCTCTGGGACTTTCCCGGACTCCAGTGACTTTTGAAAGATCATAACTAACGCCTCCATTATTTCTTCAGCTATCTCCTTTAGAACTCTAGGATGTAGTCCATCTGGGCCCGGAGATTTATCAATTTTTAGACCTCTTAGTTTCTCTAGCACTTTCTCCTTTGTGATGGCTACCATATTCAACTCTGCCCCCTGACTCTCCGGAATTGGTGGGACATTACTCATGTCTTCTACAGTGAAGACTGACGCAAAGTACTTATTTAGTTCCTCAGCTATTTCCTTGTCTCCCATCACAAAATTACCAGCGTCATTTTGGAGCAGCCCAATGTCAACCTTTGCCTCCCGTTTGTTTTTAATGTATTTAAAGAAACTTTTACTATCATTCCTAATGTTACTGGCTAGCCTACCTTCATATTTGATCCTCTCTTTCCTTATTTCTCTCTTTGTTATCCTCTGTTTGTTTTTGTAGCCTTCCCAATCTTCTGACTTCCCACTACTCTTTGCCACATTATAGGCTTTCTCTTTTGCTTTGATGCATTCCCTAACTTCCTTTGTCAGCCATGGCTGCCTAATCCCCCCTCTGAAAACCTTTCTTTTCTTTGGGATGAACCTCTGCACTGTGTCCTCAATTACTCCCAGAAACTCCTGCCATTGCTGTTCTACTGTCTTTCCCACTAGGCTCTGCTCCCAGTCGATTTTTGTCAGTTCCTCCCTCATGCCCCTGTAGTTACCTTTATTTAACTGTAACACCTTTACATCTGATTCTACCTTCTTTCTTTCAAATTGGAGATTGAATTCGACCATATTATGATCACTGTCTCCTAAGTGCTCCCTTACTTTAAGATCTTTAATCAAGTCTGGCTCATTACATAACACTAAGTCCAGAATGGCCTGTTCCCTCGTGGGCTCCATCACAAGCTGTTCCAAAAAGCCCTCCTGTAAACATTCAATGAATTCCCTTTCCTTGGGTCCACTGGCAGCATTATTTACCCAGTCCACCTGCATATTGAAGTCCCCCATGATCACTGTGACCTTACCTTTCTGACAAGCACTTTCTATTTCGTGGTGCATTTTGTGCCCCCGGTCCTGACCACTGTTAGGAGGCCTGTACATAACTCCCATTATGGTTTTTTTGCCTTTGTGGTTCCTCAACTCTACCCACACAGACTCCACATCATCTGACCCTATGTCTTTTAGTGCTATTGATTTAATTTCATTCCTAATTAACAAGGCAACCCCGCCCCTCTGCCCACCTCTCTGTCTTTTCGATAGGTTGTGAATCCCTGGATGTTTAAATGCCAGTCCTGAACCACCTGCAACTATGTCTCTGTGATGCCTACCACATCATACCTGCCAGTCACAATCTGGGCCACAAGCTCATCTACCTTGTTCCGTACACTGCGCGCATTTAAATATAGCACCTTTAATTCTCTATTGACCGTCCCTTTTTGTTTTCTTAGTGTGGTGGACCTTGGTTTACTGAGCCTTTCCATACACTGTGTCATATTTTGTGGGATGGGAACTATCGTAACCTCTCCTGAGTTTTGTCTTTTCGTGCTTTTTTGTATTCCTAAGCAGCTACGCTTCCCACTGATTACTTCACCTCTTTGTTCCTTGACTTTCCCTTCCTCCCCCAATCTTTAGTTTAAAGTCCTATTGACCACCCTATTTATTCTTTTCGCCAGAACACTGGTCGCAGCTCGGCTCAGGTGGAGACCATCCCAACGGTATAGGTCCCCCCTGTCCCAAAACTGATGCCAGTGTCCCATGAAAAGGAACCCCTCTTTCCCACACCACTCTTTCAGCCACGTGTTAACTTCCCTTATTCTTGCCTCCCTATGCCAATTTGCACGTGGCTCGGGCAGTAATCCGGAGATTATGACCCTTGAGGACTTGTTTTTTAATTTGAATCCTAGCTCTTTATAATCTCTAAACAGGTCCTCTTTCCTAGACTTGCCTATGTTGTTGGTACTGACATGGACCACAACAACTGGATCCTCCCCCTCCCTCTCCAGTATCCTTTCAAGCCGGTCAGAGATGTCCCGCACCCTTGCACCGGGCAGGCAACATACCATGCGGGACTCTTTATCCTGCTCACAAAGGATACTATCTATCCCCCTGATAATAGAATCCCCTACAACTACAACTTGCCTATTTACTCCCTCCCCTTGAATGGCCTGCTGAACCATGGTGCCTTGGTCAGCTGATTCATCCTTCCTGCAACCCTGTTCGCCATCCACACAGGGAGCAAGTGCCTCATACCTGTTGGACAGAGTCAAGGGCTGAGGCTCCTGAGTACCTGACAGCTGGTTCCCTTTACCTGCCTGACTTGCAGTCACACCCTGCTGTCCCTGGCCACTGGCAGGATTTAAACTACTTACTCTGACAGGTGTGACTGCCTCCTGAAACACAGTGTCCAGGTAAGTCTCCCCCTCCCGGATGTGCCTCAGTGTTTGAAGCTCAGACTCCAGCTCATCAACTCTGAGCCGGAGCTCTTCGAGCAGCCAACACTTACTGCAGATGTGGTCGCTGCAGCTCGCAATGGGATCTGCCAGCTCCCACATCAAGCAGCTCAAGCACATCACCTGACCAGCCATCACTAATTAATTAATTAGTTTAATTTAAGTTTATGAGTTTAGCTGTATTTTTTTTAAATTTGGGGCAGATTTGCTATCAACCACTCAGATCACAGCTTCCCTCTGATGTCACTTTTGGGAAAAAAACTGGAAAACAGGAAGTTTCGTTAGGTTTTTATACTCACAGAGAGACTGCTCCTCCTCCTTTTCTCTTACTTTGTTTGCTGCTGACAAAAATGGAGGAAATGGTTTTGGGTCCCTTTGGCCCTCGTACACGCTCCTCCAATGGAACCTGTTGGTTGAAGGTGAAGCCTTCCGATGTCGGAAAGTATGGAGTCTCCATCTGTCCAAAGTTCTGCATTTTTTTCCTGTAAAATTTTATCAAATAAACCCCCCCAAACTTGGAAAAATAAATAAAATGAATAAAATAAATGAAAAAAAAATTAAATGAATAAAATGAATAAAACCCCCACGCACTTGTAAAACAAAAAGCTGCAACCGTTTAAAAAAAGCGGCAACACTGCGCATGCGTGCCCGATCATCGGCGTGCATGCGCCTAGTTTTGTGCATACGTGCCGATAATCTGGCACACATGCGCAGTGCGGCCGCATTTTTTTTACATGTTCGTGGCCATTTTGAAGGCCGCTTGCAGCCGGCATTATTAACAGCCGGCTGCTGCGGCTGTTGCGTGCAGATTTGCGCAATCGGCAGCACCGCGACGGACGGGTGCACAACCCTCCCGTCACCCGCTCGCGACCCACCCGCAGGTCGTGCCCCCGAGTTTGACAATGACTGGGCTCATGGACTTTTATTTATATTGAGAGGGTTCCTTGAGGAGTAGATAATTAGAGACAATGGGCGGGATTCTCCGACCCCACGCCGGGTCGGAGAATCGCCAGGCGCTGGCGTGAATCCCGCCCCTGCCGTGTCCCGACATCTCCGCCACCAGAGATTCGTCGGGGGCGGGAATCGTGCCGCGCCGGTCGGCGGGGGCGGAAATCGCACCGCGCCGGTCGGTGGGCCCACCCCCACCGATTCTCCGGCCCGCGATGGGCCAAAGTCCCGCTGCTGGAATGCTTGTTCTGCCAGCGTGGATTAAGCCACCTTTTGAACGGCAGGACAAGGCGGCGCGGGCAGGCTCCGGGGTCCTGGGGGGAGTGCGGGGCGATCTGGCCCTGTGGGGTGCCCCCACAGTGGCCAGGCCCACGATCGTGGCCCACCGATCCGCGGGGTCCTTTGCCGTGGGGTCACTCTTTTTCTTACGCCTTCGCCATGGTCTTCACTATGGCAGAGGCGGAAGAGACCCCCTCCCCTGCTCTTGCGCGGGGATGGCCGCTGACATGGCGCCAAAGGCCTTTCCCGCCAGCCGGTGGAGCGCAAACCACACCGGCGCGGGCCTAGCCCCTCAAGGTGAGGACTTGGCCCCTAAAGGTGCGGAGACTTCTCTTGGATTCTCCCCTACCCGGCGGGGTGTGCGTACCGGCGTAACGGAATGATGGAAACCACTCCGGCGTCGGGCCGCCCCAAATGTGCGGAAGTCTCCGCACCTTTAGGGGCCAAGCCCTCACGTTGAGGGTCTAGGCCTGCGACAGAGTGGTTTGCGCTCCACCGGCTGGCGGGAAAGTCCTTTGGCGGCATGCCAGCCGGGGCCAAAAGGTCTACGCCGTGCGACGCGGGTCGGCGCATGCGCGGGAGCGTCAGCGGCTGCTGACGTCATCCCCGCGCAAGTGCAGGGGAGAGGGTCTCTTCCGCCTCTGCCATAATGAAGACCATGGTGAAGGCGTAAGAAAAAGAGTGCCCCCACGGCGCAGGCCCGGCCGCGGATTGGTGGGCCCCGATCGCGGGCCAGGCCACCTTGGGGCCACCCCCCGGGGCCAGATTACCCCGCGCCCCCCCAGGACCGCGGAGCCTGCCCACGCCGCCTTGTCCCGCCGTTCAAAAGGTGGTTTAATCCACGCTGGTGGGACAGGCATTCCAGCAGCGGGACTTCGGCCCATTGCGGGCCGTAGAATCGGCGGGGGTCGGCCCGCCGAACAGCGCGGTGCGATTCCCACCCCCGCCGACCGGCGAGGCGCGATTCCCGGCCCTGCCGAATCTCTGGTGGCGGACACTTCAGGACACGGCGGGGGCGGGATTCACGCCAGCCCCCGGCGATTCTCCGACCCGGCGTGGGGTCGGATAATCCCGCCCATTGTGTTCAGCTTTGGAAAATGATGTCGTTAATGGGAGGAGCCAGTGGTTGAAGCAGTCAGATGCTAAGGTTTTCAGTGTTAGTTTTTGGCTGCAAGGTTTGCTGAGAAGATTTCTGAGGAATACAACCAGAGATTCTGCATTATTCTGATAGGGTATCTGGTCTCTTTCTTTCAAGCAGATCTCTCTTTCTCAAAGTGGAGTATCCAATGCATCTCTTTACAGCAAGTATTCCTGAGTCCGCTCACTGTATTTAAAAGTGAATTGGGACCGGAGATGGTTTTGTAGTTTGAGTGGAAATAAAGATAGCAATTAAAGGTTATTGTATCAGTATTGAATAGCATTGCATAAGAGGTCATTGCAGGGCAGCACTGCTGCCTCATGGCGGCGGGGACCCTGGTTCAATCCTGGGCCCTGGGTCACTGTCCATGCGGAATTTGTACATTCTCGCCGTGTCTGCATGGGTATGATCCCCCCCAACTCAAAACGATGTGCAGGTAATTAAATTTGCCATGCTAAATTGCCCCTTAATTGGAAAGAAAAAGAATTGGGTTCTCTAAATTTATATTTTTAAAAAGGGGTAATTACAAGCTATTTTCTTGTGTGATGTCAAAAATATTTTAATACTGTGGTTTTAATATACAATATCTATATTTTATGTGAAATCACTCCTGGAGTGAGGTATCCTTTCCTCAGTCTTACAAAATTAAAATGAAACATTGGGGTTCCTGTCCAGTATCCTAGCCACTGTTGGGGCCTGGTCCGGGATCATAACAACCCCCATGATCTACATTCTCCAGCCAAGGAAACAACCCCTCTACCACGTTAGGTTTGTCAGAACTTTTTATATTTTAATCTAATTGCCAACCTTGAGAACCTCTATACAGTGCAATAGGATCCTTGAACTTTTTAAATATATTAAAAGTGAAGCGAAAAAATATTCTGTGCACTAATAGTATAATTTCTATGACTGTGAACGTTAGTGTGAGTAACTTGTGTCCTGACCCTCAAAAGTCTTTCCACCATCTGGCTGCATCTGTGGAGTGAGAAACAATGTTAACAAGGATGACCAGATTGATTGTCCCTGGGATACGCCGAGTCGTGAGATTTACTGGAAGGGGGAGGAAGGTTATGTGCTGAAACAGGAGTTGGGCCAAGCGACCCTGGATCAAGCACGGAGGCTGCCGACTACAGAGCTGGTCTGGGCACAAGACATAAAACCTTCCTCTTTCCCCCTGCACTATGCTTAAATAGATAAAAATAATAAAATAAAATAACATTCCTCTAGCCCTCACCGCCACACACTCCTGATATCCCATCTATGTCAAATCATATTTCCACTCATTATAGTCTCTATAATACCTATGCCAATCCATATTCCCGACCCACCTAATGGCCCACACCCCCATGCTAATTAATGTCCTTTTACCTACCCCCCCATTGACCTCCTAACCCTAATGTCAACTTTGTACTCCTCTACTGCCCTCAAGTCCCCCATACTTCCTTTGCCAACTTAGTGCCAATCTATACCAACTCATGCTCCCCCCCACCCATTGTCCTTTACCCTTACTCAATCCATGCCTACTCATTTAGTATCCTTGGACAGTTTCTTGACTGTGTTGACACTTCCTGGATAGCTTTGACAGGTTTGACACTTTGTGGATACTTTTGACAGGTCTGGCAACTGGACAGATTCTTAACAGTTCCTTGATGGCTGGATAAGTTCCTTAATGGCTGCACAGCTCTTTAACAGCTCCTTGACACCTGGACAGTTCCTTGAAAATTTGACAGCTCTTTAACAGTTCTCTGACAGCTGGCCTGCCCTTTGACAGCTTGACCGTTCCAAAGATTTTGTGCATAATCATGTTCAGTTTTAACAATCCCAATGTGTGCCTTACTTCTCCCAAAGCTGTTGAGGACTCTATCTCTCCAAAGGGGAATTCTGGTTATCCACACACATGCACCACATTCAGGACTCCTCTTATTTGGCCTAATCTGCACATTTTGTAGTGCAACTCCTGTTCTTCCAAAATCCCATTCAGTGGAGACAGCTTGAGTTTTAGATGGCCAGCTGCCTCCATGAATCAGGCATGCATGAACACCGGCCTGACTCCAGTCCCACCCCGCAAAGATGTGAAATGCTGGATTAGAGGCAGGACCTACAATTTTTCACGTATCTAGGATTTCCCCTTGGACAACCATTTGTTGTGGCTAAAATCTAGGCCACTGTTTTGAGTCGAATGACTCTTCTTTGGAACACCATTTGAAACGTTAACTCTGCTTTCCTCTCTACAGCTGTTAACAGACCTGCTGAGTTTTTCCAGCACTTTCTGTGTTATGTCAAATTTCCAGCATCTGGAGCATTTTGCTTGTATTTGTTTTTAACCATCTAAAGGTACAGTCAATAGTGTAGTGGATTATTGTCTACTTGTCTGAATAGGTGCAGCTCCAACAACCTGCTAGAACCTTAACACCATCCAGCACAAAGCAGCCCACTTGAGCATCTCTACCTTAAATAGTAACTCCATCCACCACCGACACACAATGACATCAGCGTGTGCCACTTTCACGAGGAATTGCAGAAACTTGCCAAATCTCCTTTGAGAGCACCTTTGAAACCTGCGACCTCTACCACATAAAAGAACAAGGACAGCAGATGCATGGGAACATCACCACCTGCAAGTTCCCCTCCAAGCAACTCACCATCCTGACTTGGAAATATATTGCTGTTCCTTCATTACCATTGGGCTAAAATCCTGGAACTCTCTCGCTAACAGAATGGTGGACTTACCTTCACTATGTGGATTGCAAATGTGCACAAAAATGGTTCACCACCACCTTCTTAAGGGCAAGAAGAGATGAATATTAATTGCTGGCCTTGTCAGAGACAGCCACATCCCATGAATTGTTCATTTATTTGTTGAGGGGATGTGGGCATCATTAACTGGGCCAGCATTTATTGCCCATCATTAATTGCACTTGACCAAAGTGGCTTGCTAAGCCATTTCAGGGGCATTTAAGAGTCAACCACGTTGTTGTGGCTCTGGAGTCACATGTAGGCCAGGCCAGGTAAGAACAGCAGAATTCGTCCCTTAAAGGACATTAGTCAATCATATGGATTTTTACAACAGTCAACCATTAGACTTTCAATTCCAAATTAAAAAAAAAATTAAATGTCACTGTCTACCATAGCGGGACTTGAACTTGGGTCCCCAGAGCATTTCCCTGAGTCTTGGAATTACTAGCCAAGTGACCACAACATCATGTCACAGTGGTAACATACTCTTATATTATTGGCCCTTCATGAGATGGATGCTGAGAGAAAACATTAAATGGTGTGTTTTTTGGGTCAGAGTTGATACCAGAGCAAATTGATATTTAATAGTTTTTACACCCCTACAGTTCTAACGATGGAGTAGGACTAGATGAATTTAAAGGCTTAATTAATTTTTTACTTTTTTCTTCTGTTTTGTATAATAGATTTAATCTGTTTGGGATTGCTTTAATTATTGAGTGACTAATCATACATTCTGGTTTGATGGTGAGTGTTACGATCCCAGTTGCTGTTACTACTGGAGGGAACATTCCCAGAATGGAGCCCTGGTTCAGAAGACCGTAATGTTTTTTTTTAGAAAATGTGGAGGAACAGAGAGCCACAGGACTGCCAATAAGATTTTAACCAAAAAATTATTAAACATGAAAAGTTTTACGATAATACAATACTCCTTCACTCTTACTTATCTTCACAAATTTACACAGATTTCAATGATAACACAGGTTAAAGAGTATATCTTATGGTAAAATGTCCTCAATAAATACACAGTCCCTGTAACCCAACAGACTAACTGTGATCAGACAACACCCATCTGAAAACTAGTGGCAGTCGCCACTCAATCAATCCTCTGTAGATTTCTTCTCAAATTCACCCCAAATGATTGTCACCTGAGTGATTCCAAACTCCACTCTCAAAAAACACGTTTTGAAATCTTCTTTCACACAATGCTTTCTCTGAACCCCTTTAACAAGGGTCAACCTCCAGGTTTATCCAAGTACACTTTCAAACAAGGCTTTCTCTCAGTTGTTTTAAACAGGACCGGCCTGCAGATTTTGCAACTCTCCTTTCAGTGTTCCTTTGTCTTAAATTGCTACATATATCCAAACTTCTACACTCAGATAATAGTCCTCAGTAGAATACTATTGTTTGAAAGACTGGAAATAAGAACACCAAACCCTATGATTGCTTCAGATCTCTGTGGCTTCTCGTCAACCAACTTCACCAATTATTTTTCTGCTCTGTCTTGAATTTCAATGAATAGTAGCTTGTTCCAACGGCAGTTCCTCTTTTCCTTCTCACTTCAATCATCCTGGAAATCTTTCTTTATTCTCGAGTTTTGAGAACTAATTGTCCTTTAGCTCCCCTGAAGCTTGCTTTCATGCCCATTACTCCATTGTATGATTTTCCTACTCCGAGCAGAGTTGACGTCTGTTCACTCTTTAGCTTCGTAGCTCCAACTGCCTGGATCCAGTTAAACTCACTCAAGAAGGGATTTTGCTTGAAGGTGGCTCCTGGTTGCTAAGCAACAGCACATTTTTTCTCCAAGCTCGTGTTTACCTTGCCCATCGTAAACTCTCTCTCAATGCAATAGAAACAGAGTTTGAACTAAAACCAAAAAGCCCCATACATGCAAACACCTTGATCTAAAATGAATCGAACTAGAGATGTGCCATTCTTACACAGAAACTCTAAATTAAACTTACTTAAATCTATACATTATTTCTAATATTTAACAGTACAACTACAGATCACTTATAACTAACACTGCTTCCTGATATGAGCTATGGAAACCAGTAGTTCTGAGATTTAGTCCTGATGTTTGTTGAGTTTACCAATGTGTCAAAACAGCAGTGGGATATTCCAATTACCATCAGTATCCCTGGGTTATTAAAGTGAGTGACTCACACTATACTGAGTGTGCCCATTGGTGAAGACATGGTCAGGCTTTGTTGTTTTACTCCGACAGTAAATAGCTTTTCCATGCTCACTGTATGATTTCAAACATTATGATTGGTCACTTGGGAAAGATGACGGAAGTTGCCGGGCCTGTGGAAATACATTAGACTGCAGTCAGTGTCTTCAGGAGAAACGTAAATTGTTGCTTTCATCAAGTCACCCGATACAATGATATCTTGCTAAAAATACAAATTATTTGTTATGCATCACCCTGAGAAATACCTATTATTTAATTATTTTGGAGGCAAAATTTGACATCCACCTGAAATGGGCAGTAGTCAGTGGAACGGTTTTGGGAGGCCTTTGGAAGGTTTTGCATGTATAGTTGAGTTTGAGCCTTATTTGAATGCCAATGGTAAGTGGCAGGTGTCAAGTGGGTGCCAGCTTGCACTGCCAGTTGTGAGAGAATAGAAAATCATCCAGTTCCAATCCTGAGTTTGATTGGGCCTGTGGCGGAGAGCTAGATGATCCCAAAGTGGGCTCAGGAAAAGTCAGCAACAGCTTAGCATATCCTAACAGAGCCAAGCGAAGCACCCCTGCCCCAAAAATGCTTGACATTAAATTGAATGCCCACCAGCCGTATTATTTTATAATTGCTGGTTATGCTGCTCATCATCAAAATACAATTTGGGCAGAGTTTGTAGAAGCCCTATCCATCGATGCTTGAAATTAGAAACAGTCCTACAACCAGTGCAGGACCTCAATTACAAATTCAATTTGAATCACTCTACATGATACCAAGAAACGGCTGAAGGCATTGATACAGCAAATCCATGGTCCCTGAGAACAGGCCGACTGTAATACTCAGTGCTCCAGGACTAGCCATGCCCCTAGCCAAGATGTTCAAGATGCTACGATACTGGCACCTACTCGCTGAGGTGGAATAAATACGCAGGCATGTCCTGTTCACAAAAAGCAGGACAAATCTAATCTGCAATGAACGGCCCATCAGTTAATTCCAAATGATAGTGATGTCAAACAACGCTTAGACACAACGGCCTGCTATCAATGCTTAGTTTGTGTTCTGCCAGGGACATTTGGCTCCAGACCCTAAAGCAGTCTTTATCCAAGCATGGACAAAATAACTGAATTTCAGAGGTGTGGTGAGAGTGACATCTAGGTCGTATTTGATAGAGTGCAATATCAAGGAGCCATAGCAAAATTGATAGCAATGGATATCAGGGTAAAACTCTCCACTGGTTTGAGTCATACCTAGCACAAAGGAAGATGCTTATGGTTGTTGGAAGCAAATCGTCTCAGCCCTAGGACATTGCTGCAGGTGTTTCTGTCAAACCATCTTCAGCTATTTTATCAATGGTCTTCCATCATACAATCAGAAGTGGGGATGTTTGCTGATGATTGCACAATGTTTAGTGCCATTCACAACTCGACAGTGCCGAGCAATGACCATCTCCAACAAGAGAAAATCTAACCATCTCCTCTTGACTGGCATTACCATCACCCAATCTCCCACCATCAATATCATGTGGGTTATGATTGATCAGAAACTGAGCTGGGCCAACCATATAGGTACTGTGACTGCAAGAGCAGGTTAGAGGCTGGGAGTTCTGTCGTGAGTAACTCACCTCCAAACTCCCCAAAGTTTGTCCACTTCGTGATGGAATACTCTCCACTTCCCTGGCTGGATGCAGCTTCAACAGAAAAAGTATAAAGTCCATCTGGGGCAAAGCCCCTTTGATCGGCATTCCATCCACCAGCTTAAACATACATTCACTCTGCCATCACGACACTGTGGCAGCAGTGTGTACCATATACAAGATGCACAGCAGCAAGTCATCAGGTTTCCTTTGACACCACTTTCCAAATCCGTGAGATCCAAATCTCTACCACCCAGAAAGACAAGGGCGGCCGAATCATGGGAACACCAATACCTGCAAGATCCCCTCCAAGCCACACATCAGGCTGGCTTGGAATCATTTTATCATTCCTTCACCATTACTGACTCAGAAATCTGAAACCCGTTCCTTAACAACGGTCAGTGTACCTACACCACATGGATTGCAATAGTTCAAGAAGACCGCTCCTCAGCACTGTCATAAGGGCAATTAGGGATGGGCAACAAATGTTGCACTTGTCTAAAATGCTCACATGCTTTGAAAGAAGAACAAATAAGTAGTGTACTCATACATTACAAGGTTCCCCTGAAAATTTGATCTGGTGGGTTTTGGGTGTCAATGGGGTACTGGAGGTGCACCCACCACCACCCTCTCCTGATTTTAAATTGAATGGTAAGTAATCAGCAGATGAAAATTCCATTGCTTTCTTAATCATTGTGACATTGATGAAGTTCAAAATGAATGAAACATACAGGGTGGGATTTTCTGTTAGCCGCCGTTGAAATCAGGAAATGAGATTGGGCGGAAAATAACTTCCAACGCCAAAATCATGGCAGGCACCGATTTGACGCCAAATCGCGATTCTCCGTCATCTCAAAAACAGCGTCAATACGTTTCACTCCGCACGTACAGTAAACACCGTTTGCATATCATTAACGGGTCCGACCGGGTATTCTCCAGGGCTTCCGTGATTCTCTGCCTCCGATGGCCCAAGTTCCCGACGGCGCAGTTCATTTGTGCTTTTAAAAATTGTGAAACCGGCGTGGTGGCTGCTGAGGAAGAGAGGGTGTCCAACATCGTCATAGTTCGATGACAATTGTGCCGCTGGCTGGGGGGCTTCTGCCAGGGCTGGGGCGAGTAGTGGGGGGGGAGGCCAGGACATGGGCTGTGGGGTCGGGGTGGACAGGCATGTAGCACCATTACCGCAGCCGGCAAGGCAGCCATGCAGCTGCGCACACCACTAACAGCCCACTTTGAACCTGGTGCCACGAGTCGTATAGGTGTTCCCCAGGGCATCCACCGGGTGCCCTCTGGCTCCAGACACCCCATCAGCTGTATAGGCGCACTCCAACACAACCAGTGCCATCTTGTTGGCTGGGATGGTGTGTGGTGGGGATTGTAATGTGTATATGTGGCTGCAGCTTTTCAGCTTCCTGAGTGTCAATCATGGACCCGGCGAATCCTGCACCGTTTTCCATTTGAATCGATTCTGTTCCATGCGGCACTGGTGCTAGCCCCTTAATAGTAGCAAAATCAATGCAGGTTCGGTGCCGGGTTTTCGGTCGTGAAAGTCCACGGATTCTCCGTTTGCGTCATCTCATAAATGGAGAATCCCGCCCACAATCTCTAAAAATTGCTCCTTCATTTGACGAACATTACATTTCACAAATTAATATTTTGAATAGTTCTGCAGCATTGAATCCTGTTCCTAAATTAAAAAGATTCACATAATTGACAACCTTCAGCTTTGGACTGTATCTAATAAACTTATTGCGTTTAAGAATTTCCAGAAATGCTGATGTACAGTTTTAAAATTGAGGAATATAAATTCACTTTGTTGTAATTATACACCAACAAGCACGCATTTCCATTATGAAAGGTTGATTACAAATGAAACTGAGCTCAATACTGTGATCGATTTCTTGACTGAAATATGTTTTATGAAATGTCAGTACTGAAGGGTACTATTCATTATGTGTGGAATTGCTACATATTTGAACAATTTAACATGCCCATCTGTTCGGAATACTTTTGTGTACTTGTTTATCAAACATGTTTTGAATGGAATCGACTCGTTTCCACAGATTAAAACAGAAATAGAAATTGTAGATGGGAAAAAGAAAACATGTTTTTTTCCATTTTTTGATAAGGTGAAGCATGAAGTCTTCTTATCAGCAGTGAGGCGAGGCCACAGTATGATTTGAACAAAATTGACATGCCATATCTACCTTGCTCACGAACGAAAGGCTCTTATCTCCACAGTCCCTTACCTCATTCGAATCAATAATTTGATTGAGCTCCTTTCCCATCGTTCTTACTTGCCTGATCTGAACTTCTTCCTTGAGTGTTACCAAAAGCAGATTAGATTGTGAAATTGAAGTACATATCTTCAATGTAAGTGACTGCGTACTAAGTCATCAAAACAGACAGACCTTCATGACCCAAACGACCTTCTTCAAATTTGAACACAGAATCAAGGCTGACATTTCAGTACAGGACCACATTGAAATGAGATGTTAAATCAAGGCCCCCACCTGCCTTTTTAGGTGGACATAAAAGGCCCTATGGCACTTTTTGAAAAAACATCAGTGAGATTGTACTGGTGGCCTGACCAACATATATCCCCCTAGAGACATCACTAATCCACATTACCTGTACATTTATCCCATTGTTGTTTGCGGGGCCAAACTGTGCGTTTACCTAAATCACGATAGTGACTTCACTTCAAAAAAATGTTTTATTGGTCGTAAAGAACGTTTGGGCATTCTTAAATTGTGGAAGATGCTATATATAAATGCCAGCTTTGTTTTTCTTTCTCAGATCCCAGGGCCATACACCCCGGTGAGTCCAGGAGTGTCTGACACATTCAAATCCTCTCTTCCTGTGACTGCTTCAATTCCAGCTCAATAAGTTGAGGAGGATGGCACTGTCACTGAGGGACCCCGAAAGCAGGCCAGGGTTCCCAGGTCTCGACTGATGTCATTACAGACAGTAGGAAGCCTCCACCCCAGCTATGGATGCTGGGGATGCACCTAGATGTAGTAGCAGGATGAGGAAAGTCAGGGAGATGTAGTTGCATAGCATGAGCACAGTTCATAGTATCATAGAATTTACAGTGCAGAAGGAGGCCATTCGGCCCATCGAATCTGCACCGGCTCTTGGAAAGAGCACCCTACCCAAGGTCAACACCTCCCCCCTATCCCTATAACCCAGTAACCCCACCCAACACTAAGGGCAATTTTGGACACTAAGGGCAATTTATCATGGCCAATCCACCTAACCTGCACATCTTTGGACTGTGGGAGGAAACCGGAGCACCCGGAGGAAACCCACGCACACACGGGGATGATGTGCAGACTCCGCACAGACAGTGACCCAAGCCGGAATCGAACCTGGGACCCTGGAGCTGTGAAATAATTGTGCTATCCACAATGCTACCGTGCTGCCTTGCACATAATATTGACTTGAGTAACCCTATTTAACCCTATCTACAGCTCCTTATTATGAGATCAGGGATCTGAGTGCGACAGAGAATGTAGGAGCCATTGACACTCCCTGGGAACTGCGTGCAGATCTGCAGCGTGCATTTGGCATGGTTGCAAACCAGCTGAACATTCAGCAAATGGAAGCCTTGAGGTTGACGTGGCTGACTGATTGTTGCTGCGGAGCTCTGAGTGCCAAGTGAGTGCAGTCAATGGCATCCTGCACCTGGGGAAAACCAGAGATTTGACACATTTTTCCATTAGCCTTGCTGTTGCCTTCACCCCCTCCCCTTCCTATGCAGCACCCCCCCCCATCCCACCAGGGGGGTGGCACAGTAGTTAGCACTGCTGCCTCACAGCTTCCAGGGCTCAATTTCGGCTTTGGGTGACTGTCTGGGTGGAGTTTGCACTTTCTCCCCCTGTCTGCGTTGGTTTCTTCCGGGTGCTCGAGTTTCCGCCCACAATCCAAACATGTGCAGGTTGCGTGGATTGGCCATGCTGAATTTCTCTTTAGTGTCCAAAAGGTTAGGTAGGGTTACTGGGTTTCGGGGATACGGTAGAGGTGTGGGCTTATGTAGGGTGCTCTTTCGAAGGACCAGTGCAGATTCGATGGGCCGAATGGCTTCCTTCTGTAGATTCTATAATTCTATGTATTTGTGTGCAACCATCAGTCTATGTTGCCTTGACATGCACAACCACCCCACTGCACTGTCTACTGTGCCTTGGAGTTCTCTTGCCTCGGCCCCAATCCCCCACCGCCCCCGCCACTGTTCTCCACATCCTGGCACCACAAGGCAGTCATGAGGAAGCTGGCATGAGGGCATACCTGTGACACTCCCCGCATACCTGTGACACTCCCCTGAATACACTGAGCTGCTTCTCTGAATTAGGATCCGTAGGCGCTAGGTTGTGTGCACTCACCTCTGAGTTCCCCTCGGAGTTCAGCTCGCCAGGTGCACGTGTGAAACCAGTCGTACACCACGCTGCTCTGAAATACAGCAGACGTAGGATTTAGATTTGATCTGGAGGAATGATTCCGGTGTCTGACCTCTACAATCAGATGGCAACATATTGTAATTATGTTCCCAACAGTGGATGGTGGGAAAAGTGGTCCGCCATTGGCAGAGGCGGGGATGATTGCGTCCTGCACTCATGCCGCCAGGAAACAAATCTCGGGTCTCCTCACGATATTTTCCAGTCATGTTGTCAAACACAACCACCGTGAATGGTAGCCGAAAATCCAGGCATTTTAAATTTGTACAAAGCTAAACACGAAAATATGAAATTAACTTGACGAGTTGCCTTGCCCCTGCATCATTTAGGTCATCCAGAAAAAAGTTTATCTGCATCATAAGTTGACAATTGCAATTAAAACTCTTGCTGCTGTTGGCAGCACTGTAATAGAACAAAGAACATATAGTGCAGAAGGAGGCTATTCAGCCCATCGAGTCTGCACCAACCCACTTAAGCCCTCACTTCCACCCCATCCCCGTTACCCAATAACCCCTCCTAACCTTTTTGGACACTAAGGGCAATTTAGCATGGCCAATCCATCTAACCTGCACGTCTTTGGGCTGTGGGAGGAAACCGGAGCACCCGGAGGAAACCCACGCAGACACGGGGAGAACGTGCAGACTCCGCACAGACAGTGACCCAAGCCGGTAATCGAACCTGGGATCCTGGCGCTGTGAAGCCACAGTGCTAGCCACTTGTACTACTGTGCTGCCCTGTAATCTTTATTGATGTCACAAGGAGGCTTACATTCACACTGCAATGAAGTTACTGTGAAAGTCCCCTAGTTGCCCTCATTCCAGCGCCTGTTCGGATACACTGAGGGAGTATTCAGAATATCCAATCCACCTTATAAGCACGTCTTTCGGGACTTGTGGGAGGAAACCGGAGCGCCCAGAAGAAACCCGCGCAGAGACGGGGAGAACGCGCAGACGCCACACAGACAGTGACCCAAGCCGGGAATCAAACCCGGGTCCCTGGTGCTGTGAAGCAACAATGCTAACCACTGTGCTACTGTGCTGCCCCTTTGTTTGCTCTGAGACCGAAAGTTTTGTGTTTCCAGCAGACTTCACAAGACCACAAGGTGATTATGAATGAGAAAGGTAATCTTATGTCATCCTTTTAAAGAGAATATTATGCCCTCCCAGTGAAATACTTGAGTACAAGGCCTTGGCTGACACATTAGTACTGTACTGACAGAGTGTTGTATTGTTGGTGATGCTGGCCACAACATTAGCTCTGTAGCTACCATTTTTTCAGCTCCATGTGTCGTGTTTTGCACGTACAATGCATGCATACTTCTATTCTATTCGGCTAAGCCAAATGCCATATTTTGGTGATGGTGTTAGCCGAGGTGTTAAGAGAATGTGGCAATAAATGTGGAGTTGTGAAATCATGTCATGGCTGATTTGATTGCAGCAGGGCCATTTTGGAACTCAATGCCCTTATTTAACTTTACACATCTGACCATGCATTCAACAGCAGGAAGGATCCCCCACCAAAGCTATTTTAATAGATTATCAACTACTTTCCGATTCTGCTCACAACACCTCTTCTTAAGTAATAAATTTAGTAGTAACTCTGGTGTTAAGCTGTGACTCACTTGGTCGTGCTATTACTTCTGACTCATAAGTTTCGAGGTTCAACTTTCACTTCAGGTCTTAAGTAAAAGAATCAAAGCAGACACTTCAGTGGAGTGCCTGTGGGAGTATTGCACTGCCCAACATACTGCCCGGGATTCTCCATTGCAAGTCCGCCCTGCTACTCTTGCTAGCGAGGATGGAGAATTTGGCACTCAGCCAAACCACCCATTCACTGCAGCGCACCGGAGAATCCCGCTGCCGTGAACAGATGGAGAACACCGCCTACTATCTTTAGGGTGAGACATTAAACTGAGGCCCCAACTGTCCTCTTGAGTGGTTGTAAAATATTCCATGGCACTATTTTGAAGAAAATCAGAGGCGTTTTCCCCCCGCTGGACAATATTTATCCCTCATTTAGCACCAAAATTAAAAAGCAGATTAATAATAATTTTTATTATTGTCACAAGTAGGCTTACATTAACACTGCAATGAAATTACTGTGAAAACCCCCTTGTCGGGTACATTGAGGGAGAATTCACAATGTCTAAATTATCTAACAGCACATCTTTCGGGACTTGTGGGAGGAAACCGGAGCACCCGGAGGAAACCCGCGCAGACACGGGGAGAACGTGCAGACTCCATACAGACAGTGACCCAAGCTGGGAATCGAACCTGCGACCCTGGTGCTGTGAAGCAACAGTGCGAACCACTGTGCTACTGTGCCGCCCCACCTGCTCATGATCACCTTACTGTTTGTGGGAGCTTGCTGAGTGCAAATTGCATGTTTCCTACATTACAACAGGACTGCACTTAATTGGCTGTAAACGTCCAGCGGTCAGAACAAATGCTACATAAATACAAGTCTTTCTTTCTTTCTCCTTTTTTCATCCTGCTTAGCCTCCACCATGACTGGGAGATTAAGCAGAGGCAACACGGAATAGGACTAGCTGCTGGAAGCAGGAGGGGGAGGAGAGGCAGAAAGGTTCTCAGCAGGAATCCATATCCAACCAAGGTCATCAGGGAACAATTCTCTCATCTCAGCCTCAGAACTGAACTGTGCACTTAATGTCCTTGTTTCATGAAGGAGATGCTCACTGAAATCTGGCATCTCTTGAAGAGAAACCTGCAGCCTCAGAACAAGGTGAAGATAGCACTGCCAGTAGCTGTAGATGTGACCAGGGCTATGTCATGATATGCAAACATGCACATAATGATATACAGGCAGGCAGCGAATGGACACAGAGAACAGGACATGACCATTGAGCAGGCAGGACACTCAGGGGTGGTATCTCACTATAAAAGGCATGAGGCACTCACACTCCGCCTCTTTCCACTGATGAACATATACAGAGTGAGTCAGGGTGTATGTACAGTATCACACCTCCAGCACGTGGCTAAGAGCTAGTCTGGTTCAGTCAGACAGAGTAACCACACTTAGGTTAGCAGAGAGTCGAACTCATAGAGAACTGTGCTAACTGTGCTACTGGTTAAATAAATCAGATTGAACTAACTTCAAGGTTTGGAGTATCTTTTGGCCAAAGCTGCACCCAGTTGCAACCTGTGTTATCCCAGAGTACATGACACATCATGATACCAGGAGACTGCTTAATCTAGGTGGGTTACCTCAGTCTGTTCCGTGACGACCAGCGTATGTATCCCGGCACCATGGAGAAGATTCAGGCTCCTCACCAGCTCAGGACCTCTGGCAATCTCAGTGCCAACTGGCGGACATTCAAGCAAAGGTTTCTGCTGTACATCGAAGCATCAGACCTCGTGGGTGCGTCTGGTGCAAAGAAGATCGCGCTTCTCCTCTCAACAGCGGGTGATCAAGCCATTGAACTCTTCAACTCTTTTCGCTTCACCGAAGGTCAGGACAAGACAAAGTTTCAGCCCATCCTGGACAAGTTTGACAGTCACTGTGAAGTGGACACCGATGAAATCTTCGAGCGCTACATTTTTAAACAAAGTCTACAAGGTAAAGATGAATCTTTCAACTCCTTCTTAACTAGCCGCCGCCTGCTAGCGCTGTCCTGCAACTTTGGTGATATTGCTGACTCTATGATCAGAGACCAAATCGTTTTTGGAGTCCACTCTGATCCTCTGAGAGAGCAGCTCCTGAAAATCAAGCATATGACCCTGCCAGTCGCGATTGAAACAAGCACAGTGCATGAGAACGCCAAAAATCACTATGCCCAATACAAATCGGCAGAAAATGAGAAACTTGCCTCCCACGAGGCAGAGGGCGTGCAGACCTTATTCCGGATGCAGCGCCTCAGCGTTGATGAAAGCGGCCATTTTGCATGCTTTTCCTGGGGCCCCACACATGCGCGATGCAAACAGGATAACGAAGCGGTCGACACCCACACTGCGCATGTGCGACGAACCGCAGAGCGTCAGGACGCCGACGTCATGACGTGCTCGAACTGCGGCAATGCCCACTTAAAGAAACACTGCCCTGCAAGAGGCAGGCGATGTTTAAACTGCGGGAAGCCTGGACAAGATGCAGCCTTTTGCAGGTCTGCACCACCAGTCAGGCTTCCATCCCGCCTGTCAAGGTGCCGTTGTCCCCACCACCACCTCCGGCGGTCGACAAGTATCAGACACAAGCCCCAGAGACTGGACATATGAACACTTGTGTTGTTTGTTATGTTCTGTTTTCTCGCATTAGACAGCTGTCTTCACATGTAAATACGTTCACATATGCCACCGTTTATAAATATGTTAGTCTATGACACCAGTTGTATATACATTTCCACATGCCAACAGAGCATACAAAAAAAAGGGGACATGTCATAATGTGCAAACATGCATGTAATGATATACAGACAGGCAGCTAATGAACAGAGATCAGGACATGGCCAATGAGCAGGCAGGACATTCAGAGGTGGTAAGGCATGAGGCATTCACACTCCGCCTCTTTCCACTGATGAACATCTGCAGAGTGAGCCAGGGTGTATGTACAGTAACACATCTCCAGCACGTGGCTAAGAGCTAGTTCGGTTCAGTCAGACAGAGTAACCACACTTAGGTTAGCAGAGAGTCAAACTCATAGAGAACTGTGCTAACTGTGCTACTAGTTCAATAAATCAGATTGAACTAACTTCAAGGTCTGGAGTATCTTTTGGTCAAAGCTGCATCCAGTTGCAGCCTGTGTTATCCCAGAGTACATAACACATCAGGTTACTAAACCGTTTCCATCAGGATTATTCAATTCTGAAGCAGGCAACATCTTTCACATCTTGTAGTTTGCCATCTACTGCTCTCGAATGAAGGTGATTGATGCATTGCAGCAAAGGGGAAAGTGTTGTGTTCTCTTTCTAGAGAGAAGATGGTGCAGGGTATATGTAGCTCGACCAGGTTGCAGGCTTTCCCATGTTACAGAGTGCCATTGACTGCACATAAATTAGAAGCTGTATCATAGTTTGGTCTGCAAGTGTTCTCATAGAGTTGCCACCACTTGTACACTAGAAGTGATAGGTTCCTAACTCCACACAAAGCTCCGCGCCAATTTAGTGTTAGACGTATCAGAGGCATTGGTATAGTGCTATTATCACTAGACTGGTGATCCAGAGACTCAGAGTAATATTTAAGGGACCTGGGTTCAAATCCCATCACAGCAGATGGTGGAAATTGAATCCAATAAATATCTGGAATTAAAAGTCAAATGATAACCATGAATCAATTGTTGATTGTCGTATAAACGTAGCTGGTTGGCTAATGTCCTTTAGGGACATTATCTAGTCTGGGCTACATGTGACTCCAACCTGCTCACTGGCAGAAAATCTCTCTCCTCTAACAATCCCTCCCTCCAACATTTGCAATTGCCAAATTATCTTTACCCATTCCATCGGATCTATAGCTTACCACGGCCCCGGTATTGGCATTTTTTGATCCCACGAAGGAAACAAAAATTTCAGCGGATTTCAGCCAATCCGGCATTGGGGCGGTGCTCCTGCAACGCGATGAGGCCTCGTCATGGGCCCCCATTGCATATGCGTCACGTGTCATGACCCCCACGGAACAGCGCTACGCGCAGATCGAAAAAGAGTGCCTGGGCCTGTCGACTGGGGTCGACAAATTTCATGATTACGTGTACGGCCTCCCCTAATTCACTATCGAAACCGACCATCGCCCGCTGGTCAACATTATACAAAAAGACCTGAATGATATGACCCCTCGCCTCCAGCGCATGCTGCTTAAACTCCGGCGGTACGATTTCAATCTCCTATACACCCCGGGCAAGGACCTGATCATAGCCGACGCTCTGTCCAGGGCAGTCAACACCCCGTGTGACCCAGAGGGGTTCGTCTGCCAGGTTGACGCCCATGTGGCCTTCACGGCCTCCAATCTGTCAGCCACGGATGAACGCCTTATCCACATTCGCCGCGAGACTACGGCTGACACCCTACTACAGCGTGTCATGCGCCAAATGACGGACGGGTGGCTCAAGGGCCAATGCCCACAGTTCTACAATATCAGACACGATCTGGCAGTAGTCGATGGTGTCCTCCTGAAGCTGGACCGCATCGTGATCCCGCACAGCATGCACCAGCTCATTTTGGAATTGCTACACTAGGGCCATCTTGGCGTGGAGAAGTGTCGACAGAGGGCCCGAGAGGCTGTGTACTGGCCCGACATCAATGAGGACATCGCCAACACAGCGCTCAACTGCCCCACCTGTCAGCGGTTCCAGCCGGCCCAACCACATGAGACCCGACAGCCCCATGAGTTGGTCACGTCCCCTTGGTCTAAGGTAGGCGTTGACCTGTCCCATGTGCTCGGCAGGGACTATGTTCTGATTGTAGACTATTTTTCGAACTACCCAGAGGTCGTACGCCTGCACGACATCACATGATCGGTGGTCACCTGTGCCTGCAAGGAGACCTTTGCTCGTCATGGCATCCCACTCACTGTGATGTCGGACAATGGCCCATGCTTCGCGAGCCAGGAATGGTCCAACTTTGCCAGCAGGTACAACTTTGTGCATGTGACATCCGGTCCTCTGCACCCCCAATCCAATGGCAAAGCGGAAAAGGGCGTCCACATCGTCAAACGGCTCCTCTGCAAGGCTGCCGATGCAGGATCCAACTTCTACCTCGCCTTGCTGGCCTATCGTTCGGCCCCACTCTCCACGGGCCTGTCGCCAGCCCAGCTGCTCATGGGTCGCACCCTCAGGACCACGGTGCCGTCCATTCACGCCCCAGACCTCGACCACGTTCCTGTCCTTCAGCGGATGCAACAGTCTCGTGCACAACACAAGGCGGCGCATGACGCTCGGGCGACTGATCTCCCTGCTCTGGCGCCAGATGACAACGTCCGCATCCATCTTCCGGAGGGTGGCTGGTCTGCAACTGCTGTGGTTCTTCAGCAGGTGTCTCCCCGCTCGTTCCTGGTTCGTCTGCCAGATGGTTCCATTCGCCGCCGCAATCGCGTGCCCTTCGTCTCGTTCCACGCTTGCTACGTGATCCTCCACTGGTGCCACGCCCTCCTGTTGTCCCCAACCTGGACTATGTGGAGATTCCGAATACTCTGCATCCTCCTCACTCTGCCGTGGCCCAGCCCGTTCCTCAGCCAATGGCTCCTGACCCCCCTTGAGGCGCTCAACCAGAATTTGTCGCCCACCTCAGAGACTTGACTTATGAGTTTTACAATGTTGGACTCTTTGATCTGTTCTGTTATCCTGTTTCATCGTTCCAGTAGTTTGTATATAATGTTCATTTTGTTGTTGGTGTGACACCCTATTTCTCTGCACCAGGCACCTTCCCATGTAAATAGATTAGCCTCATGTACATAGTCATGTAAATAATACGCACACACATGGTCAGGAACATTCACTACACGAAATTAATTTCACGCAGGCACATGTTCTTTTTATAAAAGGAGGGATGTCATAATATACACCAGTATATCATGGTGCAGACACACACACACACTGATGGACATGCAGTGGGACCAATCAGAATACACAACACTGCAGCCAATCACCAGTGAGAGCACACGCACTATAACGACAGGGGACAGGAGAGTTCCCGCTCATTCTAGTAGCAGCCAGCTCGGAGCACAGAGCTGACAGCCTGCTACACAGACATTCACCATGTGCTGAGTGCATCACCTGGTTAGGACTAGGCAAGGGTCAACAGTTAAAGCTGGTATTGCATTTACCCACAGTTCAAGTATGTTAATATTGTTAACCTTATAATAAAATAGAGTTGCACCACTTCCAATGTTGGTGACCTGTTTGTGATCCAGAACACCCAACATATCATGTGCTGGTTGCATTTCCTATCCACAGCACTACCCCCATTTGCTATCCCTGATGACTGGCTGTCCACCTCTTCAATTACCCTACCCTTCCTGACCTGAATTCCCCTTCTTCTTCCAACCATATCCCTTCTCCTTTCCTCTTCTCCTCTTCCTTTCACTTACACTGTTCCTGCTCGCTCCCATCAACTGTAATCTGTGATTTCTGCGAAGCAAATTAATCTGCAGCAGTTCTTGCAGCAGTAGCAGAGGCAAATCTGCTGTTGATATTATCCTGACACCACCGATCTGATGCTGTTTAATTTGTGGAAGGGCTACCAACACTTCTAGTTGTTAGTGCATTTTTCTAGTCTTTGTTTTGCATTTTTACAGGCGATCTAAATCCACTAACTGAAACTCGGAGGAAACCCAACCTAACACAATTATTTTGTTTTTTTCCCTCCAATTTTCTCCCCTCCTTGTGGAAGTGCTGATTTTTGCTTGTCTGCACATCAATGGGATTGCATCACCTGCAGTTATCTTGCTTAAATGACTGTTTTTCATGAATAGTGAGTTTTCACAAACTGCCTGGGGGAGATGTGAGACCAGGCTGACCTTGTATTGACCCAATGCCCAGACACTTTAATTTGAATAGGAATATGATTACTATTAGAAACACTCAAGCCATAAGGCATCTGAGGTCAATTGCATAATTATATAAAGTGTATTGACACAGTGTTTGAGATCTGTTTCCATCACATCTACTGACAACCAAATTTACATTCTTTCTGGTTTATGTGGCTCAGCTCCACATTGTGCTGTGCATTTACTTTTGAGCCATGGGGGAAGTAATAAATATCATTTGACAAACGCTTATGAATATATAAAATATCAGCAACTACTCGCACCTTCTTCATCCACATGGCTTCTGTTCTGAAATGTTGGCTACTCCCTCTTAGATACCTAGCGGACAGTTTTCAACTTTGTTACCTCAGCTATCATCAGGTGCTGGGGATCACCTAGCCGCGAGGAATCTGCTGGATTTCCATTCCATTGTAATCTATCGCAGAGTTTTTCAAACTTTTTTTCCCAGGGCCCACTTTTATCAAACAGTCGACTTTCGGGTCCCATGCCGGCCGAACTTCGCGATCCATGCCGGCCGACCTTCGCGACCCACGCCAGCCGACCTTCGTGACCCACGCCGGCCGATCTCCGGGACCCATGCTGGCCGACTTTCGAGACCCACGCCAGCCGGTCTTCGGGACCCACGCCAGACGACCTTTGTGACCCACGCTGGCCGATCTCCGGGACCCATGCTGGCCGACTTTCGAGACCCACGCCAGCCGGTCTTCGGGACCCACGCCAAACGACCTTTGTGACCCACGCTGGCCGACCTTCTGGATCCAAACCGGCCGACGTTCATATCGGCCAACTTTTTTGACACTTCATTTTTGCATAACTTTATTGCGGCAGATGGGCCTGCTTGATCCTCACGATTTCACTTACTTTGTCATTCAATGTTACATTTCTACTGAGGACTTCAGTTGATGAATTAAGTTCCCACTGCATCCTTTCAAAAAATCAAGAAGTTTGTCCTCAAATTCACTATGCTTAGTCTTCAAATGCCTTTGCATTTTTGAGGGGTTTAAACTCTCATTTGCTAGTACTGCCCTGCATATAACACATGGGCTTTGCATCCTGTATTCACAAAGCCATAACTCAAGAAATCATCATTGTGCTTTGTACCCGATTTCAGTTTTACCTTTGTTTAAAACGTCCATTTTCAGTTCTCACAGTCCTGTTGCATTGCTTGCTTGCAGCTAGAAAATGGAACAATCTGTACTCCATAATTTAGCACCAAAAGTAAGGACATATAGGGCATGTGATATCAGTGTATGTGTCGGGCGAGTGACCTGCTCCATGCCATCGCTTCTGGATGGTTGACTGCATCGTTCCATTTAAAAGCCGGTTGTGGCCGGCATTCTCAATTTAAAAGCCGGTTGCGGCCGGCATTCTCAATTTAAAAGCCGGTTGCGGCCGGCATTCTCAATTTAAAAGCTGGTTGCGGTCAGCATTCTCAATTTAAAAGCCGGTTGCGGTCGGCATTCTCAATTTAAAAGCCGGTTGCGGCCGGCATTCTCAATTTAAAAGCCGGTTGCGGTCAGCATTCTCAATTTAAAAGCCGGTTGCGGTCAGCATTCTCAATTTAAAAGCCGGTTGCGGTCGGCATTCTCAATTTAAAAGCTGGTTGCGGCCGGCATTCTCAATTTAAAAGTCGGTTGCGGCCGGCATTCTCAATTTAAAAGCCGGTTGCGGCCGGCATTCTCAATTTAAAAGCCGGTTGCGGCCGGCATTCTCAATTTAAAAGTCGGTTGCGGCCGGCATTCTCAATTTAAAAGTCGGTTGCGGCCGGCATTCTCAATTTAAAAGCCGGTTGCGGTCGGCATTCTCAATTTAAAAGCCGGTTGCGGTCAGCATTCTCAATTTAAAAGCCGGTTGCGGTCGGCATTCTCAATTTAAAAGCCGGTTGCGGCCGGCATTCTCAATTTAAAAGCTGGTTGCGGTCAGCATTCTCAATTTAAAAGCCGGTTGCGATCAGCATTCTCAATTTAAAAGCCGGTTGCGGTCAGCATTCTCAATTTAAAAGCCGGTTGCGGTCGGCATTCTCAATTTAAAAGCCGGTTGCGGCCGGCATTCTCAATTTAAAAGCCGGTTGCGGTCAGCATTCTCAATTTAAAAGCCGGTTGCGGCCGGCATTCTCAATTTAAAAGCCGGTTGCGGTCAGCATTCTCAATTTAAAAGCCGGTTGCGATCAGCATTCTCAATTTAAAAGCCGGTTGCGGTCAGCATTCTCAATTTAAAAGCCGGTTGCGGCCGGCATTCCCAATTTAAAAGCCGGTTGCGGTCAGCATTCTCAATTTAAAAGCCGGTTGCGGCCGGCATTCTCAATTTAAAAGCCGGTTGCGGTCAGCATTCCCAATTTAAAAGCCGGTTGCGGTCAGCATTCTCAATTTAAAAGCCGGTTGCGGTCAGCATTCTCAATTTAAAAGCCGGTTGCGGCCAGCATTCTCAATTTAAAAGCCGGTTGCGGTCAGCATTCTCAATTTAAAAGCCGGTTGCGGTCAGCATTCCCAATTTAAAAGCCGGTTGCGGTCAGCGTTCTCAATTTAAAAGCCGGTTGCGGTCAGCATTCTCAATTTAAAAGCCGGTTGCGGCCGGCATTCTCAATTTAAAAGCCGGTTGCGATCAGCATTCTCAATTTAAAAGCCGGTTGCGGTCAGCATTCTCAATTTAAAAGCCGGTTGCGGTCAGCATTCTCAATTTAAAAGCCGGTTGCGGCCGGCATTCTCAATTTAAAAGCCGGTCGCGGTCAGCATTCTCAATTTAAAAGCTGGTTGCGGCCGGCATTCTCAATTTAAAAGCCGGTTGCGGCCGGCATTCCCAATTTAAAAGCCGGTTGCGGCCGGCATTCCCAATTTGAAAGCCGGTTGCGGTCAGCATTCTCAATTTAAAAACCGGTTGCCGTCAGCGTTCTCAATTTAAAAGCCGGTTGCGGTCAGCATTCTCAATTTAAAAGCCGGTTGCGGTCAGCATTCTCAATTTAAAAGCCGGTTGCGGCCGGCATTCCCAATTTAAAAGCTGGTCGCGGTCAGCATTCTCAATTTAAAAGCCGGTTGCGGCCGGCATTCCCAATTTAAAAGCTGGTCGCGGTCAGCATTCTCAATTTAAAAACCGGTTGCCGTCAGCGTTCTCAATTTAAAGGCCGGTTGCGGCCGGCATTCTCAATTTATAAGCCAGTCACGGGCGTTGGGCACTTCTGTGATTGGAAACCCCGCGAATGATCACCCCATGCTCTGCCTGACACCCGCCCGTGATCCATACACAGGTTGCGACCTGCAGTTTCTTCCACAATAAGAAATGTCCCAACACCCCTGTAACCATTAATGTGTGCCAACCATAAGATGTTTCAGTACACTTCGCTCTCTGACTCAGATAGTCTCAGTAAATAAAGATGGTGCCTAACATGAAACCAATACTGAAACCAATGTCACGTGAAATAATTCCAAGTGAAATTTGAATTTAAAAAACACCAATGCCACCTTTGTGCTCTCAATCAATCTTTTACTAATATCAATGGGGTTGGGCAGGAAAGTTTGTGATGTGATGCAAAACCTTCCTGTTTGACCAGGAGGCTCTTTTATAGCTCACCTGTAGCTGCAGCATTGTCAGCTGACGGCTAAACAGCATCGCCCGGTGTGAAAGTGCACGTGTTTCCCCTGCACACCAATAGCACTTTATTTGTAACTGTGGGAAACAGGAAAACGCATGAGAGTGGAAGTGGCGCACACTTCCAGTCCTGCCATCAAGAACAGCGTGCCATTCACAAAATTCTGCCTCTCGTATTCACTTCTCTCCACTCTCTCCTCCCTTCGTCTCATCCACAGTTCCCTTCCTGCTTTATTTTCTCCCTTCTCCACTCATCTGCCACTTCCCCTTCCCCCACTTGGTTCAGTTATCTCCTCATCCCTTACTCCTATTTGACCTGATTAATGTTCTTGGTCTTTTCATTACACGTGCCACAAAACAGGAGGAGACCAGTGTTACTAAAGAAACACGTTAGTTTACCAATCAATACCACAGCTCCATTCTTCATTCAGGGAATCCTTCTTGTTTCCTGTGGATTTGAAGCTGCTGAGGGCTATTGTCTGCAGGACTTTCCCAGCAATGATTACTTTGATGTGGCCTTCAAGAATGCTGCTGCCTGCATCACGTTCCTGGAAGTGTTCAAAGAAAAGAGAGTCCTGCCACACCTGAGAATCCTCAAAGCAGAGCCCCTCTTCACTCTGCCATCACGGCGGGACCATGTGATGACTGTGCACCTCAACAACGGTCGTGTTCCGGTCGTAGATCTGCTCAACTTTCTCACCAGGTACGTCAACAAGGAAGGCAACAGCTCTGAGGTGAAGGACCCCTTTTGAATCTGGACCAGCAAGTGCCAGATCAAAGTGACATTACACTCAGGGGCAATCCTCCACCCTTCCTCCAGCTTCGTGATCGGGGGAAGCCGTGGCTATCTCATCTATACCGGCCAGCCCAAAGTTTGCCGCTCCTGCGGAAAATCTGGCTGTGTTTGCAGCCAAGTACAACACCCTCATCTGCAAGAATTTCAAGCAGAAAGGACATCAGACAAATGACTGGAAGCAGATAAGTGTTGAAACCTATGTGGCGGGGCAGGCCACCTCTCCAATACCTGCCCCAAATGTGGCCTTACTTACACACAGATGGCAAAAGCCAAAGGTGGCCAATCAGACGGAACGACCAGCCTGACTGCTAATGAAAAAGACAAATCACCATCCAGCGAAGCCTCCACCCAGCAGACTTGGACAAAGAGGACAAAGCAGGAGACATGCGGAAAGGAAAGAGGCAGGCACCAGACAGACAAACAACATTACCATAAAAGCAAATTACTGCGGATGCAGGAATCTGAAACAAAAACAGAAAATATTGGACAATCTCAGCACGTCTGACAGCAGCTGTGGAGAGAGAAGGTCGCTAACATTTCAAGTCTGGATGATCTTTTCAAAGCTTTGCAGCTAGATTCTCTATTGGCAGAATTCTCCGTTTCGCCAGCAGTGTACTCATGCCTACAGCATAGGGGTACCAACAATGGGAAACCCCACTGGCCGGCTGCCGGGGCGGAGAATCCCGCTGCCGGCGGGGGCGCGCATCAGAAAACAGGCTCGGCTGATGGAGAATCCATCCCTTGCTCTCTCACTGTTCCCTGAGTAGGCTGTCAAAATAATTTGGAAAATGTCTCATCACCAGAACTTTCAAACAAGCTGTTGCTCGTTTTAGCCTTAGTTTATTTGCTCTAATTCTGTCACCTTTGCTCTTGAGTCGCCAGGTATCTTTCTGATACCGCCACGTGGTTCAAGTCCGAGTAATGATTAATAATCCGACACACCGCTTAGTAAGAGTTAAATCAACGCTCATTTATTATATACAGCAATTAATGCTGAGACAATAATTCTACTTCTAAACTACTACCTACCACTAACAGGCCAATACTTACCTTTGGAAATGGCCCACCAGGTCAGGGAAACGAATGGCCTTTCGAATGGGTTCTGAGCCTACGGGATTCAAAAGCTGGTACAGGTCGATAGTCAGGAGTGTCTATCTGGTAGCGATCATAGATTTCATAGAATTTACAGTGCGGAAGGAGGCCATTCGGCCCATCGAGTCTGCACCTGCTCTTGTAAAGAGCATCCTACCCAAGGTCAACACCTCCACCCTATCCCCATAACCCAGTAGCCCCACCCAACACTAAGGGCAATTTTGGACACTAAGGGCAATTAATCATGGCCAATCCACCTAACCTGCACATCTTTGGACTGTGGGAGGAAACCGGAGCACCCGGAGGAAACCCACGCACACACGGGGAGGATGTGCAGACTCCGCACAGACAGTGACCCAAGACGGAATCGAACCTGGGACCCTGGAGCTGTGAAGCAATTGTGCTATCCACAAGGCTACCGTGCTGCCCGTTGGAGTAAAACTTACGGTTTCTTTCAGCAAGGGTCTCGAAGGGTGCGGAGCGGCGAAGAAGGGTCGATTTGAACTTGGCCCCTATTCTTGTAGTCCCCAGGGGCTTCCCGCCTCTCGGGGCGGACCTTGTACCTGGTTCCAAGTGATTGGACTTGGTCCCAATCACTTGGTTCGATATTCTCCAATACTGGAGCGATTCCTTGATCGAGGGGTGGTCGTTTACCTTTCTTTGTGTCAGCTCCTGCTGGCGCCGAAAGGTCTGGGTCGGCTTTGAGTTGCTAATTTGTAGCAATTGTTCCCGGGAATGGCTGATTAATATGCAGATGGCTGGGGTGTTGTGATGTTGATGGCTGCAGGTATCGGTTTGGTCTGGCTTCTCCAGAGGCGAATACACTGTTTTACCCGCAGCTGTCTGTTTGAGTCCTGTTGGCTGATTTTCCCATCAGCCTCTTCATTTCGCCATTTTAAATCGGGATTTGGCCATTCTAATCGGGAGTCAGCCATTTTAGATGGCTACATACTCTCCTTGTGATCCTAACGCGAAGTGTGAAGGATCACATCAATTTGTTACTTTCCATTCCCTGACCGGGGGGGGGGGGGGACACCTCCTACATGGCCTCTGCACTGACCATAGCTATGCACAAAAAATTTCAAGTAACAATTCTAAGGGCGCTATGTCAGACAGGGACATGCATTACAAAATAACAAACTTGGAACCTCTAATTTATTTTAATATCCTACCCTCGCTAAACATTCCATTATTCTATCTTCCCTAATCATACAACAAAAATCACAACATTTCATATAATCTTTCCTGGCTTGGCAGTCAAGCTCAGGATCATACAATTATTTTTGTTCATGAAAAGTTTTGTACATCTCTTTATTTACAACAATAATTGCAAGTGAATGCACTTTATTATTTTATTATAGATCGCGGGGGTCGGGGGTCTGGTCGTAACCGAATATAGGGGATCTGATCCTATATACCGGGGTTCGAGCACGGTACGCTCTACTTCTCCATTTACGTAGGCGCATAGTCTGCACTACACAGCAGAGTATCGCCAACGCTAACAGTGCTTCGATCACGTAGGACAGGGAGTACCAGGTTATGAACCTGGCACACCAAGAAGATGCAGTGTCGCTGGTGACTGGGCTCTGGCTACTGCGGGGCAGTGAAACATTAACGGCTGGGAGGTTTGAAGTCATGGGGTTCGCGTTCACGCGCAACCAAATGTCCAAAATTAAAATGTTGATCACGATGAAGGAAGTCCTCACGGCTGTCGTCTTTCCTGTTCTTTCTTTGTGTTCCTTTATTTTCTCCGGTCCTGGAGCTTCTGGAGTTCTGTAAAACAAGCATAGTATCTGTAACTATCTTTGTTTAATATCCGGTATACTAGTGTGTCTGTCCTTCGCTGCCAATTATTCCCTTATAATTGGTCACTATGTGTGACTTCCTCATTTTTTTTCAAAAACAAATTTTAGGACACGGCACACTTCCCAATGACGGACCAGTGCTGATTTACCATCCAAATGTTCTAGGATGTAAATAGCAGATGGCGGGCAACCTAAAGGTTCCCTAAACAAATCAAAACTTTTTGAAATGAAAAATGCCAAATGAGATGCGTATGGGCCGCGACGGGTGAGAGGTGGATAGAGTCCCCGGGTAGGACGGCGACCAATGCCGTATCTCCCCTACACGAGCGTGATTGACCAGTGGGGGATCCGCAGGCAGGGTGGGTCTCACGCCGTTTCTCCACTGCCTGAGCAACCGACAAGAACGGGCAAAAATGTAGTCATCGTGGTGGGGCTGCCATAGTGGTATTTTCCTTCGAACCAGAAGGGCAGTTACAATCGGGCGTCTGATACCCGAACAAGTATCAGCTGAAAAGCTAGTTCCACTGAACAAGCGCCTGGCAGCGGTGGGTCCCTGAGGGCAAGTGCTCAGAAGTTTCAGGTGAATGGGCGTGTGGCAGTGGGAAAAAAATTCTTCTGTCGGACAAACAACATTAAACAAACTTACTAACAACATAATACATTCTGCAGGTTCCATCAGGAAGGACAACACTTTTCCCAAGCGTTTCCTTTAAAACATCATCTGGACATCTCAGTTCTAGTTTGCGAACAGGGTCGCAAAGGGGTTGGCGGTTTGGGAGTCAGACCCGAGGTCGTCACCTTCTCCCGGGTGCCAAACTCTGGAGTGGATTAGGGCTGAAAGGGCTGCATGGTGTGAGTTGGGGTTGCTCTCGTCGTTGCGGACGAGTCTGTAGGAGTTGTCGCGGTGCCAATAATTTGTGTCGAGTTGTGTGGGGACAAAGTCGGGGTCGTCCGTGTGGTTCGGTGGTCGGTGGTGGGGTTTATTTAGAAAAGTGATCAGGAAGGGATCACTCGGATCGTAGTCGGAGTTGCTGGGTGTGGGTCCGGTTGCATGGGGATAGTAGGGAGGCGTGCTGTGGCTATCGTCCGAGTCACAGTCGCTGTCTCTGCTGCTGCAGTCTGTGGGCGTTCCGGGTGGAGTGTATATTTCGGGGGTGGAGTCGAGGTCGAGTCCGTGGATGGGCTGGACGTGGTGGGGGTTGGTAGGGTTACGTTGGCTGTGGGCGGGGTGTGGTCTGCTGCGTCAAGCATGGTGTGGTGTGCATGGTTCGACTGTGTTCCATAAGCCTTTAACTGGTTTATATGAAACCACGCAGTCTTACCATTGGAGTACTTTATTTTGTAAACGGATGGGCTTACTTTATCCGCAATGGAATACAGACCCGAGTATTTTGGTGACAGGAATGTGCTTGGGTTATATACAGACAGCATCACTTGCTGGCCGATATCGTACTCCGTTGCATGCACTGTCTTATCAAAACAAGCCTTGCTCTGTTTCTTTTTGGTGCCCAATTTTACTGCGGCTGCTAACTGAGCCGTTTTGACATTAGCAACTAATTGCTCCACGGCTTTCTCGTGTGTGAGGGTCGTTACTTCAGGGCTCGTTAGGTCTAAACCTAACAAGTATTCTGTCCCTTTGATGGGGCGTCCGGTCATGAGAGTGTGTGGGGTGGAACCTGTGGATGTAGAAATAGTGTTACGCAAAAACATCAGCGCAAAAGGGAGGACTGAGTCCCAAATGGTGTTGTTCTGCTGGACCATTTTTCTGAGGGTGGTTTTTAGGGTCCGATTCATGCGCTCCACTATACCACTCGACTGTGGGTGGTATGCAATGTGGAATTTTTGGGTGATGCCAAATATTGTGAGGACGTTCTGCATGACGCGTCATGCAGAACCTTGGTCCGATTCAATGCTGCGGGGGAGTCCCCATCTTGTAAAGATGTGGTGGGTTAGAATCTTGGCTGTGGTTTTTGTGGTGTTGGTGCAGGCTGGAAATGCTTCCACCCATTTTGTAAATGTGTCTATGACCACAAGTACATATTTATAGCCATTCCTGCAAGGGGGCAGTGGACCTATAAAATCAATCTGGAGGTTAGTCCAGGGGCCGTTAACGGGTCGGATGTAGCTGAGTTGGGCCTTTTTGGCATATCTGTCGGGGTTATTCTGCGCGCAGATAAGGCAATTTTCAATGTAATGGCTTACATCTTCCTTGAGATTTGGCCACCAAAAAGCTGTTTGAGATGGGCTGTAGTGGGATCGATTCCCTAATGTCCATGACCGTCATGGAACAAACAAATCAATTGGTTCCTGTCCTGTTCAGGAACTACATAAAGGGTGTCCTTTAACACCACACCGTCATGTGTGGTCAGTATATTTCTGAACCTCTCGTAGGAGGCTGGAAACTTTCCTTTTACAATTTCTGTGCGAGCGCTATCCTGCTTCTGGACCTCTACTAGATCCTCGATCCTAGTCTGTGTGACCTGAACTGCACTCACTGGCGCACTCACTGGCGTGCTTTCAGGGGGTTTCCAAAAATACCCATGTCTGGAACCTGCCTTAGCCAGTGCGTCGGCTTTGACATTTCCAGGGGGGGAGGAATGATGGTGGCTGCGGACTTTTATGAGGCCAAAAGTCCTGTTCTGGCTTTCACTAAAATATGGCAGAGTAATGGGGCTGAGGGGAGGGGTTTCCCATCTGCGGAAGCAAATCCTCTTGCTTCCCACAGGGGCAGAAATTCTGTAAGGCTGTTACAGACATAGAGGCTGTCCGAGTATATGTCTGCTGGGCTGGGGAAGGAATCTGGGTGGTCCACTATATACGCGATGGCCGCAAGCTCTGCTGCCTGCGCGCCTAAGTGTCCGGGTAGTTTTAACGCTATTTCCTTGAGGCCGCGTCCTCGACATAGATCCCGCAACCTGTTATGCTGCCCATCTAAGACTGTGGAAGATCCATCCACATAAATCTTAATGGGTTCACACGTGTCCGTGTGTGGGGGGCTCTGAGTTGAATTTCCTATCTGTCTGGGGGGTGTTTTAGCTATAAAGGGGCCTGTGTTGTGGTATGGAGAGATGATCTCATATTCATGGAGGGTTCCAGGATACTGTAAATTGTCGGCTAAGTAGGTGTGTGTCTTTGTCCTTTTCACAGTGATGTCCCGTCTCTGCAAGAGAAGGGTCCATCTGGCTGCTCTTATTTGGCTTACTGTACCGTCCTTGAGTCGTCCGTCCAGTAAAAGTTGGGTGGTGGTGTGTTCAGTCAGAATTGTGATGGGGTTCAGTCCGGTAATGTATGAAAAATACTGGACTGCCCAGAAAACTGCGAGCAGGTGCCTCTCACAGGCTGCAAATCCCTGCTCCACAGCATCTAAAGTTGGGAGGCGTAAGCCACGGGCCTTAACTGGTCATGCTGTTCCTGGAGGAGCACGGCTGAAAGGGTGCGGTCTGTGGTCGCTACCTCTATGGCGTAAGGGAAAGCGGGTCTGGAACTTGTAGTGCGGGGGCTGCTATGAGTGCCTGTTTTAAAGAGTCCACAGCATCCGTATGTTGCGGAAGCCATTCCCAGGGTGCTCCCTTCTTTAGGAGGTCTGAGAGGGGCGCTGCCTTGCTGGCGAAACCGTCAATGTGGTTTCGGCAGTAGCCAACCAGTCCTAAAAACGACCGGAGGGCTGAAACGTTCTGGGGAAGGGGTGTGGTAGTATGCATTAGGGGTCATGTGGGACTGTGAAGCCGTGATGCCATTGGCTGACAGATCCCGGGTCCTGGTTGGCTGTTGATCTCTAGCTCCGCCCTGAAGGTGGAGTATAAGAACCAGGAGTTCTCCCCGCAGCTCCAGTCTGTTGCTGAACTGCGGGGAACAAGTCACGCTTAATAAAGCCTCATCGACTTCATCTCTATTCGTCTCTCGTAAGTCATTGTGCGCTACAATTTATTAAGCGTGCTTAAAGGACTATGGAGCTCAGGATCGTCCCGGAATGCCTGAGGATCAGCCCCCACGCAGTGAACTCAGCAGCAATTTTTAAACACTGGCAGACTTGTTTCGAAGGCTACCTCCGAACGGCCCCCGGCCGGATCACAGAAGACCAGAAACTGCAGGTCCTGCATTCGAGGGTAAGCCCGGAAATTTACCCTCTCATAGAAGACGCAGAGGATTTCCAGACGGCGTTCGCAGCACTAAAGAGCATCTACGTTCGCCCAGTGAACCAGGTCTACGCACACTACCAACTCGCAACGAGACGGCAAAGTCCCGGAGAATCGCTAGACGAATTCTACGCCGCGCTGCTAATTTTGGGACGGGCCTGCAGCTGCCCGCCGGTAAACACGGCTGAACACACGGACATATTAATTCGCGCTGCGTTTGTGGCAGGTATGAACTCTCCCCAAATCCGCCAAAGTCTGTTAGAAAAAGAGTCGCTAGGACTCTCAGAGGCACGGGCCCTTGCAGCTTCCCTAGATGTGGCCGCGCAAAACACCCGCACGTACGGCCCCGACCGCGCGGTAGCCCCTTGGGCTCCGTGGACCCCCGTCGCGACAAACGCCCCCCCTCACAGGCTTGCGCGGTTCAGACGCCAGGTCATCTCGGGGGGGCCCGCTGCTATTTCTGCGGCCAGGCGAAACACCCCCGGCAGCGCTGCCCGGCCCGCGCAGCGATTTGCAAGAGCTGCGGCAAAAAGGGCCATTTCGCGGCTGTGTGCCGGTCCCGCGGGGTCGCCGCTGTCCCCGGAGAAGAAAGAGTCCAGCGCATCCCAAACGCTCCCCAACCCCCCCCCCCCCCCCAGCGCCCCATGTGCGACCCGCAGGCGCCGCCATTTTGCATCCCGGCCACCACAAGGGGAGGATGGGCGCCGCCATCTTGTGACCCCCCAGCCATGTGCGATGCATGGGGGTGGCCATTTTGCACCCCCCCGCCGCCATCTTGGGACCCCCCAGCCATGTGCGATGCATGGGGGCAGCCATTTTGTTCACCCCCGCCGCCATCTTGGACGACAACAATGGACCCCAGCATCGACGGCTCCACGGGGTTCGAAGAAGGCGCTGAGACACTGCGACTACGTCTGGCCTCGGTGACGCTGGACCAAGCACGGCCCCGGACGCTCCAGACGACGACAACAATGGTGCTGATCAACGGACACGAGACACCATGCCTGATCGACTCCGGGAGCACAGAAAGCTTCATCCACCCCGACACGGAAGTCCTCCTCTGGAACGTCGCTGCCGACCTGGCTGGCGGCCCCAGGACCCATCTTGCTCCGGAAACATGTGCGGGCGCACAAGTCGGACCCGTTGGTCGAGAGGGTTCACCTCCTCCACGCGAACCCGCAGTACGCCTACGTGGCGTACCCCGAAGGCCGACAGGACACGGTCTCCCTGCGAGACCTGGCGCCCGCCGGCAACACGCACACCCCCCCGACACCAATCACCCCCTCCCTGCCACCGGCGCACCCCGCGACTGCCCCCTTCCCGGGAGGATCGGTCCTCCTCCCATGTCCGACCAGGAGTGAAGCAGAAGCAGAAACCGTAAAGCTCCCGGAGACGACAACGCTGGAACAAGCACCTGCACCCACCACCGGGGCTGAGGCGATCGACAAGGAAGACCAGACCGCCCGCTCGACTCGTGGCATCGGTGTAACACAAGAATGTGTGGACTTTAACGAGAATGTTCTTTTTCTTCTTACGAATATTGTAAATAGTTCACAAACCCTGTACATAGCCCAGTGTAGGGCAAAGTGTAGGGCACTGTAATGACATGCAAAAAGTTTTTTTTCCTCCCAGGACCAGCCTTGTAAACCCCTACCACCATGCGAAGCACCACCCCGCCGGGTTCATTTTTAACAAGGGGTGAATGTGGTAGTATGCATTAGGGGTCATGTGGGACTGTGAAGCCGTGATGCCATTGGCTGACAGATCCCGGGTCCTGGTTGGCTGTTGATCTCTAGCTCCGCCCTGAAGGCGGAGTATAAGAACCAGGAGTTCTCCCCGCAGCTCCAGTCTGTTGCTGAACTGCGGGGAACAAGTCACGCTTAATAAAGCCTCATCGACTTCATCTCTATTCGTCTCTCGTAAGTCATTGTGCGCTACAAGGGGCAATTTAGCAATCGAGTCAATCCTTTTATGCTCGATCTCGCGTTTACCGTGCGTGATAGTTGTTCCCAAATATACCACTTTTTCTTCCAAAATCTGGGCCTTTTTGGAGTTGACTTTACAACCAATTGAATGTAACAATTCCAGGAGTTCGGACAGAAGCTCAATGTGCTCTTCCTTGGTGTCTGTCTGCAGTAGTAGATCGTCTCCATACTGTACCAGACATTCGAGGCGAGAACATTTTGCTAGTCCATTTACCAGCTGTCGGTGGAAAATGGAGGAGGAGTTGTGGAAGCCTTGTGGCAGGCATGTCCACGTTTACTGCTGTGCTTTAAAGGTGAAGGCAAATTTGTACTGGCACGCCTTTGCCAATGGAATGGACCAGAATCCATTACTGATGTCCAAAACCGTGAAGTAGCGGGAATTGAGTCCCTGCTTGAACATGGTCTCGGCACTTGTTGCTACGGTGGGGGCTGCTGCGGGGGTAACTTTGTTGAGCTCCCGATAATCAATGGTCAATCGCCATGATCCATCGGGCTTTTTCACTGGCCAAATCGGAGCATTATTAGTGGAGGCTACTGATCTAAGTACGCCCTGCTCTAATAAGCTCTCGATAACTTTTAGGATTTCTCCCTCTGCCTTTTGGGGAAATCCGTACTGCTTTTGGGGTCTAGGGTCAGGTCCTGTTACTTGTACGGAGCCAGTCATCCGTCCACAGTCGTGCTTGTGCGTCGCGAATGCTGCCCTGTTCTTTTGCAGGACTGCCCTAACCTGCCTGTCCGTGCTAAGCGTGGTGGGGTTGAACCAAAATTCGCCTACGGCGCTAATTTTGTTCATGTATTCCCCTATGTTGAGCGTTGCGGGGGCTCTAGCGGATTTTGCCATCTTCCAGACACACTGGTTTACTGGATTGAATGAAAGGTGGTGGGAATTCGTGAAGTCAATTCCCAGAATGTGTTCTGCTGTGTGGGGCAGGTCGACTAAAGCTACGGGGTGTTTGGTGTTGATGGTTCCGATTTGAATGGGTACAGGGGCTGTGATGTGTCCCTGCTGTGAGTGGCCTGTAAAGCCGCTGAGGGTGATAGTGGCTGTAGTGGGCCACGTGTCTTTTTGAAATAAGGTGGAGGAATTTATGGTGGTGCGGGACCCTCCTGTGTCCTAAAGAAATTCGATAGGCTGTCCCCGAATTTTCGCTGCGATTACGGGTCGTCCTGACCTATCCCAAAGGGTGTCGCAGACCCAACTGGGGGAGCCCGTACACCGTCAGTCCGTTCCGGTCAAGTCCGTCTGATCCAAACGGGTGCTAACGCTATGGATGGGCTCTGTCTTTTTCTTAATCAGAGTGCCTGTCTGCTGGGCTCTCTGTGGCTTTTTAGGGGCATTGCACTCTTTTGCAAAATGTCCCAACTGTCCGCAGTTGTAACACTCCAGTGACCTGGGTGGAGGGCTGTTCTTTCCCTCATTTACCCAGGCGGGGTTGTGATGTGTTGCTTTTACTGCCTGCATGTCTGCGGCGGCTTGCTTTTCTTCGGTGTTTTTAGCTGTGGGTTTACTCTGAATAGATTGCTCCCAAACGCAGGACAATCTTTTAACTACCCACTTCTCGTTATGGGCCTCTTCTAAGGGATCATAACTATTACAGGCTTTCTGTCCTGCATCTGTGGAATGGGTGTGGGTTCATTTGGCCATGTTGGCTGGGGACAAATGGGCATGGTCTACGTCTCCAAAGACCGCTACGAAGTGGATCCACAGGCGTCCTGCGAACGCTGTGGGGTGCGCCAATTTGTTCTGCCTACATTTATTGAGGCCATCAACCCCGGTTGTACCCGATCGCATCCAGGATCGCGGTATGCATTTCTGCAAGGGTGCCACCTCCTACGTTCTGTGGGTTGGGAAGGGCTGCTGCTACCGATGGATCTAAACTTAAAACCATGAGCTTTACATGCTCTCTCTCATCCAGGACGTACATGTGCGCCTGACGTCTAACTGTGGCAAAGAAATGGTGGGGGTCTGAGCTGGGGAGGAACGGTGTGATCTTCTTGCACACGTCCCGTAATTAGGTCACTGTTAAGGAGGTGGAATATAGAAATTCCGTGTCGTCTACCGGGGCTATGCGGTGGGTGGTCACAGGGTTCATTGGAGCCTGAACTACCTGCTGTGTGGGGGTTGGGGTGCTTTTCTCCTTTGGGGCTTTCCCTGCGCACATGATCCCTGAACATATCTCTGCGCTGTTTCTTGTAATTCTTCCCAATCAGGGCCGTCTTCCTGGTCTAACTTTTCCCCAAAGGTTTCCTGAAGTCCTTTCTGAACAGAAAGCAGTGACTGCAGCTCTGCAATCTGCTTCCGGCACTTTGCATGATCTATGGTGCTCTGTCTTTGTTCTGTGGTGGCAGCGTGGAGCGCTCTCAAAGCTGCCTTGAGATCACTGCATTGTTTCTGTAGCGTCTCCACCTGCTTTTCTGTCTCTTTCCTTCCCAGGACTGCACGTTGCGTGTCCTGATAGGCCTTTTCGTACTGTGATTGGAAACTGCTTAAATGCGCCACACAAGACTGGTGACCCCGTTTGGCGTCAGCCACCTCTTCATCCTTTGCTGCCAATGTCCTCCTTAACTCTAAATTCTCTTTCTCAACCTCGCTTACATCGACTTTACTCATCCGATGTATGCCCTCAACTTCTTTGCGGAGCGTCTTGACGACCTACTCTGTGCCTCGCAATTGTGCCAAACAGGACACGATTGCCATTGGCTTGCGAGCTTTCGCTAAGCTCTTTTTATGTATCTCACTCATGTTCTCCCACCAAGTATGCCCTATACTTCCGGGACCTGATTCGCCATTATTGCAGAAATCATTCCACAGGGGCCATCCTTTGCCCTTGAGATATTTCCGGATTTCCTCTTACCAAATGGGACACTGTCCCACTCTACTGCTGCTGGTCGCTGCGACCGCAAATTCCTCAGGGTTCATGAAGCACTGCATTGCCTGCATGGCCATCTTTCCTATCCGCTTGCTTCGTTTAAATTTGGAACAGGGAGCTAAGGCGGTGTCGTAGATGCGGGTATGGCTTGCGCTAATTTCTGAAAATACAGACTTCCGACAGTTTTGACACAACAAAAAGATCTATAAGTTTTACCTTATAGCCCTGTTAGTCACGCATGCATACACACACTTCCGAATTATAAGAACATAAAAACATAAGAACTAGGAACAGGAGTAGGCCATCTGGCCCCTCGAGCCTGCTCCGCCATTTAATGAGATCATGGCTGATCTTTGTGGACTCAGCTCCACTCTCCGGCCCGTACACCATATCCCCGAATCCCTTTATTCTTTAGAAAGGTATCTATCTTTTTCTTAAAAACGTTTAAAGAAGGAGCCTCAACTGCTTCACTGGGCAAGAAATTCCAGAGATTCACAACCCTTTGGGTGAAGAAGTTTCTCCTACACTCCGTCCTAAATCTACTTCCCTTATTTTGAGGCTATGCCCCCTAGTTCTGCTTTCCCTGACCAGTGGAAACAACCTGTCCGCATCTATCCTATCTATTCCCTTCATAATTTTATATGTTTCAATAAGATCCCCCCGCATCCTTCTAAACTCCAATGAGTACAGTCCCAGTCTACTCAACCTCTCATCATAATTTAATCCCCTCAACTCTGGGATCAACCTAGTGAATCTCCTCTGCACTCCCTCCAGTGCCAATATGTCCTTTCTCAGGTAAGGAGACCAAAACTGAACACAATACTCCAGATGCGGCCTCACCAACACCCTATACAATTGCAGCATAACCTCCCTAGTCTTGAACTCCATCCCTCTAGCAATGAAAGACAAAACTCGATTAGCCTTCTTAATCACCTGTTGCACTTGCACACCAACTTTTTGCGACTCGTGCACCAGCACACCCAGGTCCCTCTGCACAGCAGCATGTTTTAACATCTTACCATTTAAATAATAATCCATTCTGCTGTTATTCCTCCCAAAATGGATAGCCTCACACAAGGCAACATTGAATTCCATCTGCCAGACCCTAGCCCATTCACCTAACCTATCCAAATCCTTCTGCAGACTTCCGGTATCCTCTGCACTTTTTGCTTTACCACTCATCTTAGTGTCGTCTGCAAACTTTGACACTTTGCACTTGGTCCTCAACTCCAAATCGTCTTTGTAAATTGTGAACAACTGCGGGCCCAACACTGATCCTTGAGGGACCCCACTAGTTACAGGTTGCCAACCAGAGAAACACCCATTTATCCCCATTCTCTGCTTTCTGTTATCTGTTAGTTAACCAATTATGACTATTAATCAGAACTGCTTGAACACTTGTGGTTTTCTGTTTCCAATTGGGTTTCTAATTCAAATTTCTTGGGTTCTCCCGGAGTGGTTTTCCACTTCTAGATCGGGTCCCGTCAGGATGTCGCCAAAATGTTGCTCGTTTTAGCCTTAGTTTATTTGCTCTAATTCTGTCACCTTTGCTCTTGAGTCGCCAGGTATCTTTCTGATACCGCCACGTGGTTCAAGTCCGAGTAATGATTAATAATCCGACACACCGTTTAGTAAGAGTTAAATCAACGCTCATTTATTATATACAGCAATTAATGCTGAGACAATAATTCTACTTCTAAACTACTACCTACCACTAACAGGCCAATACTTAACTTTGGAAATGCCCCACCAGGTCAGGGAAACGAATGGCCTTTCGAATGGGTTCTGAGCCTGCGGGATTCAAAAGCTGGTACAGGTCGATAGTCAGGAGTGTCTATCTGATAGCGATCGTTGGAGTAAAACTTACGGTTTCTTTCAGCAAGGGTCTCGAAGGGTGCGGAGCAGAGAAGAAGGGTTGATTTGAACATGGCCCCTATTCTCATAGTCCCCAGGGGCTTCCCGCCTCTCGGGGCGGACCTTGTACCTGGTTCCAAGTGAACCAATCACTTGGTTCGATATTCTCCAATACTGGAGCGATTCCTTGATCAAGGGGTGGTCGTTTACCTTTCTTTGTGTAAGCTCCTGCTGGCGCCGAAAGGTCTGGGTCGGCTTTGAGTTGCTAATTTGTAGCAATTGTTCCCGGGGATGGCTGATTAATATGCAGATGGCTGGGGTGTTGTGATGTTGATGGCTGCAGGTATCGATTCTGTCTGGCTTCTCCAGAGGCGAATACACTGTTTTACCTGCAGCTGTCTGTTTGAGTTCTGTTGGCTGATTTTCCCATCAGCCTCTTCCGTTCGCCATTTTAATTCGGGGTTTGGCCATTCTAATCGGGAGTCAGCCATTTTACATGGCTACAAAGCACCAAGAACTTCTCTGTCAGATCCTCCTACACACCCGAGTCTCATCCCATCTGTATGATGCCCTCAAGGTGTCTGTGACAGGGAAGAGGCTGTTGTCCTCCTCTTTGTGGAACGTGCCATTGCAAAGAGGTTCTGGAGAGAGACGGTGCTGTTTGCCGATGTTCAGCCCAAGCAGATCCATGATGCAGGACTCTTATGCTTTACGGACTGTTCCCAGAGACACACACCAAGACAAACATCAGCTTTTAATGGAAAATCATCAGCTCGGTGAAAGACGCTCTTTCTTGAGCCCAAAACCTGTTGGTCTTCCTGTGCAAAGAGGTGTTATCGAATCATAGAATTTACAGTACAGTAGGAGGCCATCTGGCCCATCGAGTCTGCACCGGCCCGCACATCTTTGGACTGTGGGAGAAAACCGAAGTGGGAGGAAACCCATGCAGACACGGGGAGAACTTGCTAACTCCACACAGACAGTCACCCGAGGCCAGAATTGAACCAGGCACCCTGGAGCTGTGAGGCAGCAGTGCTAACCACTGTGCCTCCGTGCCGCCCCGAAGTTTTGAAGATTGGCACACTCCGAAGTCCAGGACGATGTGCTGAAGGATACACTAAAGCTTGGGGCAGCCACCACCGAGGCGCAATGGAGGATGGCCACTGTCTAAGCCAGAGGAAACTGAGGGGAGTGGAATTGCATTGAATCCCCCAGTCTGATTGACTCACATTGAATGTATATGGTGGCTACAACATGTATCACAATTGTATGGAAGCATCTCAAAATGCAAGTTGATCTATGCAGACAACCTAAATATCTTTGTACCAACTGTAATGACCATTTTGAAATGTCTACACGTTTTTTCGCATGTATGGAGGACCTCAGAATGCAACTTGATGTATGTAGGGAACCTGAATATTATTGCAATTTGTATGATGGCCACATTGAAATGTTTGTCATGTTCTTTCAGATATTTTACAAATAAAGTATATTTTTGCAACAACAAAAAATCATCCGATCCTTCTTATGGGAATAGTGCCAGAGGACTGAAGAATTGCAAATGTGAGACCCTTGTTTGAAACCGGTGCAAGGATAAACCCTGCAACTATAGACCAGTCAGTTTGACTTCAATGTTGGGAAAGTGTTTAGAAACAATAATTTGGAACTAAATAAACAGTCACATGGACAAATGTGGATTCATTAAGGAAAGGCAGCACTGTTTGTTGAAGACAAATCACGTTAATCTAACTTAACTGAATTTTTTGATGATAAGTTTAATAAAGACATGGGGGGGGGGGGCGGGATTCTCCCATCCCGCGGAAGAGTGTCCACATCGTCGTAAACGCTGTCGCATTTTACGACGGCGTGAACGGGCCGCTGCCAGGAGTAATTCTGGTCCCTATAGTGGGCCAGCACAATTGCTTCACAGCTCCAGGGTCCCAGGTTCGATTCCGGCTTGGGTCACTGTCTGTGCGGAGTCTGCACATCCTCCCCGTGTGTGCGTGGGTTTCCTCCGGGTGCTCCGGGGGATTCTCCGGCCTGGCCCCAGGCTCAGGGAATCCCGCCCGGGGAGTCCACACTGAATAAAATATGAGTTAAAGCTTTATTGGGGCAGCACGGTAGCCTTGTGGATAGCACAATTGCTTCACAGCTCCAGGGTCCCAGGTTCGATTCCGGCTTGGGTCACTGTCTGTGCGGAGACTGCACATCCTCCCCGTGTGTGCGTGGGTTTCCTCCGGGTGCTCCGGTTTCCTCCCACAGTCCAAAGATGTGCAGGTTAGGTGGATTGGCCATGATAAATTGCCCTTAGTGTCCAGAGTTGCCCTTAGTGTTGGGTGGGATTACTGGGTTATGGGGATAGGGTGGCGGTGTTGACCTTGGGTAGGGTGCTCTTTCCAAGAGCCGGTGCAGACTCGATGGGCCGAATGGCCTCCTTCTGCACTGTAAATTCTATGAAAAAAGCATGGCACTGGAGCTGTTCACGCTGCTCCAGCTGCTGATCTCAGCACGAACTGTGCGCCGCGGGATCTGCGCATGCACTATGGCGCCAACGCGCGCATGCCAGCCCCGACGCAATATGGTGCAGGAGTACAGGGGCCGGCATGTAGGAAAAGAGACTGGGAGACCGAGAGGCCGGCCCGCCAATCGGTGGGCACCGATCGCGGGCCAGGCCGTATCGGAGGCCCTACCCGGGATCGGAGCCCCCCCCACCCTCACAGGCCACCACCCGCCCCTTGCACGCAGAGTTCCCACCGGCTGCGAGCAGGTGTGGATGGCGCCGGCGGGACTCAGCGTTTTAACTGCGGCTGCCCGGCCCATCCTGGGCCGAGAATCGGCGGACCGGCCGCGTAGAGTGGCCCGCGACCGGCGGCGGACCAAACACGGCGGCGCCAATGGCGCCGATTCTCCACTTTGCGGAGAATCGCGTGCCGGCATCGGGGCGGCGTGGCCCGGTCGCCAATCCGCAGCAGGAGCAACGATCGTCAGGAGACAGCAGAACTACGGAGTCGGCGTCCGAGACCTCTGTGGTCTGCAACTCAGAGTCAGAAGATACGTCAGTGTCAATCGGGACTGGCAGCAGCACAGCAGGCTGGTTTGGCAGCAGAGCTGGAGGATCCAGGACAGGCTTCTTTTGAGGAACTTCAGGAGGGAGCAACCTCCGTGAGCTATGAGCGAATGTGATCTAGGTGCCATTCCATTAGTTGCCCTGGACCCAAGAGACTGGTCCCGCGTGAGGAAGACAATCCCAGACAGCCAGTGAGCACTGTGGTTGTAGTTCCGGATGAATACCGTGTCATCAGGTGCAAGGTGTCGAACCCTCTCTTCTCTGCCAAACCATTCAATGCCTGATGGTATGGTGCGGTGAGGACATGGTGGATCCAATTGCTTTTCACAGAAGTGGCAAATTCTTTGCTCATAAAAGAGGCCCCATTATCGGTCATGAGCACCTCAGGGATTCCTGTTGGAAAAGGAAATGCACAATCGCTCGATGATCGCGTGGGAAGTGATTGACACCATTTTGTGGCCCTCCAGCCCATTTTGACTGGGCATCCACCAGGATGAGAAACATCGAACCCACAAAAGACTGGCATAATCAGCATGTACGCAAGCCCAATGGTGTCCCAGCGACTCCCTGTGATGAAAGGTAGAATATCACCTTTATATAACATGAGTAGTTCATCTTCAACTGGATGTGGATTATAAATTATATGTTTTACTGTTGTAGTTCTAGTATCTGGCCAGCAGGCGGGGCGAGTACGCAATCCTGGGACCCGGATGCACCATGTGTTATTTCAGAAGATGTTTGGAAGGACTTGTTAGAGTCGCATATTAGAGTAGCTCAATAGTGTCTCAGTGTAAGTTAGTGTTAGATATTTATTTCCAACTGTATTCATCTTAGACATTTTAGTTATTGATTAGTGTAGTGTTATTAATAAATAACTTTGTTTATAAAACAAAGTCTAATGTTCTTTCTTCCCAATACAACACCAATATTCAATATCAGCCCAATCAAAGAACATTACACTCCCCCAAGGGTGTAGGGGTGCCGCCCTGGGGAGCTTTTGGTGCTCTTGACAGATGGAGCACTGTTGGGCCAATGTCTCGATATCCATGTCCAAACCCAGACACCAGACGTAGCTTCCCGCCAGTATCATCATTTTGGACACTCTGGGATGCCCATTGTGATGGGCCTTCAACACGATTGCCTGGCCAGTCACTGGGACAACAATCCTTGTGCCCCACTGGAGGATACCATTTTCCACGGTCGCCTCCATCAAATTTGATGAGGAAGCCTTCAACTCATCTGAAAGCTGTGCTGCTGCCCACCACATCACACTAGATGTCGCACCTTGGCAAGTACAGGATAGGTTTGTGTCCAATCACGAACACACAAAACAGTGATGGGCAAGGAACCCATGATATTCAGGACAGCAATTACTTTGTCCACCATGGGTGGGTTCGCGGATTCGATCTGCAGAGGAAGACGTCTCAACGCAGCCACATGCGCTATCCGGGTCGCTGGGCGGTGCTCAAAAGAGTAATTGTGAGCAGCAAATAACAAAGCCCAGCACTGGATCATTGCAGACGCGATTGATGGGATCGGCTTGTCTTCATGGAAGAGGCCGAGCAATGGCTTGTGATCAGTGACGATAAAAAAATGACGGCACTGTCGACGTCTTAATGAATCCGCTTTACCCTGAATGCGACTGCCAGACCTTCCTTCTTGATCAGGGCATGTTTTCTCTCGGCTGCAGCTCACATCCAGGAGGCAAAAGCTTTTGGACGCTCATGGCTATTGCACGTCTGATGGGACAGAATTGCCCCAATTCCATCTGATGAAGCATCATGTGGTGATATGCATCACTGTAAAGACACAAGGGGTTAATGTAAATACATGTAGACTAGCTAGACATGAGAGGGAGCACCAGAGACATGACACACAGACACTCAACCAATAGAACAGTTAGATAGGACACGACCAATGGGCATTCAAGATACACACAGAGGTGACACGACCACAGGAGGGCATTACACCAACCCATATACAAAGGACACAACACACATGATCTTCTTATTTCCAGTGGAGACAGTCAGTGAGTAGAGACACAGGGTTGATTCAATATTACACCCACCACATGGATTGCAGCAGACTGTTTAGTCAGTCTAAGTAGCTACAGAAGGATTTAAAGTAGTAGCGAACCCGTGTAGGAGAAGTGTAAATAGTTTAATAAACGTGTTGAAGTTATCTCCACGTCTGAACCTTCCTTTGCCAAGCGCACTACAAGGAAGCCGCTTATGCTACGCCGAGAGCATAACAAGACACATCACACATGAGGTACAATGGTTTTGGAGAGTCAAAACATGTCAACACCCCCAAAGAGGACAATCGGCACTTCACCTTTTTAAACACCGTATCCTGGGCCTGGCTCCAAGCTCAAGGCTGGTGTTTCTTCAAGAGAAAGTGGAGGGGGACTAGGATGGTAGCCAAATTTGGAATAAATTGCCTGTAGCAATGAACTAGCCCAGGAAAAGAGCGATGTTCTGTGGTGTCTCGTGGAGTGGGAGTCATTTTAACTGCCCGTATCTTCTCAGTGACCAGGTGTAGGCTGTCTCAATCCACCTAATTTCCCAAATACACCATTTCTTATGTGTGAAACACGAACTTCGCACAGCGTAGACAACCCCATATTCGGAAAAGCATTTCAACACCGCTTCGCGGTTCTGTAAATGTTCTTGGTATGAGGCACATGTGACTAACACGTCGTCTAAGTGAACTGCAACGCACGCAAACCACACAGGATGTCTCCATGATGCACTGAATCACTGCGCATGTCGAGGATACTCCAAACAGCAGCAGGTTGTAGTCATAAAGTTCCTTGTGCGTATGAATAGTGACGTACTTCTGGGAGGATTTATCAAGCTCCAGCTGTGGATAAGCATTGCTCATGTCCAAGTTTATGAATGTACAGCCACTGACCAACGTTGCATACAAATCCTCAATGCGCAGCAAAGGGTAACAGTTCAATCACAAAGCCGTGTTCAGTCAATTTATAGTCACCGCAAAGAAAGACTGTCTTATCCAGCTTCATTCGGGGGACCATCGGCGTCCCCCAATCAGTGAACTGCACAGGCCGAATTATCCCCAAACTCTCTAAATGTCTAAGTTCAGTCTCAACCTTCTCCACTATAGCGTAGGGAATTGAGCGAACATGAAAATATCAGTGCTGGGCATGTGCGGCCACCGGAGTTTGACCATGGACCCACTTATGGCACCCAAACCAGTCTGGAAAACCTCCAGGGATTTGCTCAGTACCTCACTCAGACTGCCAGACCTCACTTGGAGGATATGCTGCAGCTGGTGCAACCAATTGCGGACCAACAGGCTTGGGCCATTTCCCTGCACAACAATGAAGGGAAGGGAATTGAATGGCCATCCATAAACCACCGGAGTGAGGGTGAACCTCACGATATTTAATCATTTTTGTGTACAAGTGGCCAACCGAACCTTTGTGTCAGCCAAAGGCAAAGTCTGCACTCCTGCACTTTTGATAAGATCAAAAGTGCTCTGCATCACCACAGAAACGGCAGCTCCCGTATCCAACTCTATTTGGAGCATATGACCATTCACTTGTATCAGAACACAAATAGGGGCGACATGGGAGGCTGTCAAACAGTTAAACTGCATTTCAGCCTCATCCTCTGCCTCTTCTGGGTCATGCAGATGCAAGGTCCAGCCCCTGGCTGACACCTACCTCAACCCGGCCGCCTGGAGTGTTGGCCATCCTGCTGCTTGTGGGTACGCCTAGACTGGGGTCCACATGTCGCACAAGGGCCGGAATCACCTGCAGTCAAGCCCGGCTCATCGCCCAGAGTCCCGAGTTGCTGAAGCGTTTAGTCCAGGCCACAGGGGTATCACGTGAGAATGAGGCCTCAAGATGATCACCCCTATCCCTTGTATCTCTTGGATAATGTGTTCTGCAAAACAGCTCTATGATGTGTTGGGTAAGCTGGGTCTGCGAGGACTGCATGTACTGTAGCAGAGAGAGAGACAGGCTTCCAATACTTGAAGAAATGCAACTCTATTTTATTAAACTCTTAACTATTAAACATGCTTGTACTGTGGGTTGACACTATGCTGAGTTGACTGGAGACCTGAGGCTAACCTGACCAGACTATCTTACTACCACATGGTGGATGTTCTAGTTGTTGCTCACAGGCTCTGACTGTCTCAGAGGCTGCATCCCAAGAGAGTGGGAAAACTAGTGCCCCCTGGTTATATAGTGGTCGTGTCCTGTCTGGTGATTGTTTGCTGTGTTCTGTATGTTCATTGGTCATCCTTTGTGTCACTCACTGACTGTCTGTGCACCATCATATACTTGTGTGTATATTATGACATCTCCCCCCCCAAAATGCTTGTATTTGCCTTTACCAAGATGCCTTTACCAAGACCTTTACCAAGATGGCGCCGGAGCGAGGCGACTCTCTGCGAGCTCTCACAAACAGATCAACTTTTTACTTAACTTATACTCATTCTTAATGATCTGTTGAGCTGCTCGCAGAAAAATACTTTTCACTGTACCTCGGTACACGTGACAATAAACAAATCCAATCCAATCCAATCCAATTTGTCAATAAATAGGGAGTGTGTGTATGAGCCTGACTATATACAAAATACGGGAACGTATTTACATGGGAAGGTGTCTAGTACGGATAGAGTGCATACAACAAATTAGGAAGAAACAATCTGTACAGATGTGTAAACGAAGCACAAGGCAATGCAACATTCAGTCTATAAGTTCAGACTCTATGGCGGGCGACGAATTCTGGTTGACCGCCTCAAGGGTGGGTCAGGGGCCGCCTGCATTGGAATGGGCAGGGTTGCGTCCAACATAGACGGTGGCAAAAGAAACGGCAGATCGGTGACCTCTTGGAAGGGTGTGTCCTGAGGAATCAGCAGGCGAGGCATGACATCACGTTCAGGTGGAGGGCGTGGAAGCAGCCGCAGTGCCCGCCTATTATGGCGAAGAATAGAACCATCATGCATGCGAACGAGAAATGATCTGGGGGCCACTTGCTTGACCACCACAGCTGTGGCAGACCAGCCACCGTCAGGTAGCTGAACACGAATTCGGTCAGCGGGGACCAGAGCAGGGAGACCTGTGGCGTGGGCATCATACGCCGACTTGCATTGTGCCCGAGACAGTTGCATTCTTTGCAGGACCGGAAAATTGTCAAGGTCCGGGATGTGGATAGCTGGCACCGTCGTCTGTAGTGTGCGGTTCATTAGCAGCTGTGCTGGGGACAGGCCAGCGGACAAAGGAGTCGCCCTGTAGGCTAGCAGTGCCAGGTGAAAATCTGAACCCGAATCAGCAGCTTTACACAACAGTCGTTTTACAATGTGTACCCCCATTTTCTGATTTTCCATGGGGGTAGTGGGGGCTTGAAGTGACATGCGTGAATTTGTACCGTTGGGCAAAATCCGTCCACTCCTGACTGAAGAAGCACGGGCATTATCTGTCATGACCGTAAGTGGAATGCCATGACGGGCAAAGGTCTCTTTGCATGCCCTGATGACTGTTGCTGATGTGAGGTCATGCAGTCTGACCACCTCGGGGTAATTTGAAAAATAGTCCACGAGGAGGACGTCGTCCCGGCCTTTTGTGTGGAAGAGATCAATGCCAACCTTGGTCCATGGGAACAACACCAGTTCATGTGGCTGCAAAGTCTCTTTCGGCTGAGCCGGCTGGAACCGTTGGCACGTTGGGCAATTTAGGAAAGTGTTGCCAATGTCGTCATTGATGCCAGGCCAATATACTGCCTCTCGGGCTCGCCGGCGACACTTTTCCACCCCCAGATGACCCTCATGGAGTTGGCCAAGGACAAGCTCTCGCATACTCGGTGGTATTACTATCCTGTCCAGTTTCATTAGTATGCCATCAACCACTGCCAGGTCATGGTTTACATTGTAGAACTGTGGGCACTGGCCCTTCTGCCAACCATCTGTGAGATGGCGCATGACCCCTTGGAGTAAAGGATCCCTGGCTGTCTCTTGACGAATCTGCACGACCCTTTCGTCAGTGGCCGGAGAGTTGGATGCACAGAACTCAACATGGGTGTCAATCTGGCAGACGAAGTCCGACTGCTCGCACGGCGTGGTGATGGAGCGAGAGAGTGCATCGGCCACAATGAGCTCCTTGCCCGGGGTGTAGACCAGGTCGAAATCATAGCGTCGGAGTTTGAGGAGGATACGCTGTAGGCGTGGCGTCATATTGTTGAGGTCCTTCTGTATGATGTGAACCAGTCACCTGTGGTCTGTTTTGACCGTAAACATGGGGAGTCCATACACGTAATCATGGAATTCGTCAATCCCTGTGAGGAGGCCCAGGCACTCTTTCTCGATTTGAGCATATAGCTGCTCAGTAAGGCTCATGGCTCTAGATGCATATGCGACTGGGGCCCAGGAGAGGATTTGTCACGCTGGAGGAGTACTGCCCCAATGCCAGCCTGGCTCGCATCGGTGGAGATGTTCGTCTCCTTGGCAGGGTAGAAAAACGCCAGGGCCGGGGCCTTGGTGAGTTTCGCCCTGATCTCACGCCACTCTCGCTCATGAGCGGGGAGCCACTTGAAGTCGGTGTTTTTTTTTACAAGATTGCGGAGAGCTGTGGTGTGAGATGCGAGGTTGGGGATAAACTTCCCAAGGAAGTTGACCATCCCTAGGAAGCGGAGGACCGCCTTCTTGTCCTCCGGTGTCTTCATAGCATTGATCGCCGACACCTTATCTGCGTCTGGCTGCACACCGAACTGCGAAATATGGTCGCCGAGGAACTTTATTTCTGCTTGATTGAACAAACACTTGGCTCTGTTGAGTCGGAGGCCATGCTCATGGATCCTATGGAACACTAGCTTGAGGCGATTGATGTGTTCCTGATGAGTTGTGGACCAGACAATGATGTAATCGACGTACACTCGCACCCCCTCGATGCCCTCCATCATCTGCTCCATTATTCGGTGGAACACCTCCGAGGCGGAGATGATGCCAAAGGGCATCCGGTTGTAACAGTAATGACCAAATGGGGTGTTCAAAGTGCAGAGCTTTTGACTGGATGCGTCTAGCTGTATCTGCCAAAACCCCTTGGAGGTTTCCAGCTTCGTAAATAACTTGGCGTGAGCCATTTTGCTAATGAGCTCTTCTCACTTAGGGATGGGGTAGTGTTCCCTCACGATGTTACGATTCAAATCTTTGGGGTCATTACAAATGCGAAGTTCCCCTGACGGTGTTTTGACACAAACCATGGAGCTAACCCAGTCCGTGGGTTCCGTGACCTTAGAAATGACGCCCTGGTCCTGGAGGTCTTGCAGCTGCTGCTTGAGGTGGTCCTTAGGGTGTGGCGGCACCCGACGCGGTGCATGAACCACGGGTGTGGCATTCGGTTTCAGAAGTATCTTGTATGTGTAGGGGAGTGTGCCCATACCCTCGAAGACGCCGTAGTATCGTGCTATGATGTCATCTAATTGGGTTTGAAAGTTGGCATCTGGCGAGGCTGATGCCTCAGCGGGCGACATGGAGTGAACCCGTTGCACAAGATTCAGGACCTGAGCACCGAGCAAGGAAGCTTTGTTGGACGCTACTATTTTGAAACGCAGGGTGACTCTTGAGGAACGATGAGAAACCACAAGCTGGCATGAGCCACTGGCAGCAATGGCATTGCCATTGTAGTCGATAAGCTGGCAGGCCGATGGAAGAATGCTCGGCTTGATGTGGATGGTATCCAAGTCAGACTTCAAAATGAGGTTCGCTGAAGCGCCGGTGTCCAGCCTGAAGCGTATGCGAGATTCGTTGACCGTAAGGGTGGCACACCACTCGTCGTCCAGATCAATGCTCAGCACTGGGAGTGGATTAGCCTTTTTTTTGGAAAGCATCGTATGCTTGGTGATGATGCCCACCCGGAATGGGGATGTGAGATCCTCGGTGTCGGGATCTGGAATCATGTCGGAGTCGGAGTCTGCAACGGGTTGCTGCACTGACCAGACGTTCCTGCGCTGTGGCTGGGATCGCTGTGTGGTGGGCAGTTGCACAGATCTGCACAGGGCTTCATAGTGGCCAAGCTTGCCACACTGGAGATAGCATCGCGATTTTGCGGGACATTGCCGTTTTAAGTGGGCGGAGCCACAGTTGTTGCACGTCATGTCGCTGACGTCAGGACATGGTGCGGTCGAAAGATGTGCGCATATGCACAGTTCGATCCTCGGCCTCGCCGTTCCCTCGGTCGTTGTGCGCATGCGCAGGAGCCCGGGAAAAGCGCGCAAAATGGCTGCCCTCATCCAGACTCAGGACCTGGAGCTGTTTTACGGCCTGCACCCGCTCCGCATCGTGGCGGTCTTGCCGCGCCGTCTCTGCTGCCTTGATATGGGAGTACCGGTCATTAGCGTGCTCATGTAGGACGCAGGTTTCGATGGCGATGGTGAGGGTGAGCTGCTTAACTTTGAGGAGTTGCTGATGAAGGGGATCGGAATGGATCCCGAAAACGATCTGGTGGCGGATCATGGAGCCGGAAGTGGAGCCGTAGTTGCAGGATTGCGCGAGGATACGGAGATGGGTTAAGAAGGACTGAAAAGGTTCATCCTTACCCTGAAGCCTCTGCTGGAACACATAGTGTTCAAAGCTCTCGTTGACTTCAATGTCACTGTGGCTGTCGAACTTCAGCAGGACTGTTTTGAACTTTGTCTTGTCCTCACCACTCTATCGACCGGCACCTTCAGGGTTCAATGGACCTGAACTTCCAGATCTCTCTGTACATCAATTTTTCCCAGGACCCTTCCATTGACCATATAGTCCGCTCTTGAATTAGATCTTCCAAAATGCATCACCTCTCATTTGCCTGGATTGAACTCCATCTGCCATTTCTCTGCCCAACTCTCCAATCTATTTATATTTTGCTGTATTCTCTGTCAGTCCTCCTCGCTATCTGCAACTCCACCAATCTTAGTATCATCTGCAAACTTGCTAATGAGACCACCTATGTCTTCGTCCAGATCATTTATGGATATCACAAACAACAGGATCCCTGTGGAACACACTAGACACCTTTCTCTATTTTGCGACACTCCCTTCCACCACTACTCTCTGTCTCCTGTTGCCCAGCCAGTTCTTTATCCATCTAGCTAGTACACCCTGAACCCCATACGACTTCACTTTTTCCATCAACCTGCCATGGGAAACTTTATCAAACGCCTACTGAAGTCCATGTATATGACATCTACAGCCCGTCCCTCATCAATTAACTTTGTCACTTCCTCAAATAATTCTATTAGGTTTGTAAGACATGACCTTCCCTGCACAAAACCATGCTGCCTATCACTGATAAGTCTATTTTCTTCCAAATGTGAATAGATCCTATTCCTCAGTATCTTCTCCCAACAGTTTACCTACCACTGACGTCAAGCTCACAGGTCTATTGTAGAGGGTTCCATCTCTGCTACTCCACTACTGGGCCGATATCTGGGGTTTGAGTATCTGTGTGTGTCTCTCTCCAGCTGGCACTGAAACTTCAGAGGCCAGGGGATGCCGCACTGGGACACCTCCACGGAAGAGAGCACTGAATCAAGCCTGCCGTTTATCCCTAACCGGAAGCCTGAGGCTTATATCACACAGATATCCAGACCCCCACCAATGCCCAGGTGATTCTCTCTCTTGCCGGTGGTGCAACACCCACCCGGTTCCTACTTCGCTGGAGTAGCTTTCCCAAGAGAGAGAGTAGGACACTGCTGTTTATTACCTAACCAGCAGCCTGTCCTGTGTGAACGGGTTCGAATCGTTCAAGATGACCCTAGATTCTCGACCCCGGAATTAAGGTGAGGAATATCTTAACAATGACTTGGTCAGAGATCGCTGGTGAGAGATTGAAGAATTGCAACGACTCCAATTATCAGCAAATCGAGGTTTATTGCAAAACCCAGGTCAAAATCATCAAACAGAAGAAATTATAATAAAATCTTAAACTCTAACACAAACTAAGTCTATTCAAGAAGTACTATAACGGACACAACGTAAAATCTTATTGTTACACAGTTTTAGCAATGGCACAAAACACAAATCAAGTCCACTTCCCCAAAGCCTCAACCACTATCAAAGTCAAGGGAGTTTCGCAAGCTGCTGCAGGGTACTTACGGTCACAGGCTGCGACAGGTCAAGTCGAAGGTGGAGAGGTCAAGCCAAGAGACCCTCAATCGCAACACAGCCCCTTTTATATCCGTTTTACCTGGCTTTTTCCTGTGTTCGGCCAGCCCCTTTTGCATTGAATTGGTAAGGTTTAAAGTTCCCGCTGGCCCCGCCCCCTTTCAGCCGGTCAGACCTGTCGACTTCCGGGTTTTCCTCCCCTTTGCGTTGTATCGGTCCCAGTTTAAAGTTCCCGCTGGTCCCGCCCCCTTTGAGCCGGTCAGACCTGTTGACGTCCGGGTTCTCCTCGCAGGTCCGCTCCTTCCAGCCAGGCAGACCTGTCCCGATTTGAATTTGGCGGCGACTCCGCCCCCTCCACCCAGTGAGTTCCTGCCGGTGGCTTCTGTCAAGATTGGAGTACCTCCCCCAGGTCCGCCTCCAACTTGGTTTTTTCTACCGTTTATCTTCAAGGGGCTTTTCCAGCACAATATACTGAGCCCAGACTGTCTGCTTTTTGGGATAACAAGGTTAAGCTCTCTTGTGAAGATTTTCAAAGTCTTCCATCTGCTCTGGAGATCGCTGCTATTCTCACCTTGCTATGTTGATGGGGTGTTGATTGGATTCTGCTCTGGTGGAGGCCAAGTCATTTACATCTGCATGGGGCTATGACCATCCCATTGTCCTGCTTGCAGGCAGGCCCCTTGTGTATTCCCGTGCCCCTTTGTCTGTGTTTTAATCTTATCTAGTTGCCTGGCTCCTTCTTCCTTGTAGCTCCGGGGGGTGGGTTTGTAAATGCCTATGCCCCTACTCGGCTCAGCGGACCAAGCCTACTGGGAAATCTGGTTACGTTCTTTTGGCTGACAAGTGTCCAGTTTACAGTCTCTGGGTTTTATTCCTGGGCAGTCCAAAAAGGGCTGGATTGCCCGAAAACCTTACACTATAATTCCCTGGATTATCCCTGCTACCCTTATTAAACAAAGGGACAACATTAGCAATTCTTCAGTCCTCCGGGACCTCACTCGTGCACAAGGATGCTGCAAAGATATCTGTTAAGGCCCCAGCTATTTCGCCCCTCACTTCCCTCAGTAACCTGGGATAGATCCCATCCGGACCTGGGGACTTGTCCACCTTAATGCCTTTTAGAATAGCCAAAACTTCCCCCTTCCTTATGCCGACTTGACCGAGAGTATTTAAACATCCATCCTTAGCCTCAACATCCGTCATGTCCCTCTCCTTGGTGAATACCGATGCAAAGTACTCATTAAGAATCTCACCCATTTCCTCTGACTCCACGCATAAATTCCCTCTTTTGTCTTTGAGTGGGTCAACCCTTTCTCTAGTTACCCTCTTGCTCCTTATATATGAATAAAAGGCTTTGGGATTTTCCTGAACCCTGTTAGCCAAAGATATTTCATGACCCCTTTTAGCCCTCTTTATTGCGCGTTTGAGATTTGTCCTACTTTCCCGATATTCCTCCAAAGCTTCATCAGTTTTAAATCGCCTAGATCTTATGTATGCTTCCTTTTTCATCTTAGCTAGTCTCACAATTCCACCCGTCATCCATGGTTCCCTAATCTTGCCATTTCTAGCCCTCATTTTCACAGGGACATGTCTGTCATGCACTCTAATCAACCTTTCCTTAAAAGACTCCCACAGGGGGCCAGCACAGCGCTGGAGCGGTTCACGCCGCTCCAGCCTCCCTTCCCGGCGCCAACTGGGCGCCACGCCAACCTGCACATGCGCAGTGGCGTCGCGTTCTCCCTCTCTACCTGTCCATTTAGCCGGGGGTTATAGCTGGTTGTCCTGCTGGAGGCGATCCCCCTGCTGAGCAGGAACTGACGCAGCTCATCACTCATGAATGAGGATCCCCTGTCACTGTGGATGTAGGCGGGGAAACCGAACAGAGCGAAGATTATGTTGAGGGCTTTGATGACGGTGGCAGACGTCATGTCGGGGCATGGGATGGTGAAGGGGAATCTGGAGTACTCATCGACCACACTGAGAAAATACGTGTTACGATCGGTGGAGGGGAGGGGCCCTTTGAAATCCACGCTAAGGCGCTCAAAGGGGCGGGAGGCCTTCACCAGGCGCGCACAGTCCGGCTGGTAGAGGTGTGACTTGCACTCTGCACAGACCTGGCAGTCCCTGGTGATTGTCCGTACTTCCTCGACGGAGTAGGGCAGATTGCGGGCCTTTATAAAATGGTACAACCGTGTGACTCCCGGGTGACAACGGCTGTCGTGCAGGGCACGGAGTCAGTCTACTTGTGCGCTGGCACATGTACCTCAGGATAGGGCATCTGGGGGCTCGTTGAGCTTGCCGGGGCGATACTTTATCTCGTAATTGTAGGTGGAGAGCTCGATCCTCCTCTTATTATTCTTGATCTTGACCCGCTGTGAGTTATTGAACATGAAGGCTACCTACCATTGGTCAGTGAGGAGAGTGAATCTCCTGCCGGCCAGGTAATGCCTCCAATGCCACACAGCTTCAACGATAGCTTGGGCCTCTTTTTCGACGGATGAGTGCCGAACTTCTAAGGCATGAAGGGTGCAGGAAAAGAATGCCACGGGTCTGCCTGCCTGATTGAGGGTGGCGGCTAGGACAACGTCTGATGCGTCGCACTCCACTTGAAAGGTCAGCATCTTGTCTACTGCGTGCATCCCGATATTGGCAATATTGGCTCTGATACGGGCGAAGGCTTGTTGAGCCTCGGCCGAAGGGGAAAATGGGTGGACTGTATGAGTGGGCGGTCCTTGTCCGCATAGTTTGCCACCCACTGGGCGTAGTATGAAAAGACCCCAGGCAGCGTTTGAGGGCCTTGGGGCAGTGGGGGAGGGGGAGCTCCATGAGGGGGCGCATGCGGTCGGGATCAGGCCTCAGAACTTCGTTCTGGACCACAGAGCTGAGGATGGCTAAGCAGTTCGTGCTGAACACGCACTTCTCCTTGTTGTAGGTGAGGTTTAGGAGAGTGGCAGTGTGGAGAAATTTGGCAAGATTGGCATTGTGGTCCTGCTGATCATGGCCACAGATGGTGACGTTGTCTAGATACGGAAAGGTGGCCCGCAAACCGTACCGGTCGACCGTTCGGTCCATCTCCCTTTGGAAGACCGAGACCCCGCTGGTGACGCCGAAGCGAACGCTGAGGAAGTGATAGAGGCGACCGTCTGCCTCGAAGGCAGTGTATGGACGGTCTGCTGGTGGGGAGCTGGTGGTAGGCAGATTTGAGGCCTACTGTTGAGAAGACCCGGTACTGGGCAATCTGATTGACCAAATCATATATGTATGGGAGGGGGTACGCGTCGAGCTGCATGTACTGATTGATGGTCTCGCTGCAGTCCACGACCATTCTGTGTTTCTCCCCAGTTTTAACTACTACCACTTGGGCTCTCCAGGGGCTGTTGCTGGCCTCGATGATGCCTTCCCGAAGCAGCCGCTGGAACTCGGACCTGATGAAGGTCCTGTCCTTGGTGCTGTACCGTCTGCTCCTGGTGGTGACGGGTTTGTAATCCGGGGTTATATTTGCGAAGAGGGAAGGTGGATCGACCTTTAGGGTCGCGAGGCGGCACACAGTAAGGGGAGGTAGGGGCCCGCCAAATTTCAGGGGTAGGCTCTAGAGCTTACACTGGAAGTCCAGGCCGAGGATTAGGTTAGGCCGAGCGCAGAGGTTAGGGAGGACGTAGAGGCGGAAGCCGGTGAATTCTACGCCCTGGACCGTGAGTGTGACCATACAGTACCCCGGATCGCCACGGAATGGGATCCGGAGGCCAGGGAGATTCTTTGATTGGCGGGGTGTACCGAGAAGGAGCAGCGCCTTACCGTATCCGGTGGATGAAGCTTTCAGTGCTCCCAGAGTCCAGCAGGCAAGAGGTCACGTGTCCATCGATTTTAACGCTAGTCAATGCGGTAGCCAGGTTGTACGGACGAGACTGGTCGATCGTTACTGAGGCGAGTCGTGGTTGGTCGTCGCTGGTGTCAGATGATGGGCTGCCTGGAGGGCATGTGTCCTGGAATGCTGGTGGTGCCCATGTGCCGTGGGGGAGACAAGATGGCGGCGCCTGAAAATCTTGGGGAGGACAAAATGGTGGCGCCCATGGGCCGCAGGTGGCGGGGGTTGAAAAAGATGGCAGCGCCCATGGACCGCACGTGTTGCACGGAGGGGAAGATGGCGGCGCCCACTGGCCGCGCTTGGTCTGAGGGGGAGAAGATGGCGGCGCCCACTGGCCGCGCGTGGTCTGAGGGGGAGAAGATGGTGGCGCCCACTGGCCGCATGTGGTCCGGGAAGGTGAAGATGGCGGCACCCATTGTCCGTAAACGAGGGGGGTGGGGACAATAGCGGTGACTGCACGGGCCTGGCACACCGTGGCAAATTGCCCCTTCTTATAGCAAGCCTTACAAAGGGCAGCGCGAGCCGGGCAGCGTTGGCGGGGGTGATTCTGCTGGCTGGCACGTGGCGCAGGCGTATTGGCTGGGTAAGGCCTCCACTGGGGTGGCCGTCTGTGGGGTCCACGATGCGTAGGAGGGGTGGGCCGCGCGGCTGGGGGTGTAGGCCTGGATATTGCGCGAGGTGACCGTCATAGTGAGCGCTAGCTTCTTTGTCTCTGTGAGATCGAGCATGGCCCCCTCTAGAAGCCGCTGAAGTAAGAGGTCCGACCCATTCCCCGTAACAAAAGCGTCCCGCATAAGGAGGTTTGAATGTTCCGTGGCCGTAACGGCCTGACAGTCACAGTCCCGGACTAGTGGGATTAGGGCCCGCCAGAAGTCTTCCATGGACTCATCAGGGAGTTGAGAGCGAGTGGCGAGTACGTGCCTGGCGAAGAGCGTGTTCGTCTTCTGGGCGTAATTTTCTTTGAGTAGTGTCATGGCTTCGGCGTAGTTTGGCGGGTCCTGGATCAGCAGGAAGATGTTGGAGCTCAACCTCGAGTACAGTATCTGTATTTTCTGAGCCTCCGGAACAGGGCTTCGCGCCGAGTTGATGTACGCCTCGAAACAAGCTAGCCAGTGCTGAAAGTCCTTTTTGGCGTTGCTTGATTGCGGATCCAGCTGCAGGCGATCCGGCTTGATACGGAGGTCCATCTTCTGAAAATCTTAGAGCAATAAATTGATGCACGATCAATTGCACAAAGACGAGAGTTGAATACAACTGAGGCTTTATTGCTCTGAGATGTGGGGCCTCCCACAGCAGCTGGCGAAATGGCTGTTGCAGAGAGGACACACATATTTATACTCTGCCTACTATGCGGAGCCAGCAGCCAGGGACTACCATCGTACCTCTAATACAGGTCCTACCATACATCACCTAATATAGGTGCAACAGTGGTTTACCACACATAGTATCTGCTTTGTCGGCTCAATTTCATAGATGTTATCATAGAATTTACACTGCAGAAGGAGGTCATTCGGCCCATCGAGTCTGCATCGGCCTTTGGAAAGAGAACCCAACTTAAGCCCACACCTCCACCCTATCCCCGTAATCCAGTAACTCTACCTAACCTTTTTGGACACGAAGGGCAATTTATCATGGCCAATCCACCTAACCTGCACATCTTTGGACTGTGGGAGGAAACCGGAGCACCCGGAGGAAACCCACGCACACATGATAAGAACGTGCAGACTCTGCACAGACAGTGACCCAAGCCGGGAATCGAACCTGGGACCCTGGAGCTGTGAAGCAACTGTGCTATCCACTGTGCTACTGTGCTGCCCTGGTGGCATGGCACAACATCCTTGATCTTCAAACAAATGAAAAATGGCTCCTGAGGCTCACACAGAGATACCTGCACAAGGCAAGAACTACTTCATCACTGTCACAGCTGGTAGAGGAAGAAGGATAGAATCTACACCCCAATACATTTATAACATGGTGCTATCTATGGCTCTGCAGTAGGCAGGAGATTGCAGCAACATTCAGTCACAGAAAGGGATTATTGCAAATTCCAGAATATCCAATAGAGAAACAAATAGGGTAATTAAACCTCTTGGCCATCCTAGTTCTATAGAAGTCAAAGAAGCAATAGGAAAATGAACATTGCAATGGCACTCAGTACATTGAGGCCAGGAAATTATTTGGAGATGTCGCCATGGCCTTGTGTAAAATCACATTGGAAAGATCATTTATACGTGCATTTTCAGCAAAGAGATGTTGGCAGAGCAGAAGCAGCTCCCAGAGATTTCTTGGCCTTAGCATTATAACAATGTGTTTGCCTGAAAAGCACCTTGTTAGCTGGAAAGTACTTTGAGATGTCCCAAGGTTGTGAAAAATGGTTTGGAAATGCAATTTGTTTAGGTCTACCTCTGGAGAATACAATAAAATATGTACACACAAGTCAGAAAGGAGTCATAGTGAAAGACCTACCACCAATATTGGACTGATCATCCAGATGGTTGTATGTGTTGTTGGGTGTTAGTTACAGTTTGGTAGGTGTGAGGATGTCATACATAGTGTTATAACCTGCCTGCTTACCATTGGCTGGTGACTAATGACAATCCCACAATCCTGTGGGAGTATGAGCTTCCCCAATGAGGGGGACAGACTCCCTGTATAAATAAAGCTGGCCAGTTTAGAACCAGCAAGAAAAAGTAAGCAGCAAGTGAGGTTGCTGCTGTTGTGTGTATATATATATTATTATTGTAAATAAATGTTATTTCTTTGTATCCTTGAAACTCGTGCTGGATTCTTCATGGCCCTCACAAAACTGGCGACGAGGGTTAAAGTGAATAGCTGTCTACACTGCTGAAGCCACCTCCCTGGATTTTTGTTGGATACAGGTTGGAAGTTGTTTTCTATTACACCATGATAGAGAATTAATAGAGAGGTCAATAGAGAATTAAAGGTGCTATATTTAAATGCGTGCAGTGTACGGAACAAGGTAGATGAGCTTGTGGCCCAGATTGTGACTGGCAGGTATGATGTGGTAGGCATCACAGAGACATGGTTGCAGGGGGTTCAGGACTGGCATTTAAACATCCAGGGATTCACAACCTATCGAAAAGACAGAGAGGTGGGCAGAGGGGGCGGGGTTGCCTTGTTAATTAGGAATGAAATTAAATCAATAGCACTAAACGACATAGGGTCAGATGATGTGGAGTCTGTGTGGGTAGAGTTGAGGAACCACAAAGGCAAACAAACCATGGGAGTTATGTACAGGCCTCCTAACAGTGGTCAGGACCGGGGGCACAAAATGCACCACGAAATAGAAAGTGCATGTCAGAAAGGCAAGGTCACAGTGATCATGGGGGACTTCAATATGCAGGTGGACTGGGTAAATAATGCTGCCAGTGGACCCAAGGAAAGGGAATTCATTGAATGTTTACAGGAGGGCTTTTTGGAACAGCTTGTAATGGAGCCCATGAGGGAACAGGCCATTCTGGACTTAGTGTTATGTAATGAGCCAGACTTGATTAAAGATCTTAAAGTAAGGGAGCACTTAGGAGGCAGTGATCATAATATGGTCGAATTCAATCTCCAATTTCAAAGAAAGAAGGTAGAATCAGATGTAAAGGTGTTACAGTTCAATAAAGGTGGGCATGAGGGAGGAACTGACGAAAATCAACTGGGAGCAGAGCCTAGTGGGAAAGACAGTAGAACAGCAATGGCAGGAGTTTCTGGGAGTAACTGAGGACACAGTACAGAGGTTCATCCCAAAGAAAAGAAAGGTTATCAGAGGGGGGATTAGGCAGCCATGGCTGACAAAGAAAGTTAGGGAATGCATCGAAGCAAAAGAGAAAGCCTATAATGTGGCAAAGAGTAGTGGGAAGTCAGAAGATTGGGAAGACTACAAAAACAAACAGAGGATAACAAAGAGAGAAATAAGGAAAGAGAGGATCAAATTTGAAGGTAGGCTAGCCAGTAACATTAGGAATGATAGTTAAAGTTTCTTTAAATACATTAAAAACAAACGGGAGGCAATAGTTGACATTGGGCCGCTCCAAAATGACGCGGGTAATTTTGTGATGGGAGACAAGGAAATAGCTGAGGAACTGAATAAGTACTTTGAGTCAGTCTTCACAGTAGAAGACATGAGTAATATCCCAACAATTCCGGAGAGTCAGGGGGCAGAGTTGAATATGGTAGCCATCACAAAGGAGAAAGTGCGAGAGAAACTAAGAGGTCCAAAAATTGATAAATCCCCGGGCACAGATGGGCTACATCCTAGAGTTCTAAAGGAGATAGCTGAAGAAATAGTGGAGGCGTTAGTTATGATCTTTCAAAAGTCACTGGAGTCAGGGAAAGTCCCAGAGGATTGGAAAATCGCTGTTGTAACCCCCCTGGTCAAGAAGGGAACAAGGAAAAAGATGGAAAATTATAGGCTAATTAGCCTAACCTCGGTTGTTGGCAAGATTCTAGAATCCATTGTTAAGGATGAGATTTCTAAATTCTTGGAAGTGCAGGGTCGGATTAGGACAAGTCAGCATGGATTTAGTAAGGGGAGGTCGTGCCTGACAAACCTGTTAGAGTTCTTTGAAGAGATAACAAATAGGTTAGACCAAGGAGAGCCAATGGATGTTATCTATCTTGACTTCCAAAAGGCCTTTGATAAGGTGCCTCACGGGAGACTGCTGAGTAAAATAAGGGCCCATGGTATTCGAGGCAAGGTACTAACATGGATTGACGATTGGCTGTCAGGCAGAAGGCAGAGAGTTGGGATAAAAGGTTCTTTTTCGGAATGGCAACCGGTGACGAGTGGTGTCCCGCAGGGTTCAGTGTTGGGGCCACAGCTGTTCTCTTTATATATTAACGATCTAGATGACGGGACTGGGGGCATTCTGGCTAAGTTTGCCGATGATACAAAGATAGGTGGAGGGGCAGGTAGTATAGAGGAGGTGGGGAGGCTGCAGAAAGATTTAGACAGTTTAGGAGAGTGGTCCAAGAAATGGCTGATGAAATTCAACGTGGGTAAGTGCGAGGTCTTGCACTTTGGAAAAAAGAACTATTTTCTAAACGGTGACAAAATTCATAATGCTGAAGTGCAAAGGGACTTGGGAGTCCTAGTGCAGGATTCTCTAAAGGTAAACTTGCAGGTTGAGTCCGTAATTAAGAAAGCAAATGCAATGTTGTCATTCATCTCAAGAGGCTTGGAATATAAAAGCAGGGATGTACTTCTGAAGCTTTATAAAGCATTAGTTAGGCCCCATTTAGAATACTGTGAGCAATTTTGGGCCCCACACCTCAGGAAGGACATACTGGTACTGGAGCGGGTCCAGCGGAGATTCACACGGATGATCCCAGGAATGGTAGGCCTAACATATGATGAACATCTGAGGATCCTGGGATTATATTCATTGACGTTTAGGAGGTTGAGGGGAGATCTAATAGAAACTTACAAGATAATGAATGGCTTAGATAGGGTGGATGTAGGGAAGTTGTTTCCATTAGCAGGGGAGACTAGGACCCGGGGGCACAGCCTTAGAATAAAAGGGAGTCACTTTAGAACAGAGATGAGGAGAAATTTCTTCAGCCAGAGAGTGGTGGGTCTGTGGAATACATTGCCACAGAGGGCGGTGGAGGCCGGGACGTTGAGTGGCTTTAAGACAGAAGTTGATAAATTCTTGATTTCTCGAGGAATTAAGGGCTATGGAGAGAGAGCGGGTGAATGGAGTTGAAATCAGCCATGATTGAATGGTGGAGTGGACTCGATGGGCCGAATGGCCTTACTTCCACTCCTATGTCTTATGGTCTTTTGACTCTGTACGGACGTTTGGATGTTTTTGATGCTGCGCTGGAAAGCTGGAACCAGTATGCACAACGGATGCGTTACTATTTCCGGGCAAACAATATCACCGAAAACGAGCGACAGGTGGTCATATTGCTCACCGCCTGCGGCCCGCATACGTTTGGGGTAATTAGGAGCCTTATGCACCCAGCTGTGCCGGACACCAAAACGTTTGATGAACTTGTGAATTTAGTGGGGCAGCATTTTAACCCAACTCCGGCCACGATAGTCCAGCGTTACCGGTTAATACCGCTGAGAGGACCCCAGGAGAATCCCTTGCTGACTTTCTATCCTGGCTACGCAGGATTGTAGAGTACTGTGACTATGGTGAAACCTTGTCAGAAATGTTACGTGACCGTTTGGTTTGCGGTATTAACAATGCGGCCAACCAGAGAAAGTTGTTAGCTCAGCCAACATTGACTTTTCAACAGGCCATTCAAATAGTCTTGTCCCGAGAGAGAGCAGAACGAGGAGTGCAGGAGATACAGGGAATGGAAGTGCATGCCTTGGGATGCAACCCCTTCCATCCAAAAATGTCCCCCCACAGACCTGTGGTACCTTGGGTGAGACAACGTCCGGATCGATGCCTGTGGCCGTCGGACATTCCTCCCCGAAGGGAGCCTTCTCCAGAACCAATGGATGAGGAGCCATGTCCGTGTCAGATTTATAGGCACTGACTCCGTCGCGGACGCCGGTCCTGGGGGTGCCAGAGGCGCCGTCGTTCCGACCGAAACTGGGACCAGCCCAGGGGCCGTACCTTCCATGTGGATGAACCTGCGGCGACTACTCCTGAGGACGTGGAGACGAAGGACAACTGCCTTCAGCTGCATTGTGTGGCAGCTCCCTGTGTGGCCCCCATTAAGGTGACAGTACGGGTCAATGGTCACCCGCTTGAGATGGAGTTGGACACTGGCGCAGCGGTCTCCGTGATCGCCCAGAGGACATTCGGCCGCATCAAGCAGGGTATACAGACCCTTACATTAACCGACACACAGGCCAGGTTGGCCACCTACACAGGGGAACCATTGGACATTGCAGGAACTACGATGACCCCTGTTGTTTATGGATGGCAGGACTTATCGTGGTGCGCGGCCATGGGCCCAGCCTGTTGGGTCGGGACTGGTTGCGCCATTTGCGGTTGCAGTGGCAGCACATCCTCCAAACAGTTTCTGGAGGGTTGACTGAGGTGCTAGGACGATACCCAGATGTATTCCAGCCCGATTTAGGGAAAATAAAAGGGGCCGTAGCCCGTATCCAAGTCGAACCAGGAGCCACGCCGCGCTATTTCCAGGCGCGTCCGGTGCCTTACGCCTTGCTCGAGAAGGTAGAAGGGGAGCTCACTCATTTGGAAACTTTGGGTATTATCAGGCCCATCCGTTTCGTTGACTGGGCAGCACCAATTGAACCTGTAATGAAGCCAGATGCCACAGTTCGCTTGTGCGGCGACTATAAACTTACAGTGAATATGGCTTCCCGACTCGACCGATATCCAATGCCTCGCATAGAGGATCTCTACGCAAAGCTTGCAGGTGGACTCTCGTTCACAAAATTAGATATGAGTCACGCCTATCTACAGTTGGAGCTGGACCTTGCCTCCCGACCATATGTAGCGATTCATACACACCGGGGCCTGTATGAATATACATGTTTGCCCTTTGGAGTATCCTCTGCCTGCGCTATTTGTCATCGCGTTATGGAGGGCATTTTGAGAGGTTTACCGCGTGTCGCTGTCTACTTAGATAACGTTTTGATTACAGGGACGTCGGAGCAAGAACATTTGGAAAATCTGGAGGCTGTCCTTGGACGCTTTTCGGAGGCTGGAGTCCGTTTACGTCGCACAAAGTGCATCTTTCAGGCGAAGGAAGTAGTCTACCTGGGTTATCGGGTGGATCGCGAAGGTTTGCACCCCGTCGCAGAGAAGGTGCGCGCGATTCAACAGGCCCCCGCCCCGGCTGACACTTCGCATCTTCGTTCTTTTCTCGGCCTCGTAAACTATTGCGGGAAGTTCCTCCCCAATCTGGCAACTACAAACGGGGCGTTGCACCTTCTGATAAAGAAAAATCACACCTGGGTTTGGGGTCAGCCGCAAGAAACCGCTTTCTGGTGGGTAAAACAACAATTGTCGTCGTCTGGGTTACTAACCCATTATGATCCTGGAAGATCTTTGCTCGTCCCATGTGATGCATCCCCGTATGGTATTGGGGCCGTCCTGTCCCACAAGATGGAGAACGGGCCGAGCGGCCGATAGCTTTCGCCTCCCGCACATAGACTACAGCGGAAAAAAAGTACGCTCAGATCGAGAAGGAGGGCCTGGCAGTGGTCTTTGCGGTGAAACGTTTCCACCAGTACATATATGGCCGCCACTTCACTATTGTGACTGATCATAAGCCTCTGCTGGGACTTTTCAGAGAGGATAAGCCAATACCGCCCATTGCTTCCGCACAGATCCAGCGCTGGGCTTTGTTGCTCGCTGCATACGAGTATTCTCTGGAGCACAAACCAGGAGCGCAGATAACGAATGCCGACGCACTGAGCCGATTGCCTTTATCGACCGGCCCCATGTCGACCCCCACGACCGGTGAGGTGGTTGCAACCCTAAATTTTATGGACACCTTGCCTGTCACGGCATCACAGATCCGTGAGTGGACCCAGACGGAACCAGTCCTGTCAAAGGTTCGACACATAGTCCTGTATGGTGGGCAGCATAGACAGCTCCCAGGCGAGTTGCGGGCATTTTCCTCCAAGCTGTCAGAATTCAGCGTGGAAGACGGCATCCTCTTGTGGGGGACGCGTGTGATTGTCCTGGAAAAAGGACAGGAGCTGATACTAAGAGACTTGCACAATGGGCATCCAGGTGTGACCAAAATGAAAATGTTGGCCCGGAGTTATGTTTGGTGGCCAGGCCTCGACGCCGACATTGAGAAGGTGGCCCAAAACTGCTCCATTTGTCAGGAGCATCAGAAGCTTCCGCCGGCCGCGGCCCTACATCACCTGGAATGGCCAGGGCGGCCTTGGGCACGCTTACATGCGGATTTCGCCAGTCCTTTTCAAGGATCTATTTTCCTTTTATTCATCGACACCCAGTCTAAATGGCTCGAGGTGCATAAGATGCTAGGCACAACGTCCTGCGCAACAATTGAGAAGATGCGTTTGTCTTTTAGTACACATGGCGTCCCCGAGGTGCTGGTCACGGATAACGGCACTCCATTCACCAGTGAGGAGTTTGCGAGGTTCATGAAGATGAAGATGAACGGCATACGCCATATCCGCACTGCCCCTTACCACCCGGCTTCAAATGGGTTGGCGGAGCGCGTAGTGCAGACATTCAAACGAGGCCTAAAGAAGCAGTCTTCCGAGTCAATGGACACGAGACTGGCTCGCTTTTTGTTTTCGTATAGGTGACTGGGGTAACTCCCGCAGCACTACAAATGAGCCGGAGACTTCGCACCCGCCTTTGTATGGTTTTCCCGGACAATGGCGCAAAGGTACGCCGCACACAGGAACGACAGGGACAGGGTTTTTCTCGGCATCGGCCGATTCGGCAGTTTGCGCCCGGTGACCCAGTGTTCGTTCGCAATTTTGCTGGTGGTGCCCAGTGGGTCCCTGGCGTAATCTTTCGCCAAACGGGCCCTATATCTTACCAGGTGCAAGCCCAGGGTCGTCTCCAGCGCAAACATGTAGACCACGTTCTGTCCAGAAGACTATCCCTTCCAAAGATTCCCCGCCCCCGGAGCTCATTTCTACAGCTGCAGAGACCAGAGACAATGGAAAGTAGTCCTCACAATCTTCCTCTGGTGCCTCACTCAAAGCCTGCGCAGGCCGTTACAGAACCGCGCGGAGATAGAGACGCCGAGATGTCAGAGGCAGCAGACTCTGACTCCGAGATGGAGACACAGGACGCATCAGAGGGGGAATCCTCGGGCTCACGGGCAATGGATGTACAACCGTTACGCCGTTCATCACGGAAGCGCCGGTCCCCGTCTCGTTACACGCCGCCCTATCCAGCGCCTCGTGCAACTGGTGTCCGGCCTGCGGCAAAACGAGTCCACGCCCTCCTTCGCCAGGGTGTTCGGTGGATTCCTTGAACTTTGGGGAGCGAGGGATGTTATAACCTGCCTACTTACCATTGGCTGGGGCTAATGACAATCCCACAATCCTGTGGGAGTATGAGCTTCCCCAATGAGGGGGGGCGGAGAAATCATTAGCAGACTCCCTGTATTAATAAAGCTGGCCAGTTTGGAACCAGCAGGAAGGAGTAAGCAGCAAGCGAGGTTGCTGCTGTTGTGTATATATATGTTGTTGTAAATAAATGTTATTTGTTTGTATCCTTGAAACTTGTGCTGGATTCTTCGTGGCCCTCACAAAACATAGGTTAACTGTAAGCCTTTATTGACTCTTAGAACTATTTACATAAAAGGGAACAAGCTATGAGCAATCTCCGTGTTTGGTGTACACGGCTCTAGGTTGACCCTGGGTGTCGATTATGTGCTCTCTTATAGCACTGTGTGGACGGTACACTATGCATTAACCCTATATGTGCCAAACCCTTATAATGAGGCAGCACGGTAGCCTTGTGGATAGCACAATTGCTTCACATCTCCAGGGTCCCAGGTTCGATTCCAGCTTGGGTCACTGTCTGTGTGGAGTCTGCACATCCTCCCCGTGTGCGCGTGGGTTTCCTCCGGGTGCTCCGGTTTCCTCCCACAGTCCAAAGATGTGCAGGTGAGGTGGATTGGCCATGATAAATTGCTCTTAGTGTCCAAAATTGCCCTTAGTGTTGGTTGGGGTTACTGGGTTATGGGGATAGGGTGGCGGTGTTGGCCTTGGGTAGGGTGCTCTTTCCAAGAGCCGGTGCAGACTCGATGGGCCGAATAGCCTCCTTCTGCACTGTAAATTCTATGAATTCACCTATACCCAAATCTTTATTCAATGTATTTTAAATGATTATAGTTTCCCTTATGTCTTACATTTTTATTATTATCATACATTTACATTATCACTACCTCACCTGTCCCCTTCACCTCCTTGAATTCAAAGATTAGGCAGTCTGGAGGCCTTATAACCCTCCCAGATCTCATTCACATTACTGCTGGAGGAGTGGTAGATTCTGCCACTGCTGGTTCTTCCAGTATGTTTGAAGATTGTTCTGGAATCTGGGTATGAATACATCTTTTTCTTCCATTCTTTCATGTTGAACCACACTTGGTTGGTTCAGCTGTTGGGCTGGTTGGTGGTTGCTGCCCCATTTCTTATGGGGTTTCTTTCGCTTATCCTGTCATCATGTGCATGTGTGCCGTGCTGTTATCCTCTGTGGCAGAGGATGAGCATTCCTGTGACGAGAATGAGGTTTTGTGGTACGCCCACCTCTGCCAGCAATGGACAGCTGTGATCAGGTTCCAACATGTTTTGTAGCTTTGGCATGCTGGCTGTGAGTTTCAGCGTACACTCAGTAGGTGCAGTGTTAACTTGCTGCACCAGGTTGGAGCTAGAGGTTGAGGCTCATCAGACGGCTGGTTGCTCCCTTTTACATCCTCCACTGGAGACATCATGGTTACCTCTGGGTTGGATGGTCCGACTATAGAAAGTTTTTGGGCACCTGTAATGAGAACGTACAAACCAGTTCAACAAAGATTGAAGACAGTTTAGAGCTGAAGTCCATGTCAGGATATTCTTCTTTTCTTGGAGTGCATGGGGACTTGCAGTTCTCTGTGAGTTACGACAGTGGTTGTTTTTGTTTCAGAGTTATCTGTAAAATTCTTCGCGACATTTGACAACTTCAGCTGAGTATTCAGTTCTGTTCAGAATCTTACTTCCAATGTTATTGACAGCTCCTTGGAGTCTTTCAATTCACTTGTTAGATCAATCTATTTTATGGAATTTATCTTACTTGGGTCATGTGAGTGTCCCCTGAAGAAAGGTTTAGTCTTTTATCATGTGGCTTGCAGCATGGCTTCAGTGAGGTCATTTTGTGGGTGGAGCTGGGCTGTGGCTGTCAGGTGAGAGGGTTTTTTTTTGTTTCAGTTTTTGTTTGGTTGCTTTTGACTGCAGAAGGTAAAATAAGTGTTTTCCCTGTTTTTCTCTGTTTTCATTTTAAAAACTGTTCTAGTGAAAAGCAGATTGGGTGTGGCAAACTGCCTTGGTAATTTTAAAGATGGAATTGTTTTCCGGAAGGAGTTTAAAACTGCTGGTTGAAACTGGATCAGAAACTCAGGGAAAGGACCAGTCCCAGTCAAGTGAGAATACAATGTGCTGGGCCATGCCCTTGAAAGGGATTTTGTTATTGAATTGGAACAGCTAAGGGGGAATTCATTCAGTGTTATGTACATAGATTACTGTAGCTGTTATGCTGTCTTTATATTTGTAATTGATAAAAAAAATTCTTGCTGTGTTTATAGATATATGTTAACTACATTCTTAGAATAAATTTTGTTCTGATTAAAGCGCCTAGGAAGCCTATTGAATCACACCTGACGCGAAGGCTTCTGTGCTCATCCTAGCCAAATTCAACATAAAAGTTATAGATCAGGTGGACTTCATAATACACTTTGGAGTTTCTACGCCCTGGCCCATAACTCCTGTTTGCAAAGTCTGGATTTGCTCTTTCATATTATGTATCTCAAACCTCACGTTGTTCAGACTCACTGTAGTTCAATAGGTTTATCAATTTTAGTTGCTGACTGCGCTTTTGAGCAACTGTTTTGATGCATGAGCAATTCTAGAATTCTAATGTTTGAAGTTCATTAGGTTTGTTGAATATGCTTCTACAAATTTGTCATTTGAGCATTTTGAGTCCTCTTTCAAATATCCTACATTCTTTGAACAACATTCCAGTGTTCTCATCGCTTCTCGTTTTTCCTTCAAAAGCTCATTTTTCGTATGTGAAAGTTGGTTCTCTACACAGATCATTTTTCTTGATCAAAGCATAATTCCTTTGTGCTATCCCTCAATCTCATTTCTACAATTCTTTGCACTATTTTGCGAGATATCCCACTCGCTCTTGACATCCCAGGTTCTTAATTTCATCTCTTCATATATTTCTTTGGAAATGTAACATTTTCCCTGGTTGTCTTCCAAATTTCCAACCATTTTCTTCAGATCTGCAACCAGGCAGCATGGAAGCACAGGGTAGCACTGTTGCTTCAGAACTCCAGGGTCCCAGGTTCGATTCCCGGCTTGGGTCTGTGCGGAGTCTGTACGTTCTCCTCGTGTCTGCGTGGGTTTCTTCCGGGTGCTCCGATTTCCTCCCGCAAGTCCCGAAAGACGTGCTGTTAGGGGATTTTCACAGTAATTTCATTGCAGTGTTTCTTGTGACAATAAAGGTTATTATTATATTAATTATTAAAATTTGGACATTCTGAATTCTCCCTCTGTGTACTCGAACAGGCGCCAGAATGTGGCGACTAGGGGCTTTGCACAGTAACTTCAGTGCAGTGTTAATGTAAGACTACTTGTGACAATAAAGATTATTATTATTATTTCCTGTATCTCTTGGCTTCCTCCTGGAATATAAAACATTCCTCAGCAAACTGGTTCTTTTGATCTTTCAAAGTCGCAACTTGTTTATGTGCACTTTGGGTGGGTTTCTGGTTGAGTATTTCCAGTTCCTGCTGCAATTTGCCGACAATGGAATTCAGAATTGTTATTTCCTCCAGGTACCTTTGTGATGCCTCAGAAATGCGTTTGTTCAGATCTTAAACAGTTTGGTTCATTGAAGACTTTACTTTATCCTGTGTTTCAAAGGTATATGCTCAGCTTGAATTTTGCATTTCAAATCTTCCATTGTAGCTTTTATGTGAATATTTTCCAACTTTAGTTCAGTTTCCTTTTGCAGGGTATTTTGGATTTCATCAAATAGCTTTGCTTCATTCATAGTGAGCTGCCCACTCCACATTGCCACCTTCTAGCTGTTGCATTCAGGCAAAGTGTTTCCAAAAGCCCAACTGTTGGAACTTCCAGAAAGTGCTTTGCCTCTCGGGTACCCTCGTGTGGCTTGCTTGTGTATTTTTTTATACATTTGGAGTACTCAATTATTTTTTTTTCAATTAAGGGGCAATTTAGCGAGGCCAATCCACCTACCCGGCACATCATTTTTGGGTTGTGGGGGTGAGACCCACCCAGATATGGGGAAAATGTGCAAACTCCACATGGACAGTGACCCGGGGCCTGGATTAAAGCTGGGTCCTCAGTGCCGTGAGGCAGCTGTGCGAACCACTGTGCCACCGTGCTGCCCTTTGTGGTTTGCTTGTGTAATGTCTTTTGCTCTTTCTGAGCTTTTCTGAGGGGTTTCTATCTTTTTGTTTCAACATTGTGTACTCCAGAACTTGAAGATTAAAATATTCGTCAAAGGCTTTTGATATGTCTTCGAAGTTGTTGATAATTCATCAATACCTTTCATTAAGATTACTTCACCTATGTGCTCAGCAAACCAATATGAAAGGTATTAATCTGGCCTTTTTCTGACTTGCAACTTAGACCTGATGTACTTCAGTAGTTTAGAAATTCTCTTGTCAAGGACACAAAATTTTCTATTCGGACTGGCCATTGAATACGTCCACATTGTTATGGATGTGTGGAATTATGATCCATGATTACATTTTTAAAAGTGTACGTTCTCTTTTAAGGGCTTTCTGAATTTCAAGAAGAAAATGGTGCTTACTTGGAGACAAAGGGGTTTCCTGCAATTGCCAGTATTAGTGGGCTGTGCTACAACAATGATCAGGCTATGCTTGAAAAAATCATCAACATTGGCTGCTGGATCGACTGCCTGCGGAGATCTCTCACTCAGTATGTTACTTTAGGTCATGAATTTGCTCTCAGCTGAGTTTAAAAGTCATGATTCTCCATGATTATCCGATTAATTATTATTTCCATTTCAGCACAAGCTCAGTAATCCAGTTTTGGTGACTGGATTCATTGGTTCTTTGCAGCCTCCTACTCACCCATAAATATATAAGCCAATGCATTGAATATGGGTTAGGTCCCAGCTGTGCAGCATCTGGAACACAGCTGTACGATCAGGATTTAAGGATGGGAGAATTGAAGGCCACCTGTCACCATGATGGCGGCATGGTGGCACAGTGGTTAGCCTCACAGCACCAGGGACCCAGGTTCAAATCCGGCCTTGGATCACTGGCTGTGTGGAGTTTGCATGTTCTCCCCATGTCTGCGTGGGTTTCCTCCGGGTGCTCCAGTTTCCTCCCACAGTACAAAGATGTGCAGGTTAGGTGGATCGGCATTGTTAAATTGCCCCTGAGTGTCATGGATGTGCAGGTTAGGTTATGAGATTATGGGTATAGGACGGAGTGGATCGTGGCAAACTCGATGGGCCAAATGACCTCCTTCTGCACTATAGGGATTCTATGGAATTTATGACTTTGCCTCGGCTCTTCTCAAGCCCTTCCCCAGCCCCAGCCTCGGCCTCAGCTTTTCTTGGACCCCCCTCCCCCTCAATTCCTCTCAAGCCCTCCCAGAACGTTCGCGGAACCCAGTTTGGGAATCTCTAGTTTAAGTCATCAGCTGAATATCAGAATTAGCAGCTTGTTGGAAGCATGTCCTTCCACTTCCTGCATTGCTAGGAAAAATACTTTGGAGAACAAAACAGAAAATAATGCAAGTTAGTAATGGGGAGGTGCAAAAAGAAGTAACTTACAATGATACATTTTCAGAATGGCTGCTCATTGCATTGTTCATATTTCCTCAAAAATTTGAACTAAACCCAAACAACAAATTAAAGAATTCTCTTTGATCCTTTTTTTAGTTGATGCATTTACCTTCTGCTTGAATTTCAGATGGAGTTAAAATGAAAACAGTTATATCAGCAACAAGTCAAATCTTTAAGCAGAAATAAAGGGAGAACATGATTACAATTCTCGAAAAAACGTGACAAGGTTTTTAATCATGCTGCAATTGCCACACTGAGCTAATACGTGCTATAAACTTTCCAATATTGTGATTCACTCTGCTAAATGACCAATAAATATTCATAGTTAAATTCATGAGAGGAAAGTGTTGAGTGAAAAGTTGCAGAAATATTCGGCTGAAGATTGGAGTTTGTTGCAAAGACACTGAAGAGCTGTGAAATCTGGTTTTAAATTTCCAGTGGATATACTCGAAGGAAGACAAATCTTGCTGTGAGGTGTGTTTTGTTACCTGTATGGCAGGTAACGTGTGCTACTCAATTCAGTTACAGCAAAGGCTTTCGGAAGAAGGCTCAAAGTTGTTCAGAAGTTTTACATAAAATTTATTGAGTAACACAAGTTAAATAACTACGTGTGCTCTTACTTTAAGAACTGTACTAGTAGAAAGGTTACAACTTTTCTATACACTACCACTAGGCCTGACCACACTAGCAGCCCTGAGCTAAATCTCTGCTTTTGTTCTCCTCACAGTCTTCGCTAACGGATGCAGCACTTTCGCATGTCGGTCATAGTGCTGCTTTTGTATGTGACGTTGGTGACACAACTTGTCCAGCACTTGCGAGTGATCTGGGTCGGTAAAGTGTAACGCTGGTAGCATTGTCCTCACATCTCGATTGAACTGCATTTGAGCCGGTGACAGCCCTGAACTCAATGGTGATGAATGATATGATAATAGAGCCAAGTGTATGGCGGAATTCGAGTCATGGCCTTGCTGAGCAGTTGCTTAATAATGTGTACACCTTTCTCACCCTGCTGTTCGATTGAGGAAAGTGTGGACTCGATGTCACGTGCTTGAAGTTATATTTTTTTGAGAATTCCATCCACTCCCCGCCTGCAAAGCAAGGACCATTGTCGGACATGACCATTTGTGGGATGCCGTGCCTCAAGAAGGTTTCCTTGCAGGCTTCGATAACTGACGCCGATGTGAGATCCAGGAGTTTCATTACTTCCGGAAAGTTGGAGTAATAGTCGATGAGAAGAACATAGCGTCGACCCATGGAATGAAACAAGTCAATACCAACTTTGTCCCACGGTGACGTAGCCATCTCATGTTGTCAGAGTGGCTCCTTGCATTGTGCTGGCCGATGGGAGCACCATGTTTGTTATGTCCATGTTTATCCCAGGCCAGTACACGGATTGCCGTGCTCTTCTTTTGCACTTCTCGACACCAAGATGCCCCTCATGGATCCTGCGGAGCATGTCCGCCCGGAGCGGAATGACGATTCTGTCATTTCGAAGTACGATGCCATCCACCATGGACAGTTCAGTTTTGACGTTTTGGAACTGTGGGCACCGCCCTCTTGGCCAGCCATGCTGAAGGTTGTGCATGACCTGGAGCAGGGTCGCATCTTCTCGTGTTGCCTGACAAATATGCTGCAGCCTCTCGTCCGTTGCCGGGAGTGTCTCTCTGCACAACTGTGCATGAGCTTCTACATCGTTAGTGGATGCCGGAGGTGTACTGTTCACATCAATGGCTCAGGACAAGGTGTCAACGATTATTAGGTCCTTCCCTGGATTGTAGACCAGCGTGAAGTCGTACCTCCTCAACTTCATCATCAGGCGTTGTAGGCGTGGCGTCATGTCATTGAGATTTTTGTTGATAATGTTGACCAGTGGCCTATGATCAGTCTCCACTAGAAATGTGGGAAGGCCATACACATAGTGGTGGAATTTTATTATACCCGTGATCAATCCTAGGCACTCCTTCCCTACCTGTGCATACCTGCACTCTGTGACGGTCATCGCTCTAGAAGCGTATCCCACTGGGACCCAGTCCAATTGGTCATTCTGTTGAAGTAGCACCGCACCAATTCCATGTTGACTGGCGTTGGTGGAGATCTTTGTGGGGTTTGTAAGGTCGAAGAATGCCAGGGTTGGAGCTGCCATCAATTGGTGCTTCAGATCCACCCACTCATCTTGGTGGCGTGGAGTCCAGTCAAACTCCGTGTCCTTCCTTATCACATTTTGTAATGCTGTCGTCCGTGCTGCTAGGTTCGATATGAACTTGCCGAGGAAGTTGATGAATCCAAGAAACCTGAGCATTACTTTTCTTGTCAGGTGGCCGCTGCATGTTCTGAATTGCCGCGATCTTCTCAGTGTCCAGTGTCACACGTGCTCTGATATCGTGTCACCCAGGAAGGTCAGAGATGAATGTGCGAAAGTGCACTTGGATTGGTTAAGCTTCAGCCCAAATTGGTGGATTCTTTTGAAGACTTGCTTTAACCGAGCAATGTGGTCTTCCTGTGTTATTGACCATATTATGATGTCATCAACATATACTCGGACGCCGTCAATGCCCTCCGTCATCTGCTCCATAATTCTGTGAAATATTTTGGATGCAGAGATAATCCCGAAAGGCATACGATTATAGCAGCATCGTCCAAATGGTGTGTTGAAGGTACACAACAGTGGGCTGGAATCATCGAGCTGCATCTGCCAGAAGCCTTGTGAGGCATCAAGTTTGGTGAATATGCAAGCCTTCGCCATTTCACTCATTATCTCCTCTCGCTTGGGGATGGGGTAATGTTCCCTGCGAATGTTTTTGTTCAAATCTTTGGGATCTAAACAGATTCTGAGTTCACCGGACGGCTTCTTGACATACACCAACGAGCTGACCCAGACAGTCGGCTGTGTGACTGTGATATGTTGCCTTGAGATTGGAGGGGTTGGAGCTCTGCTTTTAACCTGTCCCGCAACGGAGCTGGTACCCTCCTTGGTGCATAAATGACCGGTGTTGCATCGTCCTTGAGCAGGACTTTGTACTTGTAGGGTAACGTATCCATGCCACAAAAGACTTCAGGATACTCACTGAGAAGCAGCTGGATGGCATCAGCCAGTCGTGATGAATCAATCGTGTTCATGAAAATCCTCTGTATCAGCCGCAAATCCATGCCGCACCTAACAGCGATGTTCGTTTGTCGTCCACAATCTCAAAGCGTAGTCCTTTTGTGACTTTCTTATTGACTACGTGTAGGTGGCATGATCCCCTCGAGGTGATCTGGTTGTCATTGTAGTCTGTTAACTTGCATGCAGCAGGTATCATTTCCCTGGGATGGATGCAAGACCTTTGCTTGTCATCAAGTTCGCAGATGCACCCGTGTCAAGCTGGAACGTAATTGGGGAGTTGTTCACTTGTACTATGGCACTCCATTCGCTTGTGGAGTCAATGGTATGCACGTATTGAGGCTGTGTGGCCAACCCGTGCGGTTCCTCTGTGGCATTTATGATTCCAACGCCGTATGTGTTCTCCCAGGAGTGGAAAGCTTCGTGGTCTGGAAAAGTTCCTTTGAGTGTCTGAGTGTCCATTGCATCTACTGTGCGAACCTTGAAGTTTCCATGCCTTTGCATTGGAGAGTAATATTTTGCTGTGGACTGACACTGGGAGGCAAAATTATTCATTTTGGAGCACTTTAGACACCTTTTCCCGAGTGCAGGACATTTCCCTTTTAAATGGGCGTTGCCACAACGGTAACATGTCATGACGTTCGTGATGTCACCCGCCGGCAGCGATCGCGCATGCGCGACTCGTTCTTCTGGTTGGGTTCGGAACTTTGCATACTGCGTATGCGCAGACATGCTGGAATGGGCGCCGGCGGCCGAAAAAGAATGCCTGTGAGTAGAGGTCACCATTTTAACGTCTTCCACCTCATGGAGGATTTTCTCTGCATTTTTTTTTTTAGAAACTCTAGGTACTGCTGTTTTTTCTGTTCTTGCTGTAAGCATTTTGCCATGGTAGTTTTTAAAGTTAATTCATTGGTGCTGCATTAATGATTCCCTTACATTTTCATCTAAGAGACCATAGATTAATTGATCCCTGATGATGGAGTCTGTTACATCAGTATAGTTACAACCTTGTGCTAGCAATTGGAGATCTGTTACTAAATTGAGATAGTCTCCCCATTTCGTTGGAATCTGTTACGCAGGTTAAAGCGTTCCATGATTTCATCTGACTGTGATTTACAGTGTTCCTCAAATTTTGCAATTATCACTTGAAAGCTATTTTTATCTTCATTGTCACCAGACGTAAAAGAGTTATAAATGTCTACAGCTTGCCGGCCTACCATTGACAGTAATATCCTAATTGTTCTCTCATTGGAGGCTGCATTTAAGGCAGTAGCTGCCATGTATAATTGAAGCTGATGTTTATACATTTTCCAGTTACTATTTAAATTACCAGTAGTTTTTAGCAGCTCTGGAAATGGCGTGTGGTCCATCACTTCGGTTGGTTGTCTGGAATCCAAATGCTGCGAAGTCTTCCACAGTCGAGTGGCTGGCCCGATACTTTTTCTGCTTATTTTGGTTCTTTCTGGTCTCTAACCTAATCTATCTAATACTGTTCGATTTAAAGCCAACCTGGTACCATGTTTTGTTACCTGCAGCAGGTAACGTGTGCTACTCAATTCAGTTACAGCAAAGGCTTTCGGAAGAAGGCTCAAAGTCGTCCAGAAGTTTTACCTAAAGTTTATTGAGTAACACAACTTAAATAACTGCGTGAGCTCTTACTTTAAGAACTGTACTAGTAGAAAGGTTACAACCTTTCTATTCACTACCACTAGGCCTGACCACACTAGCAGCCCTGAGTTAAATCTCTGTCTTTGTTCTCCTCCCAGTCTTGTCAGTGAAAGAGCCTTGAGGGCTGCTTGCTTCCCCCTTTATACCCACCAGTGCTGCCCCCTAGTGGTCTTTCCATTTCCCATCAGTCCCTTCTGTACATACCCATGTAAGGATCACTACAAGGTCCAAGGGTTGCCAGGGCACCTTTTTCTCTTTGCTGCTTGAATAATATTCTGGTAAAAATAGTAACAATGTAAATCAAGCATATTCTATAACAAATGGCTGATTTGCTCCCTCAAATTACCACCAATGCGGCGCAACTGAAAATGTACCCGAAACATCGCGGTGGGTAGCAATTCAAAAACGACAAATACAAATAAGATTTTAACAGTCAACGGTCACTGTGAGTCATTGCCAGATATTTCTTTTGGCCATGAGGTAGAATTCTCTGTGTCCCACCAGCCTGTACCTGTGAGTAATGCTGAACTTGAACACTGGGAAATGTACAAAGCCAGAAGATTATCATAGAATTTACAGTGCAGAAGGAGGCCATTCGGCCCATCGCGTCTGCACCGGCTCTTGGAAAGAGCACCCTACCCAAGGTCAACACCGCCACCCTATCCCCATAACCCAGTAACTCCACCCAACACTAAGGGCAATTTTGGACACTAAGGGCAATTTATCATGGCCAATCCACCTAACCTGCACATCTTTGGACTGTGGGAGGAAACCGGAGCACCCGGAGGAAACCCACGCACACACGGGGAGGATGTGCAGACTCCGCACGGACAGTGACCCAAACCGGAATCGAACCTGGGTCCCTGGAGCTGTGAAGCAATTGTGCTATCCACAATGCTACCGTGATAAAAGTGACATTTTTATTTCTGACATTTAAACATGGCAGTGGGGGATTGGGGTGTTGGGGGAGAAGCGGCAGGGGAGGGGTAGCATGGGGGTGTGTGTGGGGGGGTCACTCGACCTTAAATTAGGGGGGGGCCTAAAGTTAACAGGAGGCTGTTGATGGAGCCACCCAAAGCCTAAACATTATTCATTTTGGGTTTCCCCATAAACCGGAACTCTTCCCATCAGCCTAAAATTTGAGGATGGACAGGATATGGTCCTTAAGTGGTCAATAATTAGTCATTTGAGATCCTCAATTGGGGCAAGGGCAGGCAGTCCATCGAGGTCTCACCCACCCCTGCGCAAAGTTACTGAGAGGTGAGGATGAGTGGGAATCAGGCAGCAAACTCATCAGCGATATTTCATACTCAGCCCCCGCTTACAAACCCGCTGGTGGGGAGTGTAAAATTCAGGCCAGAGAGGTAAATCTCCTCCTCACCACACATACTAATCATAATGAATCATTTACATAAATGGGAAGGAACAGAAACAGAGTAAGCAGCCAGCTCCCCTAGATTACCACCATACAGTGAAGATGACTATTTAGCTCATAATCTCTTGATATTTTCCTCTTCCTTTCAAGGTTTTTGCTTGTCACTTCTGCTAAGTGCAATTCAATTGCGAGTCACCAGTTGAAATTAAAATGATAACAACTTAGCGACCTTAATTGCTCAGAAATCTGTATGAATGATCAATCTGGAGATCGGTAATGGATACATTATTAATCGCTATTGAAGTCCTGAATAAAAGCGATGAGCTGGACATTTATATTTGAAGTGTGCAACTAACAATTGTTATGTACAAAAAAACAAAGAATGTATTTCTACTTTTTTAAATGGGGGGGGGGGGAAATTACCATTGAATGTTCCCATTTCAGAATTCATTCCTGCAAATTTAGCAGTCAGAGAATAAGGTCGCGATCTAACCGAATTGCAACAGGGTTCAAGGTTAGCTGGGTGTTCCTCAGCATTCGCAGTGCCGAGAAACATCATGCTGTCTAACGGGACTTAGTTGCAATTCGGGGCTCAGCGGACAACAGCCCCCACATCCCCGAGGCACACTCAGTCACATTACCGGCACTGAGGAGCTCCACTCACCAGAACTCCTCAATGCAAGAGGAGATTGGCCACCCTCGACGTGACCCCCGGGCCTCCCAAGGCCCCAACTCACCTGTGAGAGGTCCTCCCCCCAGCACCCTACCGCGCATGGGCAGGGTACTCCCAGGCCCAATCCCTGGCTCAGGAAAAATGTGAGCCTGGCACTTTTGCAGTGTCAGGCTGGCACCCAGGTGGCAGTGCAAAGGTGCCCAGGTGGCACCAGCAGTTCCAGAGTGCATTCCTGCCCAGAGGTCAACCACCAGGGGCCTCCAATCCCCTTGGAGATCCCCTTATGTGCCATTTGGTCTGGCCCCGTTTGTAGGGTCCAGTACTGAGCGTCACTCACCTGAGGTCTCTGAGGCAAAAGGGTTAAATCTCAGGGCCTCGGTAGATCACGTGAGCGTGTATTAGAGTGAGACTTGGTCTCACTCAAATATGCAGCTTTGCCAAATACTGATCCCGACCGCAATGGGTGGGATTCAGATCACGACCTCTCGAGAGATCCCAAACAGGGGTGCGGCGTGGTCTGTAGATCGCGTCTTAAATCTTTTTAGTCAAAATTGAACTGTAACTTATCCATCGCAAAGATTCTGTACAAGCCTAATAAACCATAATAAAATTGCAGTCTTAATATTTCACTCGATAAGGCTGTTGAGATTAATCATTAAATCCCAATGTTTGTCGAGGAATGTTGCTGACTTGCAACTTGGTAACTTTTCACAATATCACACTGCTCTTTGATTGGTGCTAATTTGATCACAGTTACTGCACTAATTTCCCATCAAAACGAGTGAGAAGATCTCTTTGTACTTGATGTAGGACCGGTAACAAGTGTAAACCGAAGTGTCATACTGAAGAGTCATCGTAAGTGAAGTCAGATGATTAAGGGGGAAATATTTTCTGACTGGGTGTGTAAAAAAAATCATATATCCATTGTTAAAGGCTGGTCTCATGGTAGACTAGAGCACAGACATGTAGAGCACAGAGAAAAACCTGCCCCAAATTTTGATTTCAAATGGAACAAATGAGGTGGAAAAGGAACCAAATCAAAACTGAGAGTGCTGCATGATTGGCTTTCAAGTTCACATTATTATTAGGTGAAAATCCAGACAACTAACACAGCTCGAGAACAACCTTGTAATGTAGGACTTATACAAAAGTATGAATATCATTTCCTCCTTCATCGTAGGTTTGAGGAGGCTGTTGTAAACCCTAAACAAACTCATGACATCTGCTAATATCATATCCTACGAAGGCAAGTTGTGTTCAACTTTCTGGTGGATGGTTTTAATGAATCAAGAAACTTTACATTGGAGTTAACAATCGCAATATGAGACCATAGCTGGAATTTTACAAGCTCCCAGGAACAAGCTGGCAGGCTGAGGAGGTGTGAAATGATTTGCGGGGGGGGGGGGCACTTTTTCTGATACCTATCCATCTCTGCTGGTGCTTTACCAGCAGCAGGGTCGATGCCATTTGACACGTGTGCCTTTGGGTCAATTAAAGCCCATAATTGGTCAATTAATGGACTCTTCCTGCTGCCTCTGCTATTTTACAGGAGTGCCCATGCCATTTTGCAAGGCCATCGGATAAACCCTGATATCCTGGCTGTGACTTGGGGAAGTGGGGGAATGTGGTCCCTTCTGTTTAGGCACCCCACTCCCCCCCCTCCCCCCCCCCAGTGGAAAAAGCCACTTCTTCCTGAAGCCCCCCCCCCCCCCCCCCCCCCCCCCCGCCCCGCACCCAGCTTTCCAATTGCTCGGCCCCCACCCCAGTTAGAGCCCACCTGAATGGATCCAGTGTGGCCACCTCATTTCACCTCACCGTATTGCAAACTGGGCATGAGGGACTGGGTGGCCTACTGCTGCTCCTAGTCCATGTGTTTGTGTGCTATCTTCCAGTCCAGCCTCTTCAATGATTTCGCACTGGAGACTGATTGATTGTAGCCCCGGCAAAGACCAATGCTCCTGATGGCCCTGAAGGCGAGACATTCCCTCCTCCCTCACCCCCCAACCTCAGGGTGCAAATCTCAGACATCTAATTTCCCAATGCTTCTAAAATCCGGTTGTGGCCTCCTGAGCCTGCAGAGATAGGTTCACTCTGACTTTACAGTTGGTGGGTGGGCACCTCCCTCCACCTAATGTCCAACCTCATGTGTTAGCAGCTGTCGACACTAACACTCCACTGAACCCAATCAGCAACAGTTCAATGCATTAAAACGGCTTACAACTGAGTTTTGCAACACTGATAGAATCAAGTTTATTTTCTTGAAATTAGAAACAATTATATAGTTAAGTGAAAAATGTATTCTTCTAATTCACTTTTAGTAATAGTGTGAAATGGGCGCTATCCATTCAGCTGCCTGCTATACATTTCTCCTAATTTTAAATTCCAATCAGCACTGAAGCAACATTAAATGTATTAATTTTCTAATGTACTCGCAATTGTCAGTGCAGCTACTGATCCTAATGCACTGGATGGTAATTCCGTCCATTTTTTGAGAGAAAATCATAATATATTTAAAAATGTGAAATAATCGATGGCAAATACATGATTGGTATAAAATTCTTCAGAGATAATTTTGTATTTAATAGGATTACAATATCCCACTCCCCAGCTGGGTCAGTGCTCTTACTTCTCTGCCAGCAGAGATTCAGATCACTCTGTAGAACATCCGATGCCAAATGAATGTGAAAATTTAATGTGCAGCATTTATGAGGATGACATAGAATGTAATCTGAGCATGCACAGACATCCTCAAAGTCAGATCATATTGCCACGATTCTGAATGCTATAATTGCCTCCATGATATTGCAGCCTCCCAGCAAACATGGCCATCACCAACAGCCTCTCTAATGTTTACTGAAGCTGCCATTAGCACAGTCTGCAAGATTACCACCATTTCTGGATAATGTTGCGTCCATTCTCAAATAATGTTGCCTTCACAGCAGAAGGACACTATTAATTCCAATTCTCTTCCCGCACCTAGTGGTATGCTCAGGCAGACTCTCATCTGTTTCCGAGCTAGTAATTCCCAGAACAGGTTAGTTAGGTGAATTGGACATTCTGAATTTTCCCTCAGTGTACCTGAAAAGGCGCCGGAGTGTGGCGACTCGGAGATTTTCACAGTAACTTCATTGCAGTGTTAAGGTAAGCTTACTTGTGACACGAATAAAGATTATTATTATTAGTCAGTCACCAGGGTCTTAGAGTTTACTGGGGCGCTACTCCACATCAATTGTGGCAGACTAGGAGTCTTTCCCAATCTTACTGTCAGCCATTGGTTTGTTGGAAGGATTTGCAGGTTGGTGCACTCAACGTGTTTGATCGCATTATTAAAGCACCTTCCTTGGCCACCGAGTCCTGGTAGGACTTGACGCTGGAGCTTGCTCAGAAGCAGGGATGCCACCCACTGCGCCACTGGACCCCCGAGACTCTATTAAGCTGACCACGATATCCTTTGCAAATTTACTTCATGTCCCTTGGGATTACAGATGCTGTTCCTCTGTCAGTAAAATAACAAACACTTTTTAAATGTGTCTATGGGATGTGGGTGTCGCTGGTGAGGCCAGCATTTATTACCCAACTTTAGTTGCCCTTGAGATGATGGTGATGATCCGCCTTCTTCAAACGCTGCAGTACATGTGGTGTAGGTAAGCTCATAGTGCTGTAAAGAAAGAGATTCCAGGATTTTGGCCCAGGGATAATCAAGGAACAGCGATGCAATTCCAAGTCAGGATGGTGTGTGGTTTGGAGGGGAACTTGTAGGCGATGGTGTTCCCCTGCATCCACTGCCATAGTCCTTCTACGTGTAGAGGTCGCGGGTTTGAATGGCACTGTTGACGGGGCCTTGATGAGTGTCTGCAGTGCAACCTATAGATGTACACCCTGCTGCTACTGTGCATCAGTGATGGAGGGTGTGAATGTTGACGGTGGTGTATGGTTGCTCAGCTTCTGGATAGTATCCAGGTTCTTGAGTGTTGTTGGACCTGCCCTCATCCAGGCCAGAGGAAAGTATTCCATCACATCCCTGAGTTGTGCCTTACAGATGGTGGACAAGCTTTGAGGAGTCAGGACGTGAGTTATTCAGCATAGAATTCCCACCCTCAGATCTGCTCTTGTAGACAGGGGCCGGGATTCTCCGATCCCGCGCCAGGTCGGAGAATCGCCGGGGGGGGGGGGGCACGCGAATCCCACCACGCCGCTCCGACGCCGGGCCGTTGATTCTCCGACGACCGGACAATCGGTGGTAATCGCGCTGGCGCGGTCGCCCCGGCGCTGGTCGGGGGCTGTTGAAAGCGCCTCCCCCGGCGATCCTCCGCGCTCGATGGGCCAAGTGCCCACCGAGTTCCTCGAGTCCCGCCGGCGTTGTTTACGTATGGTCCTACCTGGCGGGACCTCGCCGTTTTGGCTGCGTGGGCCGTCCTGGTGGGGGGCGGGGGAGCCGACTCCGTGGGAGGCCTCCACGGTGACCAGGCCCGTGATCGAGGGCAACCGATCGGCAGGCAGGCTCATTCCGGGGGTGCCTATGTTCCTCCGCACCAGTCCCCTGTAGGGCTACGCCATATTGCCCGGCGCAGAGACGGGCGTGGCAGGCATGTGTGGACCCGCGCCCCGCGCAGGCTTTCGGCGCGGAGCAGCGGACAGCACTCCGGCGCAGTTCTAGCCCCCGAGGAAGGGCACAGTCCAAAGATGTGCAGGTTAGGTGCATTGGCCATGCTAAATTGCCCTTAGTGTCCACAATTGCCCTTAGTGTTGGGTGGGGTAACTGGGTTATGGGGATAGGGTGCAGGTGTGCGGCTGGGAAGGGTGCTCTTTCGAGGAGCCGGTGCAGACGCGATGGGCCGAATGGCCTCCTTCTGCCCATTCTATGAATTCTGTAAATTCTATGAATCTTCTATGAGGAAGGGGTGAATGCCTGGGCCTGGAGGCCCGTTGACGCCAGCGCCCCAGCGCCGGTTTTGACGCCGGCGTCAACGCTTGGCCGGGATTTCAGAGAATCCCGGCCATGGTATTTAGTTGACTTATCTAGTTCAGTTTCAGGTCAATCGTAATCTTCGGAATGTTGATGGTGAGGGATTCAGTAATGCCATTAAATGTCAAGGAGAGATGGTTAGATTTTGTATTTTTGGAGATGGTAATTCCCTGCCACTTATGTGGCACAAATGTAAGTTGCCACTAATCAGTCCAAGCCTGAATGTTGTCCAGGTCTTGCTGTATATGGACATGGAGTGCTTCAGTATCTGAGGAGTCGCGAATTGTGCTGAACATCATTAGCAAACATCCCCACATCTGATCTTACGATGGAGGGAAGGTAATTGATTAAGCAGGTGAAAATGGTTGGGCCTCGGACACAACCCTTTTATTTGGGTTGGATGAATCACGTTGACAAAGGTGGCCTTGAAGCTGAGTACATAGAGTATATTTGGGCCAATTTCTTGGTGCAGTTCTTTCTAGCGTAAGGTAGCAGACCTGTATTTAGACCTTGTATTTCCTGGCAGCCATCACTTCCCAGTGACCTTTGAAGTGTGGCTGTTGTGTAATGGGGCACCCTTTAACTGTAGTGCCTGTTCATTGTAGTGCTGAGGTAATGGCTGGGCAGGCGAGTAAGAGGTTGCCCCGCCACAAAATGGCATGGAACCCATGGATGCAAATTTGTGGCACTACGGGATGTTCCTTCTCCTTCCATGGTCTAAACGCTTCTCCCCAGTTCTCTCAGAAAGCATCACGCAGGAACCAATCCCTACTGTTGTCAGGTAGAACAGTGTCCCTGTCCGTGCCAGTTAGCCAATCAAACCGGATTCCTCCAAATCCGGCCTTAAGATTCACTTAGTGCCCAAGTGTCTGGCTTCTTCTCTCCAAACTACAAATCCTGGAACACACTGTCCTGGCAAGCACTCTTCTGCTTAAAGACACTTCCTGATTATGGGTCCACAGGCCAAAATTAATAAAATAAAATAAATGGGAACAAAGGAAATAAACAGGTATGACTCTTACAACCCTCTTTCCATCTGTTTTCATGCAGGGCAAGTTGGCACAAAACCTGAAGGAAAGATACCAGACTGGCAGAAGGATGTCAGAGCTTTACGTCCTCACATAATTTAAGGATAGGGCCACCCAGCTGCTAGGGTGGGCGCTGAGTACTCCTACAATGATGTTGAGGTCGACAATGATAAACCAAATGAGGATCCAGCACCGCAACATCCATCAGACAACAATGCTCTGAGTCATGTCTCCTGTTTCTCAGGATCGTGCTGTACGATATTAAATGGAAAAATGTTAGAGTCCATTAGAAAGGATGTAACAGCAGAGCATTTAGAAGTACTTAATATAATCAAGCAGAGTCAGCATGGCTTCATGAAGGGGAAATCATGCCAAACAAATTTATTAGAATTCTTTGAGGTGGTAATGAACAGAATAGATAAAGGATGACCAGTAGATGTAACATACTTGGATTTCCAAAAAGCGTTCGATAAGGTACCGCACAAACGTTACTTAATTAGATAAGAACCCATGGTGTTGGGTACAGTATATTAGCATGGATTGGTTAACTAATAGAAGACAGAGAGTTGGGATAAGAGGGACATTTTCATGATGGCAACCTGTGGAGTGCCACAGGAATCAGTGCTGGGGCCACAATTATTCACAATATATATTAATAGCTTACACAAGGGGAGCGAATGTTATTGCCAAGTTTGCAGATGACACAAAAATAGGTGGGAAGCCAAATGGTGAGATGGGCATTCCAATGCCGTGCTTCAGGACAGCTCTGCCCTTCTATGATGGTTACAGGCATAAGATGCAACCAGCAAACCTTATACAGCCGTCAAGGGATTACCTTGGTGCCCACGCATATGAGCTCCTGTGCAATCTAAAGACTTACATTCACACAAACTGGACAGGTCAGGAAATGTATCCTCACCTTCATACAACACGTGAGTTTTAAATAATTGACAATAGAACATTTTAGTAGAATAATATTCCATGAGAGTAGATATTTTCACAACAAAAACTGTAATTTTGAATATTGTAACTTAAAGCAATTCCCTGTTACCTTGTGCTGGTGTCCAGTTTAGAACCAGAGAAATGGATTTAGTGTGGATTTTCAATAAGATCCACAGTCTTTGGCACTGAGTGAAAAGTTTTCATGAATAATAAAAGTCTGTCTCAACTGTTTTGAAACATTTTTGGGGTGTCACGGTGGCATGGCGGTTAGCACTGCTGCTTCATATGCCAGGGATCGGGTTCAATTCTGGCCTTGGATGACTGTGTGGCATTCTCCCCGTGAATGTGTGGGGGCACTGCTTTCCTTCCACAGTCCAAAGTTGTGCAGGTTAGGTGAACTGGCCATGTTAAATTGCCCCTTAGTGTCCAAAGATATGCAGGTTAGGTAGGGTTGCAGGTTAGGTGGAGTTTTGAAGAATGAGAGGTAAACTTATTGAGACATAGCGGATTCTCAGGGGCTTAGCATGGTAGATGCTTAGAAGTTGTTTCCCTTGTGGGAGAGTCTAGGACCAGAGAGTATAATCATAAGACCACAAGACATAGGGGCAGAATTAGGCCACTTGGCCCATTGAATCTGCTCCGCCATTCAAGCATGGCTGATAATTTTCTCACCCCCATTTTCCTGCTTCCCCCCGATAACCCCTGATCCCCTTATTAATCAAGAACCTATCTATCTTGGTCTGGAAGACACTCAGTGATTTGGCCTCCACAACCTTCTGCAAGTAAGAGTTCCACAAATTCACCTCTTTCTGACTGAAGAAATTCCTCCTCATCTCTGTTTTAAAGGATCGCTCCTTTAGTCTGAGGTTGTGCCCTCTGGTTCTAGTTTTTCCTACAAGTGGAAACATCCTCTCCACATCCATTCTATTCAGGCCTCGCAGTATCCTGTAATAAGATCCCCCCCTCATCATTCTAAACTCCAACGAGTACAGACCCAGAGTCCTCAACCATTCCTTATACGACAAGTTCTTCAATGCAGGGATCATTTGTGACCCTCCTCTGGGCTCTTTCCAAGGCCAGCATATCCTTTCTTAGATATGGGGCCCAAAACTGCTCAAAATACTCCAAATGCATTCTGACCAGAGCCTCATATAGCCTCAGAAGTACATCCCTGCTCTTGTATTCTAGCCCTCTCAACATGAATGCTAACATCGCATTTGCCTTCCTAACTGCCGACTGAACCTGCACGTTAACCTGAAGAGAATCGTGAACAAGAACTCCCAAGTCCCTTTGAGCTTCTGATTTCCTAAGCATTTCCCCATTTAGAAAATAGTCCATGCCGCATTCCTCCTTCCAAAGTGCATAACCTCACACTTTTCCAGATTAAGAGCTCACCCAGTTAAGACAGAGATTGGAGACATTTCTTCTCTCAGAGGGCAGTGAATCTGTGGAATTCTTTACAACAGAAGGCTGTCAAGGCTGCGCCATTAAGTATGTTGAAGGCAGGGATTGACAGATTTTTAAACAGTGAGAGAATCAAGGGTTATGGGGATAAGACGAGAAAGTAGAACTGAGGATTATCAGATCAGTCATGATCTCATTGAATGGAGGAACAGACTCGATGGGCTGAATGACCAACTTCTGCTGATACCTCTTATGGTTTAATGAGCTCTCCTTTCTTTCACATGGACATCTGGTAGCAACCGAACAAGTCCACCAGCCTGCTGCTTGACTCCAACCATGACAGGAGCACAGAGGAGGAATTCATGGACCCTGAAATAGAAGAACCAGCACATCGTTCACCCACACCCTGCAGCAGTGCAGAGACACACACCTTGGTGAAGCTTATTTTTAAAGAAGCCTTCGGGCGACAATCTGTTGAGCACATCACACTTTCAGATCCACAGCAGACAGAGGCAGTGACATCCTAGGGCAGCAGCACTCAAAGGATTGCTGGACACCAGGAATCTGCTGAGTCCCAGTTGGATAACGAACCTCTGGACTCAATCGGCCTCAGCTGTTGGAGTTCCAAAGGCAACATCGGAATGGTATGTCTGGTACACCTCGCGGATTGAAAGGGTGCATTGAGAGGGCCGCCCGCCTTATGTCTGAGGTAATTGTGCTGACACTGCAATGCAGCATGGTCACCACAGCTAGAGTGGCAGCTGCAATGGAGACCTTGGTGCGAGACTTTTGCCAGAGGACAGCGCATCTTCTCGAGCTAACTCCAGCAGACCCTCTGTCCCAAGGAGGAAGCCAGGGGCCCTTGGGGATCCATGGGGAGGCGGATCAGCTGGTGCACAAACCAGGGCCATCCACACACATGACACCGGGCATATCCTGCCCATCAAAATCCCTTCTTCAAGTGACCACCTCAGTTCCAGCTCCATAGACTGAGGAGGGTGGCACTGCCACACTGCAGGACCCTGAAACCAGGCTCAGGCTCCCTTGGTCCCGGCACTCCAGAGTCCACCCACCAAGGTCACCAAAGACAAGGCGGCGCGGGCAGGCTCCGGGATCCTGGGGGGGTCGCGGGGCGATCTGGCCCCGGGAGGTGCCCCCACGGTGGCCTGGCCCGCGATCGGGGCCCACCGATCCGCGGGCGGGCCTGTGCCGTGGGGGCACTCTTTCCCTTCCGCCTCCGCCACGGTCTCCACCATGGCGGAGGCGGAAGAGACTCCCTCCACTGCGCATGCGCGGGAATGCTGTCAGCGGCCGCTGACGCTCCCGCGCATGCGCCACCCGGAGATGTCATTTCCGCGCCAGCTGGCAGGGCACCAAAGGCCTTTTCCGCCAGCTGGCGGGGCGGAAATTCGTCCTGCGCCGGCCTAGCCCCTCAATGTTGGGGCTCGGCCCCCAAAGATGCGGAGCATTCCGCACCTTTGGGGTGGCGCAATGCCCGCCTGATTTGCGCCGTTTTGGGTGCCAGTCGGCGGACATCGCGCCGTTTCCGGAGAATTTCGCCCCTTATCTTCAGCATTCCAATGGTCTGCTCCACCAAAGTGAGAGTAGCACCATCAGCCTCATTGAATCTTGTCTTGGCTGCACTCTGTGGCCTCTGCACAGGCGCCATAAACCACAGTAGGTAGCCCTTGTCCCCGAGGAGCCAACCCTGCTGTCTTTGTGGACCCTCAAACATGTCCAAGGATCTGAGAACAGCTCCGAATGTAGGAGTCATGCACATTCCCGGGGAGTTGAGCACACACCGGGAGGATGCGTTTTCTGTGGTCACGGATCAGATGAACATTCAGCAAGTAGAGGCTCTTGAGGTTTACATAGTTCACTGCTTGATGCCTCGGAAATCTTAGTGTCTTGTGAGTGCAGTCAATGGCATCCTGCACCTGTGGAAAACCAGAGATTTGCACAAAGCCCATCATTCTTGCTTGCCTGATCCCGGTCGAAATGGGTAAAATTGTATGGCCTGAAGAATCATAGATTCCCTACAGTGCAGAAGGAGGCCATTCAGCCCATCGAGTCTGAACCAACTCTCTGAAAGAGAACCCCATCCAGACCCATTCCCCCACCCTATCCCTGTGACCCCATCTGACCTTTGAACACTGAGGGCAATTTAGCTTGGCCAATACACCTAACCTGTACATCTTTGGACTGTGGGTGGAAACCGGAGCATCCGAAGGAAACCTACGCAGACAAGGAAAAATGTGCAAACTCCACACAAACAAACAGTCACCCAAGGCCAGAATCAAACCCGAGCCCCTGGCGCTATGAGGCAGCAGTGCTAACCACCTCCATGATGCAATTGTGTGTGGAGTCTTGTGAAATCCCCCAGAGGTCACCTGTGGAGCCCTGAAAGGAGCAACTGGTGAATGAGCACCGCTGTAACCTGCAGTGACTTAAACAGCGAAGCAAGGTCGAGGGGCTGAATGGCCTAATCCTTCTCCTAATGCTTATGTGTTTCTGTGTTCTATAATTTCTTCACCGCTCTATAATTTCTTTCTAAATGTGTACCTCTATACTTTTCCCACTAATTGGTGACCTATTAAATACACCCAATCGTGTAATGGTGTCTCCATTGTTTATTAAGGTACCAAAATACATTCTGTCCTTACCCTCTGAGGTATCCTCTATCTCTTGCATCATAATATTTTTCTTAATCAATGCTGTCTCCCCTCTTCCTTTATATACACACCGTTTTACTGTTAGGAAAACAAAAGTAGTTTTAAGGGATTTATATTTGTATTGGCAAACATTAGAAACAAGGTATAGATTTTGCTGTGTTTAATTTAATATATGTGTGCCTGGAAGGGTAAAATTTATATTTAGATTCATGTTGGACAAAGGTGTTTGTATGTGTAGGGGTTGGTTAAGTTCCAATTGGTTTCTATTTTGCTTAGAGAGGGTTAAAATGTGAAAAATAAACAAAAGACAGAAGCATTTAGCTGTTGATTTGCAACTGGAGGTCCTTGTAAGGTAAAAAGTTTTAAGTTTTAGTTTAGATAATCTCAGAGAAGTTGGAGACAGGATCTCGGGGAGTAAACATCTCTCAACTCTGTCAGAAGAAAGATTGGATAGAACACGGGCTTTAAAGAGGTAGGCTTCCTAAAGTACAAGTTACAGTCCAGATAACTGGGGAAGTGGGTCAGAAAGAGTGCCTCAGAAGTTAAGCAAACAGAGACCAAGGTAATGTTCAGAAGAATTCAAAGAATAGTAAACAAAGTGCTCTGAGTTAAAAAGACAATTGCAATAATTAGATTTAAAGTGGGATGGCAGATTTCAGAGGTGGATGAAGTATCTGATTCGAGTTTAGGGCAATCTGGGAATCGAGAGTAAAGCAATAGTGAGCAGTTTGCACAGCAGTCAAGACAAAGACATCCGAAAGGGGTGGTGTAAAATCCTTCACTGGATTTACAGTTACAAGTGGAGTAGGCACTTTGTTTAAAAGTATCATTTGGAAAACCTGGGGCGAAATTCTCCGGAAACGGCGCGATGTCCGCCGACTGGCGCCCAAAACGGCGCAAATCAGACGGGCATCGCGCCGCCCCAAAGGTGCGGAATGCTCCGCATCTTTGGGGGCCGAGCCCCAACCTTGAGGGGCTAGGTCGGCGCTGGACGAATTTCAGCCCCGCCAGCTGGCGGAAAAGGCCTTTGGTGCCCCGCCAGCTGGCGCGGAAATGACATCTCCGGGCGGCGCATGCGCGGGAGCGTCAGTGGCCGCTGACGGCATTCCCGCGCATGCGCAATGGAGGGAGTCTCTTCCGCCTCTGCCATGGTGGAGACCGTGGCGGAGGCGGAAGGGAAAGAGTGCCCCCACGGCACAGGCCCGCCCGTGGATCGGTGGGACTCGATCGCGGGCCAGGCCACCGTGGGGGCACCCCCCCGGGGCTAGATCGCCCCGCGCCCCCCCCCCAGGACCCCGGAGCCCGCCCGCGCCGCACTGTCCCTCCGGTAAGGTAGGTGGTTTAATTTACGCCGGCGGGACAGGCATTTTAGCGGCGGGACTTCGGCCCATTTGGGCCGGAGAATCGAGTGGGGGGGCCCGCCAACTGGGGCGGCGCGATTCCCGCCCCCGCCGAATATCCGGTGCCGGAGACTTTGGCAACCGGCGGGGGCGGGAGTCACGCCAGCCCCCGGCGATTCTCCGACCCGGCGGGGGGTCGGAGAATCTCGCCCAAGGTTGGGATTTCAGAATGCAAACCGCTAAGGGAAAGCTGAATTATGAGAGAAGATTTTAAAGTATGTTTTTGAGAGTGGAGTTTGGAAACTCTCACATGACAATCGGGTGGAGAGCGGGGGTGGGGGTGGGGGGGGGGGGGGGGGGGGGGGATTGGATTCTGAGGAGACATCCACAAACATTCACTTGGTGTTCAGAGTGGAGAGTGTATTTGACCACAGTCATCTGGTATGCTTAAAAGTGGCACTGTATGTTGATGACACCATTGTATGTTAAAATGTACTTTGTAATCTGCGTTAATCCTAAAGCATGTTTGCCCTTGTTAAACTAAGGAGGTAATCATAGAATTTACAGTGCAGAAGGAGGCCATTCAGCCCATCAAGTCTGCACTGGCCCTTGGAAATAGCACCCCACTTAAGCCCACCCATCCACCCTATCCCCATAACTCAGTAACCCCGCCTAAACATTTGGACACTAAGGGGCAGTTTAGCATGGCCAATCCACCTAACCTGCACATCTTTGGACTGTGGGAGGAAACTGGAGCACCGGGAGGAAACCCACGTAGACACAAGGAGGAAATGCAAACTCCACACAGACAATAAAGGAGTAAAGGAGTATTGTATAATAATCCAAGTTTTCATTTTTTCCTTGCTGTTAAAACTAATTAGCAGCCTTGTGGCTCTGGTTCACATGCTTTCTTTAAAAACAGTAAAAGTTATAGTCTTTTGAGTCAGGGTTTCATTCTGGAATCTTCCCATCCAGTTATAACACGGACTGGGATCGTAACATCTTGGATTTAATTGTATGACCTTCTCTCATTTTTGAGCCCTGCATCCAATTTTGGCACAACATCATATTCCCATATAGCCATCGTGATGTTTTTTCCTGATCTTCTGCCATTCAGACCCATTTATCACCATGTTGTCTACCCGTCCGTATCACAGAATCACAGAATTATTATTGTGCAGAAGGGGGCCATTGTGTCTGCTCTGGCTCTCCAAATGAGCAATTTACTTCGGACCATTCTCCCGCCTTCTCCCCATAATCATGCATATTCTTGTTTTTCAGATAACAGTCTAATTCTATACAGAATACTTTGATTGAATGTTGCCTCCACCACAATCTCAGGCAATGCATTCCAGCCCTTAAGCACTCGCTGTGTGGAAAAAGTTTTTCTTATATCGCTTTTGCTTCTTTTGCCAATTAATTTAAATCTGTGCCCTCTAGTTCTCACAAGCAGGAACAATTTCACCCTATCTGCTCTGTCCACACGCCTCATGATTTTAAATATGGACATGACAAAAATAGGGACTTTGGGACATCTGGGACGTCATTCTCCGACCCCCCAGCGGGTCGGAGAATGGCCGTTGGCCGCCGTGAATCCCGCCCCCGCCGAAGTCTCCGGTACCAGAGATTGGGCGGGGGCGGGAATCGAGCCGCGCCGGTTGGCGGGACCCCCCGCTCAATTCTCCGGCCCGGATGGGCCGAACTCCCGCCCAGAAATTGCCTGTCCCGCCGGCGTAAATTAAAGTTGGTATTTACCGGCGGGACAAGGCGGTGCGGGCGGGCTCCGGGGTCCTGGGGGGCGCGCGGGGCGATCTGACCCCGGGGGGTGCCCCCACGGTGGCCTTGCCCGCGATCGGGGCCCACCGATCCGCGGGCGGGCCTGTGCCGTGAGGGCACTCTTTCCCTTCCGCCTCCGCCACGGTCTCCACCATGGCGGAGGCAGAAGTGACTCTCCGAACTGCGCATGCGCGGGAAACTGTCAGCGGCCGCTGACGCTCCCGCGCATGCGCCGCCCCGAATGTCATTTCCGCGCCAGCTGGCGGGGCGACAAACGCCATTTCCGCCAGCTGGCGGGGCGGAAATCCCTCCGGCGTCGGCCTAGCCCCTCAATGTTGGGGCTCGGCCCCCAAAGATGCGGAGCATTCCGCACCTTTGGGGCGGCGCGATGCTTGTCTGATTGGCGCCGTTTTGGGCGCCAGTCGGCGGACATCGCGCCGCTGGGGGAGAATTGCGCCCCTGTTGAGCATATTGAAATCCGTTTTAAAAGGCCAGTGGGTAGAATGCAACATTGCTGAAGCTTTTCTCTTTCTTTCTCCATGTTGCCACTGAAACCTTTGTGATGGTTGCTGTGTTATTGTCATTTTCTCACTCCTGCTGCCATATCTCCTCAGTACTTTTCCCACTGGGTGTCGTCTTTTTCTCAGAGAAAGACCAGCGGAAGTCTAAAGTTGCCTGGCCGTACCAAAGAAATTCTATATTGACCTGCAATACCCGCATTCCCATCACCAAAGCAGAATGTTTAGGCTGAGGTAAACATACTCCCAGTTTTACAAGGAGCAGTGTCAATGGAAGCATTCATTTACCTGGGGGGGGGGGGGGGGATTTGGCTGTAAAAATCAAGCACTGCTCAACCACTGCTAGTATAGATCAATTAAAGTGTGCGTAGGAAGATGAATCAAGTTAGTGATAGAAAGAAAGAAGGAAGTACCTATGAAGCACCTAATCTCCTCAGGACATGTCAAATAACCCCCCTCCCCAGCGACAGCGTGTTTTTTTGGTCCCCCCAGTGTAGTTGTGTGGCTCGCCCGCTCCACCGCCGGGGAAGCAGTTGTGGACATCAGCTTTGGCAGGTTTGGAAAATCCCACCAATGAGTAGGGCTGGAAAATCCCATCAATAATCTCTTTGTTATGTCAGTCAACATGACAGCAGACATGTGCACTGACAAAAAATGAGGTAAATGATCGGCTAATGTGCTTTGATAGTGTTGCCTTGGGAAGAACCAAGATGTCTTTGAATAGCACCATGCGATCGTTTATAATCACCCAAATTGGCAGATTGAGCCATGGCTTAAAATAGCACCCAAAGAGTGGCGCAGGTAAACAATGTCCAACGATATTGAACTGATGCCCTGCTATTCCAAGAGATAACTGTGTTACGTTTATCTCAGGGCTTTACCAGTTGACAATCATGCCCCCCAGGTTTGAATTCTATTGTTTCCTGTGCCAAACGAACCAAGGTGGACTAACTCCAGAACAACAATAATAATAATCTTCATTAGTGTCACAAGTAGGCTTACATTACACTACAATGAAGTTACTGTGACAAGCCCCTGGTTGCCACACTCTGGCGCATGTTCGGGTACACTGAGGGAGAATGCAGAATGTCCAATTCACCTAACAGCACGGCTTTTGGGACTTGAGGGAGGAAACGGGAGCACCCGGAGGAAACCCACACAGACACGGGGAGAATGTGCAGACTCCGCACAGAAAGTGACCCAAGCCGGGAATCAAACGCGGTCCCTGGCACTTTGAAGTATGAAACAATGCCTCTGGGCTTGAGATTGCGTAGGTCTCTGACTCTCAGGTTACATTGCTAACATTTGCATCAATATGTGTCCATTATTACTTAGCAATGATGAGAAAGTGACAGTATATCTGCACTATAGGTTTTTGCACATAACATCAAATCTGTTGTAATGATGTACCTTCCAATATAACCCATTTGCTCAATGAGATCAGATATTTCTCCTCTTATCTCCTGTAGCTCATTGATCTAAGACCCATTACCAAATTCTGAGATTGATTTTATTGACTTTAAGGGCGGGATTCTCCCGTATCCGGCGGGCGGGCCGCACCGGCGCCTAAGAGTGGCGTGAACCACTCTGGCGTCGGGCCGCCCGGAATGTGCGAAATCCTCTGCACCTTCGGGGGCTATGCCGGCGCCGGAGTGATTGGCTCCGCTGGCCGGCGCGTGTTGGCACATGCGTAGGAGCACCAGCGTGTTCCCAGAACCGCTGGCGTGATTCCTGCGCATGTGCAGTGGGTTTCTTCTCTGCGCCGGCCATGTCAGAGCTTTACAGCAGCCGGCGCGGAGGGAAAGGGTGCCCCCACGGCACAGGCGCGCCCGCAGATCAATGGGCCCCGATCGCGCTCCAGGCCACCGTGGGCCCCCACCCCGGGGCCAGATACCCCCATGCCCCCCCCCCCCCCCCCCCCCCCCCGAGTACTCCGCAGGCCGCCCGCAGAGCCAGGTCCCACCGGTAAGAACCTTGTGTAATTTACACCGGCGGGACAAGCTGAAAACAGGCGGCTGCTCGGCCCATCACGGAGCAGAGAATCGGCGGGGGTGGGGGCGCTGCCAACGGCCCCCGGCTGGCGCGACACGATTCCCGCCCCCACCAAAAAAACGGCGCCGGAGAATTCGGCAGCCGGCGTCGGGGCGGCGTGGCGGGATTCACTCCGCCCCCCCCCGCCGATTCTCCGGCCTGGCGGGGGGGTCAGAGAATCCCGCCCATTTTGGTTAGATGTCTGTGATACTCTGGTGTTGTGGCAACAAACATTTAAAGTTTATTGCTTCAGACTTTTCTCTGAATCTACCTGTAGAATCTTTAGATTTTATTTATTATCACCTTGGGTGGTAATAAATTTAGTCAATTAACAACTCAAATATTTTTCCTGCTAAAGTTGCTTCAATTAAAAGCATTTATTAATAGTGTGTTTTGCTAATTTAGCACCAATGTGTTTATTTATATTTCTCAATATTAATGTCAGTTACTAGACAGTTGTTGCTAACTAAATTTATCACTTCCCAGTCTAAAATGTTGTGGAAATAATATGTGTGCCTAGAATAATATACTGTTGGAACAAAGTATCATAGAATCACTACAGTGCAGAAGGAGGCCATTTGGCCCATCAAGTCTGCACCGACCCGCTGAAAGAGCATCCTTAACCTAGACCCACTCCCCCAACCTATCCCCGTAATCCTGTTACCTCACCTAACATTTGGACACTAAGGGGGAAATTTAAAATATCCAATCCATCTAATTGCACATCTTTGGACTGTGGGAGGAAACCGGAGCACCCTGAGGAAACCCACGCAGACACGAGGAGAACATGTAAACTCCACACAGTTTCCCAAGGTCGGATCAAACCCGGGCCCCTGGTGCTGTGAGGCAGCGGTGCTAACCACTGTGCCACCGTGCTGCACCAAGTACTGGCATCAAATACACATTGCCCATTTCCATTTGCACATACAGGCATGCTTTTGATCTTTCTAATATTTTCAATTTGATAATAAAATCATGCACTCACGCCGATGTGAATGGACAATCAAACATCGGAGGACTAACGGACACAAATCCAGATAAGCTTATTTAAATTGATAGTCGGGATTCCTGTTGCGTCATTCATGGAGACGGGGACAATCGATCAGGGAAATCCTACCGACATAAAAGCCATTTTGGGACTCCCATCGATTCTCTGTCTACTCTGTCATTCCTGCCCCCCCAAAAACAGGAGTGCCAACCCCCGCCACCACCCTCCCTCCCCCCATGTTATAAACATTACCTGGGTGAATTTTCTTGGATTAAAACATTCAGTTTTCTTTCTCATTGGAAAGCAAAATTCGGTGTGGTGTGAAACGAGGTGCACATTTGCTATTGCCCATTTCGCTTTGCCAAAGACCAATTTCACCCCCTATAATTTTTCGTTAACTCAATTTCTTTCTCTGCAAATGCTGTCTGGGCAATGGGGATGGGCACCAAAATTCAGAGACAGCCAACATAGGATCTGCAGGCAAAGGATCAGTTCGCTCGACATGTCTGAGCACAAGTGCCTGAAGTGGCTCAGCGTCGCATGGCATGTCTGCAGTCTCCTGGACTAAGACCTCCTTCTCAGTGGACTGGGTGGGCATGCATTTTACATTGGTCAACAAGACACCTGGTACTAGAGGGACCCCCTCTTCTCCCGCCCCACCCAAATCCAACCCAGACCCTGGGTCTCTAATGCCGTCTACCGCAAAGAAAAAAAGCAGAGAGGAATGAGAGCTTCTAATGGCTTATGTGGGGAAGAGGGACAGGCACCGTTTGTTGAGGGTGACTGTGTGACATGGGAGGGGGAACAATGGACTGAGGATGAATGTGAGTGTTGGCTGTTCAAATGGAGATGTGACGTGCCTGGAGAGAGAGGAATGAGTGGAACTGCAAGGTGTAATGGTGTGAGGAAATTGTACAGGAAAAGATTAGGAAATACTGAATTTGGGCTTGGTACTTGAAATTGTTATGCCACTTTCGTGTCCCAAGGTCCTGGAGCCTCTTGGTGCCCTGTCATCATACTTTCTCCACTGATTTCCTTAGCTATTCCCAACCATGTCTAATTCGCTGAAGAAGTTGTCCTGTTTTTCTCATCCTTGGATGAACTCACCTCCTCAAACCCTACAACAAGGTCTGACGATAACCTCGAGAGCCGGGGAGAGCAGCCTTCTCAGGCCTCTTCTCCACTCTTGTGTTTGCTGCAGCCTCAATAATTCAAGCGCTCGTGAATCCTTTTAACCCAAGTCGTGGTCCCACTATTTAGGAATCCTTCTTTTGACAGAATAGATGTTGTCAATCCACCTGTCTGAGTCTCCAACACCGGCCACTGTCTCCGATCCCGCCAACCGGCCATAACGGGGTTTTCCACCCCCCGACAGAGGAAATATGTACAACTAATATGCATGCATTGCAATGCAATTAGTGGGCTGGAAGCCCAATGCATACCCTCTTTTATGCTCCGCCCCAACCCCTCCCAGCCTGGAGTCACGCAGAGTGATTTGGTGCAAGTATTTAAAAACGGGTTCCTGGTACCACAGCCTTTGAAGGAGAAATATAAAAACATAGAAAATAGAAGCAGGAGGAGGCCTTTCTGCCCTTTGGGCCTCCTCTGCCATTCATTATGACCATGGCTGATCCTCAAGTTCAATGCTCTGATTCCGCTTTTGCCCGTATCCCTTCATCCCTTTAGCCCCAAGAGCATTATCTTTATATGTCTATACCTTCAGGGCAGCACGGTAGCACAGTGGTTAGCACAGTTGCTTCACAGGCCCAGTGTCCCAGGTTTCGGCTTGGGTCACTGTCTGTGCGGAGTCTGCACGTTCTCCCCATATCTTCGTGGGTTTTCTCCGGGTGCTCCGGTTTCCTCCCACAGTTCAAAGATGTGCAAGTTAGGTGGATTGACCCTCGTGTCCAAAGTGGGTTAACGGGGATAGGGTGGAGGTATAGGCTTAGGTCGGGTGCTCTTTCCAAGGGCCGAATGGCCTCCTTCTGCACTGTAAATTCTATGATCTAATTCCTTCTTGAAATTGTGCAACATTTTGACCTCAACTACTTTCTGTGGTAGCGAATTCCACAGATTCACCATTCTCTGGGTGAAGAAATCTCTCCTCACCTCAGTCCTAAAAGGTTTACCCCTTATCCTCAAAGTATGACACCTAGTTCTGGACTCCCCCACCATTGGGAACATTCTTAATGAATCTACCCTGTCTAATCCTGTCAGAATTTTATACGTTTCTATGAGATCCCCTCCCACTCTTCCCAACACCAATGAATATAATTTTAACCGATTTAGTCTCTCCTCATATGATAGTCCCGCCATCCCGGGAATCAGCCTGGTAAACCTTCGCTGAACACCATCCATCGCAAAAACGTATTCCTCGGATAAGGACTCCAAAACTGCGCACAATAGTCTAGGTGTGACCTCACCAATGCCCATACTTCTCGTTACGAAGGCCAACATAGCATTTGACTTCTTTAGTGCCTTCTGTACTTGCGCACTTACTTTCAGTGACTGATGCATTAGCAGAGCTGGGGGGACTGCCGTTCAAACTGGCCGACCAAATTGTGCTAAGTGAGGATCCAAATAGCCCATGACTGGATACGGATCCACAGGAGGAATTTGACAAGTCTGGTGGAGGAAGTTAAAAAGGACCTGCAGATGTGGGGCTCACTCCCACTTCACTCCCACTCTCCCTTGCGGGGAAAGTGAAGATGATCAAGATGAAGATGCTGCCCGGACCAACTGAAATGTCCTTCATGACCCCCATTTGCAATAATCACAGGTTCACTCTTGCAACAATGAATGCCTCCTTCTCGAGGTGGAAACAGGAAAAGGGGACACTGATGGTTAGGGACATGTATACAGATGGTAGAGTAGAGACTCTCGGGGAACTCACAAAGAGGTTTCAGCTCCCGAGAGATAACAACCCGAGGTACATACAGGTCCAAAACCTCATCCGTAAGGAAACAACATACCCCAGATACCAGGGCATTCACTATTAGAAAGCTTACTGAAGGCGGGCGACCTAGGTGAGGGGGATTGTGCGGACATGTATGGACAACTGTTAGAAGAGGTACGCTCGCCCCTGGACGAGACAAAGAAAAAGTGGGGGGAAGAACTAGGCAGGGAGACAGGTGGAGGACTCTGGATCAAAGCACTGCACAGGGCATACTTCACCTCCACATGCGCTCGGTTCAGCCAAATGCAACTAAAGGTGGTGCACGATGCGCACCTAATGAGAACATGAATGTTCCTGAGGAAGGAGTAGCGCTCCGAAAGCGAGTGACATTGAAACAAACCTGTTGGACTTTAACCTTGTAGCGCACAAAGACTCCGTGAGACGAATAGAGTGAAGTCGATGAGGCTTTATTAAGCGTGTCTGTTCCCCAGCAGCCCGATAGTAAACTGGCCTGCGGGGGAAGGCACCGGCTTCTTATACTTCGCCTTCAGGGCGGAGTATGAGGTCAACGGCCAACCAGGACCCGGGATCTGTCAGCCAATGACATTAGGGCTTCCAGTCCCACATGACCCCCAATACATACTACCACATTCACCCCTTGTCAAAAATGAACCCGGCGGGGTGATGCTTCGTATGGTGGTAAGGGTTTACAGGGCTGGTCCTGGGAGGATAGAACAGTTACATGGTAGTACAGTATTGGACAGTATCGTCCTGTTACAACTATTTACAGAGGGTATAGGAAAAACAAAATGTTCATTGAACAGTCCATCTTTGTTTTACATGGACGCCACGAGTCGGTCGGGCGGTCTGGTCGTCCGTGTCGATCGCCTCGGCCCCCGCGGTGGTGGTGGTGCTTGTACCAGCGTTGTCGCCTCCGGGAGCCGCACGGTTTCAGCTGTCGGTGCAAAGGGGAGGGGGACTGATCCTCCTGGGAAGGGGGCGGTCGCGGGGTGCGGCGGTGGCAGGAAGGGGGGCGGTTGGGTTGATGGTGTCTGGGGGGTGTGCGTGGTGCCGGCGGGCGCCAGATCCCGCAGGGAGACCGTGTCCTGTCGGCCGTCGGGGTACTCCACGTAGGCGTACTGGGGGTTTGCGTGGAGGAGGTGAACCCTTTCGACCAACGGGTCCGCCTTATGTGCCCGCACATGCTTTCGGAGCAGGATGGGTCCTGGGGCCGCCAGCCAGGTTGGCAGCGACGTTCCAGAGGAGGACCTCCTAGGGAAGACAAGGAGACGCTCGTGCGGCGTTTGATTAGTGCTTGTACATAATAACGACCAGATGGAATGGAGAGCGTCCAGGAGGACCTCCTGCCACCGTGAAACTGGGAGATCCCTGGATCGTAGGGCCAGTAGGACGGCCTTCCAGACCGTGCCGTTCTCCCTTTCTACTTGCCCGTTCCCCCGGGGGTTGTAGCTGGTCGTCCTGCTTGAGGCTATGCCCTTGCTGAGCAGGAACTGGCGCAGCTCGTCACTCATGAAAGAGGACCCCCTGTCACTGTGGACGTATGCGGGGTAACCGAACAGCGTGAAGATGCTGTTCAGGGCTTTAATGACTGTGACCGCGGTCATGTCGGAGCAGGGAATGGCGAATGGGAAGCGGGAGTATTCGTCCACCACATTAAGGAAATATGCGTTGCGGTCGGTGGAGGGGAGGGGCCCTTTGAAATCGAGACTGAGGCGTTCAAAGGGGCGGGAAGCCTTAATCAGGTGCGCTCCATCTGGCCTGAAAAAATGCGGCTTGCATTCCGCGCAGATGTGGCAGTCCCTTGTGACTGTACGGACCTCTTCTAAAGAGTATGGGAGATTGCGGGACTTGATGAAGTGGTAAAACCGAGTGACCCCCGGGTGGCAGAGGTCCTCGTGGAGGGTTTGGAGGCGGTTAATTTGTGCGTTGGCACATGTGCCGCGGGATAGGGCATCGGACGGCTCGTTCAGCTTTCTGGGCCGGTACAAGATCTCATAGTTAAAGGTGGAGAGCTCGATCCTCCACCTTAAGATCTTGTCATTTTTAATCTTGCCCCGCTGTGCATTATCGAACATGAAGGCTACCGACCGTTGGTCGGTGAGGAGAGTGAATCTCCTGCCTGCCAGGTAATGCCTCCAATGTCGCACAGCTTCCACTATGGCTTGGGCTTCCTTTTCCACTGAGGAGTGGCGGATTTCTGAGGCGTGGAGGGTTCGGGAGAAAAAGGCCACGGGTCTGCCCGCTTGGTTAAGGGTAGCCGCTAGAGCTACGCCGGAGGCGTCGCTCTCGACCTGGAAGGGGAGGGACTCGTCGATGGCGCGCATCGTGGCCTTTGCGATGTCCGCTTTGATGCGGCTGAAGGCCTGGCAAGCCTCTGTCGACAGAGGGAAGGTCGTGGTCTGTATTAGGGGGCGGGCCTTGTCTGCGTACTGGGGGACCCACTGGGCGTAGTACGAAAAGAACCCCAGGCAGCGTTTCAGGGCTTTTGGGCAGTGCGGGAGGGGAAATTCCATGAGTGCGCGCATCCTTTCGGGGTCGGGGCGTATTATCCCATTGCGCACTATGTAGCCCAGAATGGCTAGCCGATCGGTGCTAAAAACGCACTTGTCCTCGTTGTACGTGAGGTTCAAGGCTTTGGCGGTCTGGAGGAATTTTTGGAGGTTGGCGTCGTGGTCCTGCTGATCGTGGCCGCAGATGGTTACATTGTCGAGGTACGGGAACGTGGCCCGTAATCCATGTTGATCAACCATTCGGTCCACCTCCCGTTGGAAGACCGAGACCCCGTTTGTGACGCCAAAAGGGACCCGTAGGAAATGGTATAATCGCCCTTTTGCCTCGAAGGCTGTGTACTTGCGGTCACTTGGGCGGATGGGGAGCTGGTGGTAAGTGGACTTGAGGTCCACGGTGGAGAAGACTTTATACTGGGCAATCCGATTGACCATTTCGGATATGCGGGGGAGAGGGTACGCGTCTAGTTGTGTGTACCTGTTGATGGTCTGGCTATAGTCAATGACCATCCTTTGTTTCTCCCCTGTCTTCACTACTACCACCTGCGTTCTCCAGGGACTATTGCTGGCCTGGATTATGCCCTCCTTTAGTAGCCGCTGGACTTCGGACCGAATGAAGGTCCGGTCCTGGGCGCTGTACCGTCTGCTCCTAGTGGCGACGGGTTTGCAATCCGGGGTGAGGTTCGCAAACAAGGACGGGGGTTGCACCTTGAGGGTAGCGAGGCCGCAGATAGTGAGTGGGGGTATGGGGCCGCCGAATTTAAACGTAAGGCTCTGTAGGTTACATTGGAAGTCTAAGCCCAGCAAGGTGGGGGCACAGAGTTGGGGAAGGACGTTAAGTTTGTAGTTTTTGAATTCCCTCCCCTGTACCGTTAGGGTGACTATGCAGAATCCCTGGATCTGTACGGAGTGGGATCCTGCAGCTAGGCAAATCTTTTGTGCGCTGGGGTAGGTAGTTAAGGAACAGCGTCTTACCGTGTCGGGGTGTATAAAACTTTCCGTGCTCCCGGAGTCGACTAGGCATGGCGTCTCGTGGCCGTTAATTAGGACCATTGTCGTCGTCGTCTGGAGAGTCCGGGGCCGAGCCTGATCGAGCGTAACCGAAGCGAGCCGTGGTTGTAGTAGTGGGGTGTGGTCCGTTGTTGCCGTCCAAGATGGCGTCGGGGATGGACAAAATGGCTGCCCCCATACATCGCACGTGGCTGGGGGGTCACAAGATGGCGTCGGGGGTGGACAAAATGGCCGCCCCCATGCGTCGTACAGGTCGGGGGCGGTCCAAGATGGCGGCGCCCCTCCTCCCCTCGTGGTGGTCGGGACCCAAAATGGTGGCGTCTGCGGGTCGCACATGGTGTGCTGGGGGGTCTGGGGAGCGCTAGGACCGCGCGGAGTTCCTTCACTGCGAGCGCCAGGGCCGCGGGCGCTAGGACCGCGCGGAGCTCCCTCGCCAGGGACAGCGGTGGTCGGGGCCCAGGTAAGTTGCGCCGGCGGGTCAGGCGTGGGGCGCGGGACGGGGGTGAGGGCCCAGGTCGGCGGCGCCGGCGGGACAGTCGTGGGGCCGCGAGCGCAAGGAGCGCAAGGAGCGCAAGGAGCGCGAGGAGCTCCCTCACCGGGGACAGCGGCGGTCGGGGCCCAGGTAAGTTGCGCCGGCGGGTCAGGCGTGGGGCGCGGGACGGGGGGTGAGGGCCCAGGTCGGCGGCGCCGGCGGGACAGGCGTGGGGCGCGGGGTGAGGGCCCAGGTCGGCGGCGCCGGCGGGACAGGCGTGGGGCGCGGGACAGGGGTGAGGGCCCAGGTCGGCGGGTCAGGCGTGGGGCGCGGGACGGGGGTGAGGGCCCAGGTCGGCGGCGCCGGCGGGACAGGCGTGGGGCGGCGAGCGCTAGGACCGCGCGGAGCTCCCTCACCGGGGACAGCGGTGGTCGGGGCCCAAGTCGGCGGAGCCAGCGGGTCAGGCGTGGGGCGCGGGAGGGGGGTGAGGGTGGCGTTCGGGACGCGAAAGACCCATTCCTCTCCGTGGAGAGTGTTGGCCGGCACCCAAATCGGGAGCGCCGGCGGCGGGTCGTACATGGACTGCGGGGAGGGAGGTTGGGGAGCGTGGGCGGCGTGCAGGGCTCCCAGTTCTCCCGGGGCCGCGGTGGTCGGGACCCAGAGCGGCTGCGCCTGCCGGTCGCACATGGCGTGCTGGGGGGGGTTGGGAGGCATAGACTGCCTGTAGGGCTCCCTCTGGCCCCGGGACGGCGGCGACCTCGCGGGATCGGCACACCACCGCATAGTGGCCCTTTTTCCCGCAGCTATTGCAGATGGCTGCGCGGGCCGGACAGCGTTGTCGGGGGTGGTTCGCCTGGCTGCAGAAATAACAGCGGGCGCCCCCGGTGTGACTCGGCGTTTGGGCCGCGCAAGCCTGTGGGGTGTCCGGGGGGGGGGGGGGGGGGGTTTGCCGCGACGGGTACGTACGGGGCCCAATGGCCTGCCGCGCGGTCGGGGCCGTAGGCGCAGGTAGCGCGGCGTAGAACTCGTCCATCGATTCTTCGGGAGCTTGCCGTCTCGTCGCGAGCTGGTAGCGAGCATAGATTTGGTTAACTGGGCGGACATAGAGACTTTTCAGTGCTGCGAACGCCGTCTGGAAATCGTCAGTGTCTTCAATGAGGGTGAAAATCTCCGTGCTCACCCTCGAGTGCAGGACCTGCAGTTTTTGTTCGTCTGAGACCCGGCCAGTGGTCGGTCTGAGGTAGGCCTCGAAGCAAGTCTGCCAGTGTTTGAAGGCTGCTGCCGCATTCACTGCGTGGGGGCTGATCCTCAGGCATTCTGGAATGATCCTGAGCTCCATAGTGCTTTTTAGGCACGCTTAATAAATTGGAGCGCACAAAGACTCCATGAGACGAATAGAGTGAAGTCGATGAGGCTTTATTAAGCGTGTCTGTTCCCCAGCAGCCCGATAGTAAACTGGCCTGCGGGGGAAGGCACCGGCTTCTTATACTTCGCCTTCAGGGCGGAGTATGAGGTCAACGGCCAACCAGGACCCGGGATCTGTCAGCCAATGACATTAGGGCTTCCAGTCCCACATGACCCCCAATACATACTACCACAAACCTGGTGCTGTAAGACTTCGTACTGAGAACATGAATGAGTGGGTTCTTCCCGGAGGTGGAGGCAAAATGTGAACAGTGTCAGACCCACATGTTCTGGGTGTGTCCGAGACTTGTCGGATACTGGACGTCCTTCTTTGAGGCCAAAGTCCAGGGTTATGGGAGTGAGGGTGCCTCCCCCTCCCAGTGGCGGTCTTCGGGCTATCAGAGCAGCCAGAGCTCTTCCTGAGGAGGGGTGACTCCTGCTCAGCTGCCAATCAGCAGCACCACCAAAGCTGCAGACTGGCTGTCCGACATGGCGGAATATCTCAGGCTGGAGAAGAAACGTTTGCCATCCACGGGTCGGAAAAAGGCTTCCACAAGACGTGGAAGTCGTTCACCAGCTTGTTTCAAAACCTGTTCCTGGCCAGCAACCAATAAGGTAGGGAGGGGGTGGTGGGTTTGGGGGGCGGGGACACACACAGAGCAAGCCCCGGAACAAGGAAGAGTAAGAAAGGGGGGGCACGTGGTTGGGGGCTGGGGGTAGGCGGGAGGCGATGAATGCACCCAAGAGAAAAACGGAGACAGGCAGAAGGGAGGAAAACTATAAGAGGCCGGTTTTCTGGCAAATTAATGCCTGAACCACAATGTACATAAACCACTGTAAATATGTGTTTTGGCCAAGTCTGGCAATGCAAAGTCTTCAAGAGAAATATTATCGTTAACGGGAGCTAGTGTTACAGTTGCCATTTGTAACTTCTTTTGTTGATATATGTGTTGGTCTTGTTTGGCCCTGTGAATTTATGCGATAAATGTTAAAAGCTCAATAAGAATATAAAAAAAAGAAATCGGAGGAAAATAGGGCAGAATATTAACATACACTGAAAAATCTGAGCTCATATCACCTTAGAACCATCATTGCTATCTCGTCATTGCAAACAAAAACTAGTCTGAGAGGGTTTTTTAAATATCAAACTTCTGATACAGCAAAGAAAGAAGCAGGTAAGTAATGATGTCATTAGGATTTCAGCAGCTTTGAGCAAACATGTCCAGAAAAAGATACAACCCACATTATCATAAAGTAATCATAAGTTAACAATTAAGAGCACTTTCTATTTTTAATAGCAAATGATATAGAAAAACACGAGGCAGTTAATCTTTATCAAATTGATTATGGTGATGTGGTATTTGAGTACAACCATGGTGGCACAGTGGCTAGCACTGCTGCCTCACAGCCCCAAGGTCCCAGGTTCAATCCTGGCCTCGAATGGCTGTCTGTGTGGAGTTTGCACTTTCTCCCTGTGTCTCTGTAGGTTTCCTCCGGGTGCTCCGGTTTCCTCCCACAGTCCAAAGATGTGCAGGTTAGGTGGATTGACCATGCTAAATTGCTCCATAGTATCCAAAAGGTTAGATCGGGTTACTGGGTTACGGGGATAGGGTGGAGGCATGTGCTTGGGTAGGGGACTCTTTCCAAGGGCCGGTGCAGACTTGATGGACCGAATGGTCTCCTTCTGCCCTGTAAATTCTAAAAGAAAATATGGCAACTTATGATATTAATGCCCAGTGTGTGAGATGTGGGGGGTAGGGTCAGGAGAAGTTTCCATGTTTGGAGCTGCAGTGAAATCATCTCACAGGACAACATTGGACGTGCCTGAGAAGGTCTTAAAGCCCATGGCAACACTGTGTGTAGTATCTGCAGAACCCTCAAATAGATCTGGGAGAGGACATGTACGAGGTAGGTAGATCAGAATGCACACGAGAAAGTATTGCCCATTAACCTGTTCTACAAGTATTGCTCACTCATGCCAAGGCTATGCACACCTTACATAGATTCTCCATTAAATCTCCGACAAGGTCCCACCACATCATACCATATCCTACAACATAGAATCACAGAGTTTCCCAGCACAAAAATAGGCGCTTCAGCCCATCCTGTCTACGCCAGCCATCAAAAACCTAGCTTTTCTCATCATTTTCCAGCACTTGGAAGTGCTGGTCTTTGTGCTCGTTGATATGCACAGCAGAAGAGACTTTAGAAACCACTAATAGTGCTGTCCAGATATTGCAAATTAATGGCAGGTGTTCTTGCTGCAGTCGGCAAAAGGCTTGCAACTGATTCCTTGTCGACTGAGACCATAAGACCATAAGACATAGGAGCGGAAGTAAGGCCATTCGGCCCATCGAGTCCACTCCACCATTCAATCATGGCTGATTTCAACTCCATTTACCCGCTCTCTCTCCATAGCCCTTAATTCCTCGAGAAATCAAGAATTTATCAACTTCTGTCTTAAAGACACTCAACGTCCCGGCCTCCACCGCCCTCTGTGGCAATGAATTCCACAGACCCACCACTCTCTGGCTGAAGAAACTTCTCCTCATCTCTGTTCTAAAGTGACTCCCTTTTATTCTAAGGCTGTGCCCCCGGGTCCTAGTCTCCCCTGCTAATGGAAACAACTTCCCTACATCCACCCTATCTAAGCCATTCATTATCTTGTAAGTTTCTATTAGATCTCCCCTCAACCTCCTAAACTCCAATGAATATAATCCCAGGATCCTCAGACATTCATCGTATGTCAGGCCTACCATTCCTGGGATCATCTGTGTGAATCTCCACTGGACCCGCTCCAGTGCCAGTATGTCCTTCCTGAGGTGTGGGGCCCAAAATTGCTCACAGTATTCTGAATGGGGCCTAACTAATGCTTTATAAAGCTTCAGAAGTACATCCCTGCTTTTATATTCCAAGCCTCTTGAGATAAATGACAACATTGCATTTGCTTTCTTAATTACGGACTCAACCTGCAAGTTTACCTTTAGAGAATCCTGGACTAGGACTCCCAAGTCCCTTTGCACTTCAGCATTATGAATTTTGTCACCGTTTAGAAAATAGTCCACGCCTCTATTCTTTTTTCCAAAGTGCAAGACCTCGCACTTGCCCACGTTGAATTTCATCAGCCATTTCTTGGACCACTCTCCTAAACTGTCTAAATCTTTCTGCAGCCTCCCCACCTCCTCCATACTACCTGCCCCTCCACCTATCTTTGTATCATCGGCAAACTTAGCCAGAATTCCCTCAGTCCCGTCATCTAGATCGTCAATATATAAAGAGAACAGCTGTGGCCCCAACACTGAACCCTGCGGGACACCACTCGTCACCGGTAGCCATTCCGAAAAAGAACCTTTTATCCCAACTCTCTGCCTTCTGCCTGACAGCCAATCGTCAATCCATGTTAGTACCTTGCCTCGAATACCATGGGCCCTTATTTTACTCAGCAGTCTCCCGTGAGGCACCTTATCAAAGGCCTTTTGGAAGTCAAGATAGATAACATCCATTGGCTCTCCTTGGTCTAACCTATTTGTTATCTCTTCAAAGAACTCTAACAGGTTTGTCAGGCACGACCTCCCCTTACTAAATCCATGCTGACTTGTCCTAATCTGACCCTGCACGTCCAAGAATTTAGAAATCTCATCCTTAACAATGGATTCTATAATCTTGCCAACAACCGAGGTTAGGCTAATTGGCCTATAATTTTCCATCTTTTTCCTTGTTCCCTTCTTGAACAGGGGGGTTACAACAGCGATTTTCCAATCCTCTGGGACTTTCCCTGACTCCAGTGACTTTGGAAAGATCATAACTAACGCCTCCACTATTTCTTCAGCTATTTCCTTTAGAACTCTAGGATGTAGCCCACCTGGGCCCGGAGATTTATCAATTTTTAGACCTCTTAGTTTCTCTAGCACTTTCTCCTTTGTGATGGCTACCATATTCAACTCTGCCCCCTGACTCTCCTGAATTGTTGGGATATTACTCATGTCTTCTACTGTGAAGGCTGACGCAAAGTACTTATTCAGTTCCTCAGCTATTTCCTTGTCTCCCATCACAAAATTACCAGCGTCATTTTGGAGCGCTCAATGTCAACTTTTGCCTTCCGTTTGTTTTTAATGTATTTAAAGAAACTTTTACTATCATTCCTAATGTTACTGGCTAGCCTACCTTCAAATTTGATCCTCTCTTTCCTTATCTCTCTCTTTGTTATCCTCTGTTTGTTTTTGTAGCCTTCCCAATCTTCTGACTTCCCACTACTCTTTGCCACATTATAGGCTTTCTCTTTTGCTTTGATGCATTCCCTAACTTCCTTTGTCAGCCATGGCTGCCGAATCCCCCCTCTGATAACCTTTCTTTTCTTTGGGATGAACCTCTGTACTGTGTCCTCAATTACTCCCAGAAACTCCTGCCATTGCTGTTCTACTGTCTTTCCCACTAGGCTCTGCTCCCAGTCGATTTTCGTCAGTTCCTCCCTCATGCCCCTGTAGTTACCTTTATTTAACTGTAACACCTTTACATCTGATTCTACCTTCTTTCTTTCAAATTGGAGATTGAATTCTACCATATTATGATCACTGCCTCCGAAGTGCTCCCTTACTTTAAGATCTTTAATCAAGTCTGGCTCATTACATAACACTAAGTCCAGAATGGCCTGTTCCCTCGTGGGCTCCATCACAAGCTGTTCCAAAAAGCCCTTCTGTAAACATTCAATGAATTCCCTTTCCTTGGGTCCACTGGCAGTATTATTTATCCAGTCCACCTGCATATTAAAGTCCCCCATGATCACTGTGACCTTGCTTTTCTGACATGCACTTTCTATTTCGTGGTGCATTTTGTGCCCCTGGTCCTGACCACTGTTAGGAGGCCTGTACATAACTCCCATTCTGGTTTTTTTGCCTTTGTGGTTCCTCAACTCTACCCACACAGACTCCACATCATCTGACCCTTTGTTGTTCAGTGCTATTGATTTAATTTCATTCCTAATTAACAAGGCAACCCCGCCCCCTCTGCCCACCTCTCTGTCTTTTCGATAGGTTGTGAATCCCTGGATGTTTAAATGCCAGTCCTGAACCCCCTGCAACCATGTCTCTGTGATGCCTACCACATCATACCTGCCAGTCACAATCTGGGCCACAAGCTCATCTACCTTGTTCCGTACACTGCGCGCATTTAAATATAGCACCTTTAATTCTCTATTGACCGTCCCTTTTTTCCCTTGGAGTTTAATCCGGACAAATGTGAGGTAATGCATTTTGGAAGGTCTAATGCAGGTAGGGAATATACAGTGAATGGTAGAACCCTCAAGAGTATTGAAAGTCAAAGAGACCTAGGAGTACAGGTCCACAGGTCATTGAAAGGAGCAACACAGGTGGAGAAGGTAGTCAAGAAGGCATACGGCATGCTTGCCTTCATTGGCCGGGGCATTGAGTATAAAAATTGGCAAGTCATGTTGCAGCTGTATAGAACCTTAGTTAGGCCACACTTGGAGTATAGTGTTCAATTCTGGTTGCCACACTACCAGGAGGATGTGGAGGCTTTAGAGAGGGTGCAGAAGAAATTTACCAGAATGTTGCCTGGTATGGAGGGCATTAGCTATGAGGAGCGGTTGAATAAACTCGGTTTGTTCTCACTGGAACGAAGGAGGTTGAGGGGAGACCTGATAGAGGTCTACAAAATTATGAGGGGCATAGACAGAGTGGATAGTCAGAGGCTTTTCCCCAGGGTAGAGGGGTCAATTACTAGGGGGCATAGGTTTAAGGTGAGAGGTGCAAGGTTTAGAGTAGATGTATGAGTGAAGTTTTTTACGCAGAGGGTAGTGGGTGCCTGGAACTCGCTACCGGAGGAGGTGGTGGAAGCAGGGACGATAGTGACATTTAAGGGGCATCTTGACAAATACATGAATAGGATGGGAATAGAGGGATACGGACCCAGGAAGTGTGGAAGATTGTAGTTTAGTCGGGCAACATGGTCGGCACGGGCTTGGAGGGCCGAAGGGCCTGTTCCTGTGCTGTACATTTCTTTGTTCTTTGTTCTTTTTGTTTTCTTAGTGTGGTGGACCTTGGTTTACTGAGCCTTTCCATACACTGTGTCATATTTTGTGGGATGGGGACAATCGTAACCACTCTTGAGTTTTGTCTGTTCGTGTTTTTTTTGTATTCCTAAGCAGCTACGCTCCCCGCTGATTACTTCACCTCTTGGTTCCCTGACTTTCCCTTCCCCCCCAATCTTTAGTTTAAAGTCCTATTGACCACCCTATTTACTCTTTTCGCCAGAACACTGGTCCCAGCTCGGTTCAGGTGGAGACCATCCCAACGGTCTAGGTCCCCCCTGTCCCAAAACTGATGCCAGTGTCCCATGAAAAGGAACCCCTCGTTCCCACACCACTCTTTCAGCCACGTGTTAACTTCCCTTATTCTTGCCTCCCTATGCCAAATTGCACGTGGCTCGGGCAGTAATCCGGAGATTATGACGATTGAGGACCTGTTTTTTAATTTGAATCCTAGCTCTTTATAATCTCTAAACACATCCTCTTTCCTAGACTTGCCTATATTGTTGGTACCAACATGGACCACAACAACTGGATCCTCCCCCTCCCTCTCCAGTATCCTTTCAAGCCGGTCAGAGATGTCCCGCACCCTAGCACCGGGCAGGCAACATACCATGCGGGACTTTTTATCCTGCTCACAAAGGATACTATCTATCCCCCTGATAATAGAATCCCCTACAACTACAACTTGCCGATTTACTCTCTCCCCTTGAATGGCCTGCTGAACAATGGTGCCTTGGTCAGCAGACTCATCCTTCCTGCAACCCTGTTCGCCATCCACACAGGGAGCAAGTGCCTCATACCTGTTGGACAGAGTCAAGGGCAGAGGCTCCTGAGTTCCTGACTGCTGGTTCCCTTTACCTGCCTGACTTGCAGTCACACCCTGCTGTCCCTGGCCACTGGCAGGATTTAAACTACTTACTCTGACAGGTGTGACTGCCTCCTGAAACACAGTGTCCAGGTAAGTCTCCCCCTCCCGGATGTGCCTCAGTGTTTGAAGCTCAGACTCGTGCTCATCAACTCTGAGCCGGAGCTCTTCGAGCAGCCAACACTTACTGCAGATGTGGTCGCTGCAACTCGCAATGGGATCTGCCAGCTCCCACATCAAGCAGCTCAAGCACATCACCTGACCAGCCATCACTAATTCATTAATTAGTTTAATTTAAGTTTATGGTGGGGGCAGCTTCAGCTGATCAGACACTACCCTGCACTTTTAACTGAAAAACAGCACAATTAGATTAACCACTTACCTTTCCTGGTTACTTCACTGCACCAAACTACCAAATTCTCACTGTCTGTATCTCTCTCACTCCGGCTGTGTCTCCTTGACCTGTGCAATGCTAATAATATAATATTATAATGCTAATTGACATGAGGACATGACATGACATTGACATGAGACATGAGGAGATCGGTCACTTTACAAAGATTTCCAAATATAATGTAGCACTCAATGATTTCTTGGTCTTGAGGGTATCGGAAACTCCGCAAGGAAAGTGATTCGGGCTTCTCCAAATTCATTTTCGGCTAGGTTCATCACCAAACCCGCCTCCTGAAGTCGATCGAAGAACTCCATACGATGTTTTAAATGTTCTTTCCATGTCTGGAAGTTGGAAATAAAAGCAGATTGTCCCACTTTCTCAATGCAATCCTTCAAACGTGGGATAGGATAAGAGTCCATTCTTGTAACTGCATTCACCTTCCTGTAGTCCACACACAACCATTGGGTACCATCTGGTTTAGGTACCATCACTATGGGTGAGCTCCATTGGTTGCAACCCACTTCAATTCAGCCATTCTTCAGCATACTCTCAATTTCTCTGTTAACCTGTGCTAATTTTAAAGGGTTAAGACTATATGGATGTTGTTTGATAGGAACAGCATTTCCCACATCTACATCATGTATAGCCATTTTAGTACTTCCCAATTTATCTCTACAAACTTGCCCATGTGATATCAATAACTCTTTCAGGTCAGTTCATTTTTCCTCCGGAAGGTAACTTAACAATTCATTCCAATTTTTAAGAACATCCTCATTTTTCAATTTAATTTGAAGTATGTCAAATTCACAGTCATCTGGATTTGGTTCGTCACTTTGAGTTGAATCATTAAAACCTCCTTTTTCTCTCCTTCCCTTTCAACGTACCTTTTAAGCATATTCACAAGACTCACTCGGTGAGTCTTCCTTCTATCTGGTGTTTTTACCACATAATTCACCTCACTTAATTTCCTTTCAATCTGATACGGTCCACAAAACCTAGCTTTTAAAGGCTCCCCTACCACTGGTAACAACACTAAAACTGTATCCCCACTGGCAAAACTACGAGCTTTGGATTTCTTGTCCGCTATCCGTTTCATCACATTTTGTGCAACTTTCAAATGTTGTCTAGCCAATTCACCTGCTCTATTTAATCGTTCCCTAAAATTTGACACGTAATCCAATAGTGTAATTTCCGATTTCTCACCCACCAATTTTTCCTCAATCAATTTAAGTGGTCCTCTTACCTCATGACCAAAAATTAGTTCAAAAGGACTAAATTTGGTAGACTCATTAGGTGCATCCCTAATTGCCAACAATATGAATGGGATTCCTTTATCCCAATCTTCTGGATAATCTTGACAATACACCCTCAACATTGTCTTTAATGTCTGATGCCACCTTTCTAACGCTCCCTGCGATTCTGGATGGTCCGCAGTTGATTTAAATTGTTTTATTCCGAAACTATCCATAACTTCTTTGAATAACTTTGAAGTAAAATTTGTTCCTTGATCCGATTGAATTTCTATGGGTAGTCCATATCAAGTAAAGAATTTAAGTAACTCCTCCACAATCCTTTTAGCTGTAATATTACGTACTGGAATGGCCTCTGGAAACCTAGTAGACAAATCCATTACAGTCAAAAGATATTGATTCCCACTTTTTGTTTCAGGAAGCGGTCTTACACAATCGATTAGGACCCTTGTAAAAGGTTCCTCAAATGCTGGAATGGGTATTAAGGGTGCTGGTTTTATCACTGCTTGAGGTTTCCCTATCACTTGACATGTGTGACATGATTGACAAAATTTAACTACATCTTTATGTAGTCCAGGCCAATAAAAATGTTTCTGGATTTTAGCTTGAGTTTTCTTTATTCCCAAATGACCTCCCACTGGTACCTCATGTGCAATTTGCAACACCTCCTTTCTATACCCTACTGGCAATACTGCTTGATGAACTTCTGCCCATTTTTCATCCGCCTGCATATGTACAGGTCTCCATTTTCTCATCAAGACATCATTTTTACAGTAATAACACTCTGGTATACTCTCAGATTCCTCTTCCGTATATGCTTTCTGATATACCCGTTTTATTTCGACATCTTTCTGTTGTAACTCCGCCAGTTTTCCTGAACTAAAAATATCCGCCTCATCCTCCACCTATTCTTGTTCTTTTTCAACCATCTGAGCAAAAATTGTTTCTGATAATTGCACTTCAATTTCATCTTCACTCTTTGATTTCTCTTCTTGTCTTAACCTGTGACTTTGTGATCTTGTTCCTACACAATCCGGAAAAATCCCAGGATATTCGTCCTTCAACACTTCAGTTGTCTGATTTTCCATTGGCTTATCAACCACAGTAGGCATCACTCCCACCTGCGATCGAGCTATATCATTACCCAAGATAAACTGTATTCCTGGACAAGATAGTTTATCTATTACTCCTACTACCACTTCACCACTCTTCACTGGACTTTCCAACCTTACCTTATATAATGGAACGCTACTCCTCTCATCTTTTCTGGCAACATTCTTCCCAAACTACATAATTCCTCATCTCTTACCATTAAAGATTGACTAGCCCCTGTATCTCTTAAAATTGTGACTTCTTTACCTGCTCCTCCTGATACACATGAGTAAACTTTACCCACACAAGTAAATTCTTTAAAGACATCTGGCACCTTCTTAACAATTACTTCTTGAACAGGCTGTACAATCGTTTGCACCTCCTTCGCTTCCCTTGGGCTTTCCTTTACCACTCTAACAAACCCCACTGTCTTATCCTGTTTTACCACATCAGCCTTCCCAGTGCTTTTCTTCATCCACCAACACTGTGACTTTACATGGCCTAATTTATTACAGTGAAAACATCTGAAACTTTTCATTTCTTTTCCACCCACCTGGATTTCTTTTTAAATCTTAGGTACACTCTCTTTATTGTCTCCCATCAGATCACCTTTGCCTTTACCACTTGAGTATTTCTCATGTCCCCAGTTTCTATCCCTCACCATCTGAAGCTGATGCCGGAAACCAAGCTTTGATTGATGAACTAATTCATAATCATCTGCCATTTCCGCTGCTAATCTCGCAGTTTTAACCCTCTATTCTTCCACATGAGTTCTGACTACATCAGGAATTGAATTTGTAAACTCCTCCAAAAGGAAAATTTCTCTGAGAGCTTCATACGTTTGGTCTATTTTCAAAGCCCTTATCCACCTATCAAAATTACTCTGTTTGGTGCTTTCAAACTCCATGTATGTTTGACCAAATTCTTTCCTTAAATTTCTAAACCTTTGTCTGTAAGCTTCAGGCACTAGCTCATATGCACTTAAGATGGATTTCTTCATCTCCTCATACGTTCCAGATACCTCCTCCAGTAGTGATGCAAACACTGCACTAGCTCTGCCTGCCAGCTTTGTTTGAATCAGTAACACCCACATGTCCTGTGGCCATTTCATTTGTTTAGCTACCTTCTCAAATGAAATGAAAAAGTATTTCACTTCCTTCTCGTCAAACCTTGGCAATGCTTGGACATATTTAAATAGATTACCTCCAAGCCTTCGACTATGACGCTCTTTCTCACTATCCTCATCACTATCATCCAACTGTACGTTTCCCTTTATGTCTGCCAATTTTAACTGATTGTCATGTTTCATGGCCATTTTCTGAAGTTCAAACTCCCTCTCTTTATCTTTTTCCCTGGTCTGTATATCCCTTTCTTTTTCTTTTTATTCTGTGAGGACTATTCTTTCTTTTCTCCTTTCTTCTCTCTCCTTTTCTTTGTCCTCTCTCTCTCTTTTTCTTTTTCCTCTCTCTCTCTTTCTCTTTCTTTTTCCTCTCTCTCTCTTTCTCTTTCTTTTTCCTCTCTCTCACTCTCGTATGCCAGCCACTTTAATTCTTTCTGATGTTCCATTTGTTTAATTTGCAACTGAAGTTTTGCCATTTCCAATGAGTCAAACTCTATCTCAGGCAATTTTGAATGCTTAACCACCGCCATAATTACCTCATCTTTTCGCATTTTGTCAGGTAATGTTAACTGTAATGTTCTTGCCAAATGTAACAGTCTGCTTTTCGTTTCTGTCCGTAAAGTACTACGTGTGACCTTCTCCACCCCCAAAAACTTCTGAGCCTCTGAAAGAGCTATTGTTCACAACACTGTCCCACTTAAACTCAAATACCACACCGGAAAAGCAACAATCCTTCACTGTCTTTAAGTTTACAAAAGCCAATCCAATAGATAGACTTTTATCCCCCTCGAGCCCCCAATTGTTATGGGCGAGGCATTTTCAGAACCCCAAAATGTATCATGGAGTTCAACCAACCTCTCCCTTTAATGGATTTGTTGCTTTTCCTCGCACACGGCCTTTTTCCTAGGTGTGGGATTGCAATTATGGACACGTGGGTTTTTAAACACAAAACACTGTTTATTCCATGAACTCAACTTAACATCTTAAATAAACATTGGATCTCTTAACACCCCTTACTTCAAAGATAACTCAGAAAATATTGCAACAGTAAATAATTCCTTAAAATGTTCCTTCAAACTTCCAAGAGACTTATCACCTTTAAACAGTATCACATCAGGTTAAAGGATATCTATATTTTCTGTAGAATGGCAGAGATATATTAGCTTGGTTGCCTTCAGCTCCAGCAAAACAGCCAGGCACTTTTAAACTGCTCTCAGCAAAACCAGCCAGGCACTTTTTTAAACTGAAACTAAAAACCTGCAAAATGGCTGACCTAAAGCCCAGCTCCACCCACTCTCTGACATCACTGTTTTCTTAAAGGTACATTGCTTAAACATCCATGGCTTAAAGGTACCCTCACATGACAGTACAGAAACTTTACATTGCAGAAAAAGTGAGTTTTGATCTACAGTGTAATATTGTCTGTTGACAGTGAACATGTTTTCCCCTTTTTCTTTAGTATTTTAAGATAACACTTGAAAGAATATTACCTTCTTCGGCTTAATTTCTGCAGAGTCCCACTTCAGCGCGTGCTCCATTGGGCTGTTGCATCTGAGCGGAAACATCTTCTGCTGGTGGTGGAGTCCGTGGGAGGTGGGGAGGGAGAGTATGGCGCAAGTGAAAAAACCGGGGGAGGGTTCTCCAGCCGTTCGCTGGTGGTGGGATTCTCTGGTCTAGTTGGCAGCACACATTCATGGGTCTCCCAGTAGCGTGGTGTGGCTTCATTGAGAAATCCCATTGACACGTGGTGGGAGTAGAGATTACTGCTGCCAGGGAACGGTGCACCAAAATTCTCGCTAGCAGTACATAGAACATAGAACATACAGTGCAGACGGAGGCCCATCGAGTCTGCACCGGCCCACTTAAGCCCTCACTTCCACCCAATCCCCATAACCCAATAACCCCTCCTAACCTTTTTGGTCACTAAGGGCAATTTATCATGGCCAATCCACCTAACCTGCGTGCCTTTGGAATGTGGGAGGAAACCCACGCAGACACAGGGAGAACGTGCAGACTCCGCACAGACAGTAGCGGGGCAGAATCCCAATGAAAAATCCTGGTCTCGGTTTCCTGTCAATGGGAAATGACGGTGGGAACTTACGGTGCCAAACATCAGACTGGGAGAATGGCTGGTTGCCAGTCCAACCAAAAGCCATCAGCAAGCCATTTCCCATCTCATTAGTGGGATTTAAATTACCACCAGACAGGAATCCAGCGTCCCACCCCACTCCATCCGAACAGCCACTGCGCCATGAGGAGTTCACACTGATCCAATACATGACCAGACCAATATGACATGCACATGTCAAGAGTAACCAACACAGCAGGTTGAAGAAGCTGCAAGGTGGTCTGTGACCGGGGTGGGGTCAGGGGTTGGGAGAGTTGTTGAAACATGGGGATGGGAGGGCAGACATGAGGTGAGACAAGTGGGGATGGTAGGGCAGGTGTGCAGGAGAAAGCATGCAACCTTTGGGGGTGGGGGAGTGGTGCAAGGGTTGTTGGGGGAATAGGGAACTTTGAGGAGTGAGACAGCAGGGGATAGTGAAGGAGGGGAGCTGGGGACAGTGAAGCAGGGGAGCGGGGGACAGTGAAGGAGGGGAGCTGGGGACAGGGGAGCTGGGGACAGTGAAGCAGGGAGGTGGGGGACAGTGAAGGAGGGGAGCTGGGGACGGTGAAGAAAGGGAGCTGGGGATAGTGAAGGAGGGGAGCTGGGGATAGTGAAGGAGGGGAGCTGGGGACAGTGAAGAAGGGGAGCTGGGGATGGTGAAGGAGGGGAGCTGGGGATAGTGAAGGAGGGGAGCTGGAGACGGTGAAGGAGGGGAGCTGGGGATAGTGAAGGAGGGGAGCTGGGGATAGTGAAGGAGGGGAGCTGGGGACAGTGAAGGAGGGGAGCTGGGGATAGTGAAGGAGGGGAGCTGGGGACAGTGAAGGAGGGGAGCTGGGGACGGTGAAGGAGGGGGGGCGGGGGCAGTGAAGGAGGGGAGCCGGGGACAGTGACGGAGAGGAACTGGGGACAGTGAAGGAGGGGAGCTGGGGACAGTGAAGGAGGGGAGCTGGGGACAGTGAAGGAGGGGAGCTGGGTTCAGTGAACGAGGGAAGCTGGGGACAGTAAAGGAGGGGACCTGGGGACAGTGAAGGAGGGGAGCTGGGGACAGTGAAGGAGGGGAGCCGGAGCAGTGAAGCAGTGAAGGAGGGGGGCGGGGGCAGTGAAGGAGGGGAGCTGGGGACAGTCAAGGAGGGGAGCTGGGGACAGCGAACGAGGGGAGCTTGGGGCAGTAAAGGAGGGGACCTGAGGACAGTGAAGGAGGGGAGCGGGGGACAGTGAACGAGAGGAGCTGGGGACAGTGAAGGAGGGTACCTGGGGACAGTGAAGGAGGGGACCTGGGGACAGTGAAGGAGGGGACCTGGGGACAGTGAAGGATTCAAAAGGAGGGGTTGAAGGATTGAATCACGGAATCCTGGGGGGAAAACGGAGGGGACTGTTGCTAGGAAGGAACAGCAACTGTTTAAATTGGTGGTAGGATATGGGAGGTGAGGGTAAGTCAGTGGCAGGTTTAGGTTTGGCTTGGGTCGTTGGAGGGGACTCAGAGGTAGACACGGATCCTAGGGGTGGACAGGATAAATATGGGAATAGGCTCCGTGGGCTCCTCGGGGTTAGAAGGCAAGTGAATGATGACCGTAATGGGCTGCAGGCTTATGGGATGGAGTGGCGTGAGCAGTTCAAAGATGGTGGTTAAGAGGGTAGAGGTTACACCGAGTTGGGGGCCAGTGGTAATGGTGGGGAGTGTGTTGCTTATAGGTGGAAGGTGGAAAGTGTTGAAAAGAAATACGCACCACCCTGCTGCTAAGGCACTGTCCAATCTCTTGAAGTTCAGTGGCACAGTGGTTAGCACTGCTGCCTCACCGCGCCAGGGACCCAGGTTCAATTCCGGCCTTGGGTCACTGTTTGTGTGGCATTTGCACATTCTCCTGTGCCTGCTTGGGTTTCCTCTTGGTGCTCCGGTTTCCCCCCACAGCCCAAAGATGTGCAGGTTAGGTACATTGACCCTGCTAAATTGCCAAAGTGTAAAAAGATGTGTAGGTTAGATTGAGGGGTTAATGGGATAGGACGGGGGAGTAACCCCGGGTGAAATACTCTTTCAGAGGGTCGGTGCAGATTCGATGGGCCGAATGGCCTCCTTCTGCACTGTAAGGATTCTATGATTCTTATGAAGAGATGCTGGTTGGGAGGAGGGTCATCAGGGGAATTGAGTTGCAGGTCAGCTCAACTGGCCAACTGAACGGGAACCTGGGTCCGCCCCTTGAATGGGAGGAGTGGGGCATGCAGAAGAGAAACAGCAGCGATAAAACCCCAGCAGGCCTCTGTAAAGTGCAACTGCAAATATATTTACAAGTGTGCAACAACAACTTACAGTGCTACCAGAGTGAACTCAGAGCTTTTTAAGTTTACATGCTCTACCATTGGATCTAGGTGCTTCGCAGACATCGACAGGAGTAGTGGAGGCAACCTGCTGACCACAATGCCCTGCAGTCTTTGGTGACCTTGGCAGCTGTCATCTGAGGGTCCAAGGCCGGGAGGGCCCGGCCTTCTTTGGTTTTCCTGCCCTGGGGGCAGGTTCAACCTCAAGAGTCCCAGAAATTGGAGATGATGGGGTAACAGACCGAGGGGACTCGGAGCACAGGTAAACCATTGGAGAGTCCTGAGTGAAGGCCTCTGTGATGCCCACCTGATGCTCCTCTTTCCTTTTCGTAGCCATTGGCACCCTCCCCGACTCCTTATAGGAAAAGGACACCTGGAGGGAGGTTGAGATGCCCCATCCCGCTCTTGCATAGACACTGAAAAAGCTCGCCCATGACTACAGCAGTGGAATGCAGGTCTGAGCGCATCTCATGGCAGAAACTGAGCGTTCTGCTGGACTAGGTTCTTCATGGAATCCACATTACATCAGAGAGCTGGGGCACAGACTCATCTACCTCATGTAGCATTCTGTTGAGGGCCTCTGAGACTTCTTCCTGATATCTCCTCGCCTCTTGCTGTACCTCCATGTCTTGTCCATGATTGCTTCCAGAGGCTCATCGTCAGACTTGGACTTAGCAGAGGCCTCTTCCTCAGCAGTCCTCTGAGTGGCAGTGACATTGGGTGCCCCGTACTCCCCCTGCTCGAACACAAGTCTATGTTGTTATCACCAGACTGTGAGCCCAAGCCTAAGTTGGATCTATGACCCATCGAGGTGTGTCTCTGGACTTATGGAGGGTGCAGGTGAATGCTATGATACCTCTACAGGTGCGAAGTTGCCACCCTTCTTGGTTTATTGTAGGCCGAGGTCAGGATCGGGGTCTGACCGCACCCTCTTCCTGCTGGCAAATGTGAGGGAAAGAGTAGAGAATGAGTGACTGTATGGGCTGCCTCCTACATTGCACTGAACACCACTCTCAGGAGTCTAGCTGCAAAGATTAACCCTGCTTCCTGACTGGAAGGTGCCGCAGGAACAGTCACTGTCCTCCCCTGCCAGGTCGGCAATTACTCCACATACTGCATGAGGAGGGCAGAGATTGGGCATACCTCCTTCCGTCTTCTCTCCCATACTTATTGTGCTCTGTCTTCTCCTGCGGAAGGAAAAATGACGATTTGTGAGGATTTGTGTAGCAGGTGATATTTGCATGCTGCCAATCTCCACCACTACCCCATTGGCAACTGTGTTCCATATGAAGGGTGCACTACTGTTAGTCCACAAAGGACACGGACAACGGAGACTGATCTGTAGCAGCAGCTGCAGATTCCCTCTAAACCAACAATAATCCTCCACCCACCCTGCCCCCAAAATAAATTGTGCCTTTGGTGTGGCTGGGTCAGCAACCTGCAGTTGCCTCCATATCTGCAGACCACGTGGGCAGTGGGGCTATGAGGCCACAGATCGTGGCCTTGCCAATGAGGACCATGCTCCAGTTCCCATTCCATGAGGTGAGTATGTGGAGTAGAGGGTTCATTTATTCTTGTGGATGAGGCTGTTCATCATTTTCCTGCACTGCAGGGCGGTCCTCCGATGAGTTGGATTGGCGCTGACCATGCTGGCGCCCTCCACCTGAACAGGTGTGGTGAGATGGTGCGCAGCTCCCCCTGTCACTCTGAAAAGGTACACACTCCCTCCAGTCTTCCGCTGTTTGAAGAAGTGTGTCTGGCGAAGCATTGCTGAACTTTGAGACCAGCGTTTGTTTTTTAAATACTGTGCCGGTCATGATGGCGGGGCACGCTACTTCCTGCCTGTCTCACCATGGGATTTGCCAGGAAACTTCCAGTGGCATAATTAATCAGCTCAGCATCGTGCGGTTCAGTAGGTTTTCCCACTAGGCTCTGGCAAAAGTCTGTCTTACTTCTCACTCCTGCCTTAGACCCAGAGCAGATTCTGTTTCCAAATACTCCAAGCTGTTAAAGGGGACAGGAAAGCTTCAACTATGAGGTAACTAATAGATTCTTAAGACATCACAACTCACTAAATTTTTTTGAAGCTTGAGATTAGACAAAAAAACAATCGCAAACATTCCTGCCACCGAGCAAATACACAACAAATGCAAAGAGCTCCTGTTAATTATCATGGCACCAGAGAACTGACTGACCTGATTATGAACACAGCACAGCTGAGCCTATTTGCCAATTTAAGAATTTGTCATAAATTATGCTTGTAATTTGCCCATAACTGAATTCCCTGATTATATTTCAACTTGTTCACTAAACACATGGAGGTGTAGTAGCACATTACGGAGCTAGTAACCCAGATTAATGAGCCCCTACAGAAATTAATACAACAAGATGATAATCCTCTGGTTCTGACATTGGTTCCACAAATCAACCTGACCATGTTTATTCCATGTACATATGTATAATATTCTCTTTGCACTCTGTTTGCCAACATCTCAAAATTAGGAAAGGGCTTATTATTTCATTATCTGTAGTCCTCAGAAGCAGCACGGTGGCACATTGGTTAGCACTGCTGCCTCTTAGCATCAGGGACCCGGGTTCAATTCAGCCTTGGGTGACTATCTGCGTGGCGTTTGCATGTTCTCCCCGTGTCTGTGCAGATTTCCTCCTGTGTGTTTTTTCTCACAGTCCAAGGATGTGTAGATTAGGTGAGTTGGCCATATTAAATTGCCCATCGTGCCCAAAGGTTAGGTGGGGATATGGCAGCGGAATGGGCCGAGGTTAGGGTGCTCTTTTGGAGGGTCGCTGCAGAGTTGATGGACCGAATGGCCCCCTTCTGCACTGTAGGGAATCTATATTCTATTTGTATTTTCTTAGCTCTTTCTCCCCTTAATAAAAAAACCTAAGGCGTGATTTAGCCACCGCATTGCACCCGGTGCGGAATTGGGTGCGCCAAATAAATACTGGGAAAGGCCAAAATTGAGATTGGCACCAGGTGCGAGCCGGTTTGAAATTCACCCAGCCCACTCCCGATGGCAAGTTCCGGAGCTCGCCCTAAAATGGCAGCATATCATTAATCCTTATTTCCATTCATTTAAATCTCATTAGCGCGATTGAAGTCAAATGCAGCAGTTTCCCAGGAATTGCTCAACTTCCCAACCGGAAATCGCACGGGCATCGTTTAGTACTCCTTTTCAAAAATGTGAAGCTGCTACAATAGCTACTGTGTGGAAGTGAGGAGGTGGGTTGCCATTTCCATTTTCTGACACGCAGCTAAGGGCAGCAGAGCTGCTGCCCAGTGGCAGGGAGAGAATGGGGAGGGACCCCTCGGGGGGGTTGGGCTCAGTCAGGGTCTGAAGCACTCTAGATCGGGGGTCGCCGCTGAGCCTGGGGTGAGGGGCATTGCATCTGTGAGGCCTTCAAGTCATCTTTAAATATTGTCGCGACCCATAACAAGGACAACCACAGCTGCAGCCTGTCTGTCTTACCAAACACTTCCAGGCCAAAGCTCTGCTGTGGCTTATCTCATGCAAGGTAATTTCACTCCCTTTGACTGTGAGCAGCCTCGAGCTTCACCACTGAAGGCTACTTTAGCTGAGGAATTATCTTTGTTAATTGTGACAGCACTTCACGCTCCTGAATTCTCAATTGGCTTCTCGAGGCCACACACGCCATGTCTCAGAGGATAATTAGTGCACAGTATGTCAAGCAAACTTTGAAGCCTGAACAGTGTGCCTGAACTCTAGGAACTTCAGCACCATAGAGTCAGCTGCCAACATTCAAACACTAAAGAGCAGGCTTCAGCACTGGGGATCCTCTCGCGACCAAAGAGTAAATGTGTGAATCAGGGGAGGGCACATGAGCACGCTCTCCCTAATATTCCCAGCAGAGGTCTCCTGATGTGTTCGAGGGTGAGTGTGCAGCGTGAGGTTTATCAGCACAACTGGCTTGCTTGATGACACTCTCAGAGAAGGTGGGACATGTAAGGTGGGGGAGGCTTCGGATTTTGAGGGTACCGGGATGGAAGCCCGAACTGATTGTCGGTCTAGCTCCTTCTTCAATTCCTTACAGACACCAAAATGTTTGCTTGAGTTGATCCTGCAGCGGCTGCCCTCATGTTGCTGGTGGAAGCCAAGGTGGCGAAGGCAGCAGGGATGATGCAGACTGGAGGTGGCTCCCCATGTCCAGGGGGCCACTGCACACTCTGAAGACCCGGCCGCCTGTCCGACTGAGAAGGGACCCAGAAGAGGCGAATGGCGGCCCAAGCTGTACTGGCGTAGAGGGTCATTCATTGAGATGAAAGGCAGCATGTGCCTTGGAGACTCTGCCTCAGGAGAGAGACGTGCAGCACCTGTGCCAGTCCTTGCGGACATGGCATCACATGGAGGAGGAAGATACCACTCCCGGTGGCCGTGAAGGTCCCTGCAGCCCTCAGCTTTTGTGCCACCAGGGCTCGAGGGGGGCTTAGGCGGCATTTCACAATTACAGCCCACACAGGCTGGTTTAGCACACTGGGCTAAATCGCTGGCTTTTAAAGCAGACCAAGGCAGGCCAGCAGCACTGTTCAATTCCCGTACCAGTCTCCCTGAACAGGCGCTGGAATGTGGCGACTAGGGGCCTTTCACAGTAACTTCGTTTGAAGCCTATTTGTGACAATAAGCGATTTTCATTTTTCATTTCACCTGCATCTGGGAGGTCACAGATGCCATGTATGCCTGGGCATCAGATTTTATCACCTTTGATCTGGACCAGGACCACCAAGATGCCCGGCTGCAAGATTTGCTGCAGGGATGCTCCAGGCCCAGGTGGTGAACGATGACCTGCAACCCGCAGTAATATAAGCCGCTACTTGGTGTATGCGTTGCTGAAGGATACTCCAGACCTTGAGGTAAGTTGAACGTATTTATTGAGCGATTAACAGAGCTCCTAAATGCATTCTACACTCTACTAATCTGACTCTAGTAACACAGTATACTCTACTAACTATATGAACTTGCTCTAGACCACATGCTATGGTGTGACGATGCTGCTAACCACACACGTCTTGCTCTCTAGGTTTCTGTCAGTGGAAGGGGCAGGGCCTGTGTGCCTTGTCCTTTTTATAGTGGTCGTGTGGTGCCCTCTTGTGGTGATGCCACCGCTGGGTGTCCTGATTACGCATTGGTTGTGTCTTGTTCTGATGGCCCATTGGTTAGATGCCTGTATATCGTTACAGAGCCCAGAGCACTCGATAATTGCTGGTGTCTCCAAGAACCAGCCCAGGATGAAGGGTTGGTTCTTGGGGGACAAGGAATACCCACTGAGGCCATGGCTGATAGCATCGGTGCGGAGGATGTTGAGACCTGATATAATGAGGCACATTTTGCCACCTGTGCTGTTAGTGAGTGACTGCTCAAAACGTAGTTCAGATGCCTGCACCGTTCTGGTATACCCCCCAGAGGGTGTTCCACTTTTTAGTGGTCTGCTGTGCCTTCCATAACCTGGCACAGCAGTGGGGTGGCATGGTGGAGGAGGAGGAGGTGGGACATGTGGCCTCCCCTGAGGAAGATGATGAGGAGGATGAGGTGGTCCATAGGGCTGGAAGATGAACCGGAGGATGGAGGACAGGCTGTGACAAGGGTCCAACACATCTGCAGGACCAGGGAGGCCCTCATCGTCTCCAGGTTTTCATAGGATGAGGCTGTGTCCGTCAGTTCAAGGTCCCCCATTTTCCTTCCTCCCCTAAACCCTCCTTCCCCATCTCTCTCCTTCCCCATTTCACTCATTCCCCCTCCCCATTTCCCTTCTTCACCATTTTCCTCTTTCCCCCATTTTCCTCCTCCCCGATTTCCCTCCTCCCCATTTCCCTTCTTGTAATTTCCCTCCTTCCCCCATTTCCCTACTTCCCCACCATTACACTCCTCCCCCCACTTTCCTCCTCCCCATTTCCCTTCTTCCCCATTTTCCTCCTTCCCCATTTCTCTTCTCCCCATTCCCCTCTTCCCCATTTCCCTCCTTCCCTTATTTCCCTCCTTCCCTCAACCCCTCCTCCATTTCCGTTCTCCCCATTTCCAACCTTCTCCCATTTCACTCCTTCCTGAAGTTTCCTCCTTCCCCCACCCCCTCCCCATTCCCCTCCTCCTCATTTCCCTCCTCTTATTTCCCTCCTTCCCCACTTGCTCTGCATTTCCCTCCTCCCCATTTCCTTCCTTCCCCCATTTCCCTCCTTCCTCCACTCGCTCTGCATTTCCCTCCTCCCCATTTCCCTCCTTCCCCCATTTCCCTCCTTCCCCCATATCCCTACTTCCCCACCATTACCCTCCTCCTCCCATTTTCCTCCTCCCCATTTCCCTCCTCCCATTTCCCTCTCCCATTTCCCTCCTCCCCATTTCCCTCTTTCCTCATTTCCCTAGTTCCCCAAGATTATACTCCTTCTCCCCATTTCTCTCCACCCCCCATTTCTACCCCATGTTCCTCCTTCCCCCTTCTCATTTTACTCCTTCCCCCACTATTTCCCTCCTTCCCCCATTTCCCTTCTTCCCCTCACCCTAATCCTCCTCTCCCCCCATTCTCCACACCCCCTTCACAGTATGCCCTCTCCAAGCACCCTCTACCCCTCTCCAAGGATCCGTGTTACATCAATCCAGGGTGATGGGCCTGTGCCGGCACTGTCAGTGGGTCAATATACAAGGCAGGAGAGTGCTAACTTGCTGTGAGGAAAGCTCACGTGTTCCTCAGTATCTGCAAATGTCTGATTCCAGTTTTTCTGCTGATAACATGCTCACACCCATCCTCTGAACGGGGTCTGCATGGGGTTTTTTGATCTTGGACCACTGTGCCCAAAGGAGTGGGGGATGGGGGAGCAGAGGGCAACAGGTGTGGGGCTGCAGGCAGGTCTTCTGTGAAGATTAATGTGACAGAGTTTTTATATGAATGAGGTGTGACATGTTTTAATAGCAAACATTTTGCTGTACAGACCTGCATTCCTCCTGGCTACAGATAGTGCCCCCCCTCCCCAATGCTCACTCATTGCTCCTCCCTCTTCTTGATTTTTCGTGCCCGAGTGCTACGTCTAGGTGTGTTCCCAGGATACACATATAAAGTGGAGGCAGCCTGCTGCTTCCTGCGCCTTGTGGCCTTTGACACCCTTGCCGATTGTCCTCTGGAGGGCCTAGAGCTGGAGGGCTCTAGCCGATTTACCGTGCCACAGCCATCGCCATGCCACCTGAAGTTAAAAACTCACCACTGTTCTTAAAATTCCCCCTATACCAAAAAGGGTCGACATTCTAAATGGTGAACAGGGATTCTCACAACCTGACTCCTATGTAGGCTTAGGTGGGTGCTATTCAGGTCAAACTATATTTTCAAGTTATCCCCCAGTATAACCCATACCTTCACAGAAGAATTTTATCTACTTACCACTTATTGGCATCGATCCTGGGTCCCGCATTGCTAAGTAAGTAAAGTAGACTTTGTAATAACCACTGTTTCAGGTTAAAAACTTTTAAGTTATTTTATTATTATATTTTTTCTTTTAAAAGATGCAATCACTCTCTTTACAGAAAAGTAAAAAGATCTTGCTTCTGGATTCTCCTGGTTGGTTGAGGAGACCTTCAGGTCCACCTTGACAATCACTTTTCTTTAGCTTTTGGTCTTCCTCAGATGGATTCACTGTTCTGTTCGATTGCTATGCTCTATCTTTCCCATGACCGAGCTGACTCTGCCTCCTCTTTAAATTCTAGTCTTCCTTAGATGTATTAGCTGTTTTAGCTCGGTTGCTTTGCTCTGTCCCTTTCCCATGATCGAGCTATGAGAGCTGATTCTGAGCTGACTCTGCGCTGACTCTGCTGGCTGTCCCCTTTCTTAGCGTTTATATATCTTTCTTACAGTTATTAAGTTTTTATGACTTTATGAAATGAAAATCGCTTATTGTCACGAGTAGGCTTCAATGAAGTTACTGTGAAAAGCCCCTAGTCGCCACATTCCAGCACCTGTTCAGGGAGGCTGGTAAGGGAATCGGCCTGCCTTGGTCTGCTTTAAAAGCCAGCGATTTAGCCCAGTGTGCTAAACCAGCAATTGTAAAGTAACTTTTATTTCACTTGGATTGTAAAAGGTACCTTGAATGTAAATTTTTCTAACACGACTAAGTATTCATTTTGAGCATGACCTCATCTCATATATCTCTGATTGCATCGTATCCTTTGTGATGTTCAAAAATGCTTTTATTTCAAAGTGGTGTGACTTTTGATTCCTGTCATTTTTATTATTTTATTATTATCAAATTGTGTCCCCAGCTCATAATTTTGACTTTGATTTGGGTCTAATTTGTGTTCTCGTAAACACGTTGTCTCCAGCTTTCTTTAATTTACCTGATATCATCAGAACTTCACATCTATACATTTGTCACCTAATTCAACTCAAAACCTCATCCATTCTTTTCCAGCTGCTGACTTAGATAGCTAACTTCAAGAAGGTGTGAAACATTGCTTTTAACTGTACACTAAACTTCACTCGATTGTGACTTGAAAGACCTGCTTGTTTTGTTTGCTAAGCCTGTTTGACAAAGGCTATCTGCATGTCACAGCCCTCTCCTGCAGCTGCTGTTAACCCTTCGTGGGATGTTCCCCTACATTCCCTCATGTTTCTTAGATCAGGTATTGCCAGACTTCCATGTTTCAAATGACATATCTTTCTATATTTTCAATTACACACCCTATCTGCCCGCTGCCCTTGAAGAGTGCTGGTGGCAGGAGGGGAAGATTTGGAGGAATTGGAGACCGGCGTCATCTTCTTGGTGTCAGTCCCCAGGTTGGCCTCCAGTGCTTCCTCCTCCCTGACAGTGCCATAGGGCCTGGGGGACTCCATGGGATGCTTGGGCAGCTGGAGTGAATTGTCGTGACCTCTGGGTTATCTAGCTCTGCCAGTCCTGGCGGCTCCTCATTGTCTGCACCATGGTGTCAACGCCCTCAGCGATGCTCCTCAGTGACTGGGCTATGCTCTGGAGTGCCTCAGCAATGGCCACCTGCGTCTGGGACATGTCTCTGAGTGACTGAGACATGATGTTGAGGTGCTCAGCCGTGGTCGCCACATACTGGGCCACTCAAGGTGCAGATGTCGTTCTCCGGGCTTTCCACAGCAGTTGCCACCCTAGCAGTGTTGGCACCATCGCCGATGCTCAAAGACTTTTGGACTTGTTCAATCAGCAATGCGCTCTCTGAAATGTCGTTGTCATCCCCCCCTGCATGCCACAGCTTTGTCCTATCATTTGCATCAGGTCTGGAAAAATCTTGTCCAGAGGCTCAGCATCTGACTGGGACCCAGCTGAGTCCTGAGTTCTAGCAGACCTCCGACTGCTGTCTCCCTTGGATGCTCCTGCCTCCGCCTAATGTGCATCAGCATCTGTGTGATGTTCAACAAGTTGTGCCTCAGAAGCCTGTCCACTAATGTCGCTCACTGAGGTGTGTGTCTCTGCGCTGGTGGAAGCTGGGTGGTAACTGTGATGCGTCGCTGATGGTCTCTTCGGAGTTCTCCTACGAGGTGGTATCTTGGGTGGGTGGGGAACAATTCTTGATGGTCCGGCCTCATCAGATGGAGATCCTGTGAGACAATGGACATGTAGTCAGTGAGAGGGAAGGATAATTTTGTCTGACTTGAATAACTCACTTGAGACAGGTCATCTGGGTGAAGAAGCAGCGGATCCTGACCATTATGGCACAGGGGCCAACCTTGCTGTCAGTGACTGCTCTCTTCTCAGTCAACCCCATGATCTTTAGGGCCCGTTCCTCATAGAGGGTGAGGACTCGGATCTCTGGCATCCCGCCCCCATCTTGGCCCTTTCTTGCTTATTATAGGCTGTCTTCTCCTGTGGGGACAAAGAGTGGCCATTGTGAGCTGCATGCTTGATGGGTCGAGGGCGTCTATACCAGGTGGCATGTGTGGGCACTGCACCTGGACATGAAATGTTGTGCTGATGGGTGCCAGGGGTGCTGAGGAACAAGCATGAAGATTGGATGTGAGGAGGGTGCGAGGTACAGTCAGTCTGAGGTCACCTCCGGGGCTGGTTTAGCACAAGTGGGCTAAGACTGCTGGCTTGTAATGCAGGACAAGACCAGCAGCGTGGGTTCAATTCCCGTTCCAGCCTCCCCGAACAGGTGCCGGAATGTGGCGACTAGGGGCTTTTCACAGTAACTTCATTGAAGCCTACTTGTGACAATAAGTGATTATTATTATTATTATTACCTGACTCTAACATTCACTTATATAATAATGAGACTCCTAGTGGTCAGTCAGTGAATTACAATACAACCATGATATTATTTCCCAGGAGATGGTGGTAAATTAACCTTGCAGCTCAGCGGAGGTCGCTGATCTACCTGGTTATGCTGCCCGCACTGACAGCCACTGCCACTGCCTCCCAGCTGCCATTGCTGACCCTGCAGCTTGTCCACCAACCCTCTCAGGGGAATAGGGTGGCCTTCTTCTCATTCACAGCTCCAAGAAGCCTTGAGAGGTCGGCATTCCCAAAGCGAGGAGCAGCTCTGCGCGCCATGCTTCTGTGCTGACTGGGAGTGAGTGGTGAGGGAGCCTTTAAAAGCAGCTCCCCCACTGTTAGCAATGAGAAGCTGAGGCGCGAGTCTGGTGAATCAGCCAGCTCATAATGGTGAGAATCTATGGATGCTCATTTTTGGCACTAAGTGCCGTTGAGTACAGGCCATGATCTCGTCAATGCGGCCGTTGAGAAACAGCCCGCCAAACGTGCCCAGAATGCCACTTAGTAATTTTTCCATCGAGGTAATTAATACCACACAGGATAAATATACATCGGCCGGGATTGCCCGGTCCCCCAGCTGCATGTTACTGGACAGTACGCCATTCACTGGCAGCGGGATTCTGTCTTCCTGCCCCGTGTCAATGGAACTTCCCACTGAAGCCACCCTGCACCATTGGGAAAAGTGTCTGGAAGTACTCTGGAATATTACTTAAAATGTTGCGGTGAGTCCCTGGACATAAGAACATAATAAATAGGAGTGGGAGTCGACCATTTGGACCCACAGGTCTGCCCCACCATTCAATACAATCTTGGCCAAATCTTCTCCTCAACTCCATTTCACTGGCCATCCCATATCCCTCGATTCTCTGAATGAGAAAAAGCCTGTCCACCTGAGTCTTAACTATATTCAGTGATGGAGCATCCACAGAGTATAGCATTCCAAAGGTATGTAGTTGAGACCCCAGCAGTGATCCAGGGAGTGCTACTGCATCCTCACATAGAGGGCAGAGAATGTGGTGACCAATTCACATAAAGATTGCAACAGATATAGGGGCAGCAGTGGCAGTGTGTGTGGATCTGCAACATAGCAGAGAGATGGAGAAGAGGCTGAGGAGATGGCAAGCTCTGTGCCATCCCCTCTGCCAAGTTGGGGTTGGATTCCTCCTTGCTCCTTGACAGTCACAGGAAGGTGTCTAGCAGCCCACCCAAAGGACCCAGCAACTCGATGTACATGCCTATTTAGCACTCACCAGTATCCCCACCCCATTCATGACTTTATCCGAGTCCTGTGCAACAAAAGTTCTCTGCAACCTCATCTTCTGGTGAGCTGACGAACAAACTATCCTTCCTATTGGTGTGGCTACAACCTACCCATTTTGAGATGATACGTAACATGCTTATTCCAATATAATGCTTGTCCTCATGGTGCCAGAATAAAGTGTGAGATCAAGATGTGGCCTTTCATTCATGTTGCGCTCTCTTTTCTTCCTTAGTCTGCTATGGTTAGGCAGGTGGAAGCTGTTTGATATCTGAAAGCAGGAAATTAGAAAGGGAAGATTGGTGTGTGGCAAAGGGTTTTGGGCTTATAGCAAGTGTTCCATGGTCACACCATCAGCAGCTTGCCCATCATGCCAGGCAGCAGGGTGAGGGTGAGAAGGGGCTGTCGGCAGGAAGACACCATTGTCCTCAGTTTTCTCATTGATGGCAAATGTCACATGCTCTGTGCCGGCTGCATGATGGCTCAGGGGAGACAGTCATCCTTGGCCCCAACAGATTCTGCCTTCTACTGTGTGCCACCTTCTCCCTGTAACAGAGAAAGGATAGCATGTCAGAGGTTGCTAGGCACTGTGTTTGAATGGTATACCTGCCATAGCTTAATAGGTGGAGGTATGCAAAAGCAGTGAGAGGTGAGTGTGATGCTGCAGCATTTTTAAGTGTGTGAGGATGAGGTGACAGATCTGGATATTCGGCATGAGTACTGAGTGCTCGCAGTGCTGGGTGAGTGCAGGGCGTGTGGTGCGTTGAGCAGCATGAGATGTTGGCGAGGTAGGTGGGTGTCAAGATGTATTTACTGATCTTGACTACCCACGTTAAATTATTCGACTTTTTTGCCATTGCTGCCAGTTCCTCGGGCCTGGAAATTAACCTCTATGGCCACCTTCACCCAATCCCTTCTGTGGGCGATCCTAGAAGGTCTCACAGAATCCTTCACCTCCTGCTCACCTCCCTCACAAAGCTTCCTGTGCCACACCTGTCAAGTTGGAACATTTTCTTTGCCCTGATGTTCCTTTCTCATGTTTTGAATTGCAGCAATTCTATTCAGAATTCTTTCCCATAAAGAAGTCAAGCTGCCTTTCAGGAGAGCAGGCTGGCAACACGATGTGCTATCAGCCTATGAGGTTGGGCCCCTGTTGAGCAGCGAGGTAACTGGCAATGCAAAAAGGTATCCAGCAGCGAAGTAGATGCATGGTCCAGGCTAGAAAATGCTAAGAAGGTGGGAGCATTAAATATATGGATTGCCCATCTCCAACAGAACCAGCAAGAGCTAGTCCTGCACTGAGGCACCCATGACTAAAAAACAGGGTGAGTCAATTTTAACCACAAAACCAATTTAACCGATTAAAGAGTTAGGTTGCTTCTTGATCTGCATCACAGTGGGCGCTAAGATGTTTCAGATACGGGATTGGAGAAATTCTCCACACTAAAGCCCACAAAAACCATGTGGGAAGCAGTCAGTGAGGTCAATGGCTGGCACCTTTCAATCACCACTGACCACAAAATCTAGACCTTTGAGAAGGAAAATCAAGTTTTCATGAGTGCTTCTCCTAAACCGGTGTACGACAGTGCAATTATCCTCACATTCGCTAGAGAAAGATCCAAGCTGTTCCCGTAATCCAGATTTACCTTCTTACGCCACTTGCCCGAAGGCAATACGTGTCTTAAAGAGACAAACCAGGTTAGCATCTAAATATCACAGTCATGCTTCAGATTTGAAGTTGCTTGTGAGCAGCACCACAGGAAGCCAGCTAAATATATTCATTTTAGACAAGTTAATCCAGGTGGCAAAATCACTGCTTTCATTATATTACTCTCTCTGTTTTAATTACTGCATTGCTGCTGTTTTGTATTCTTAAATTAACTGCTCAAAGCTTTTGGTGCTAATTTATTTAGACCACCTGGATTGCTGTTCACAGTTGCTGAGTTCTTGTGCATAACTTTCTTCTCATCAATGTTCTCACTTAAGCAATGAAAACGCAACATCATTCATCTTTGCTTCTTTGCAGAATAAATTGTATTCTGATAACTCGCATCACCTGAATAATTGAACACAGAAATGCTGCGACCAGGTGAGTAAGAAACACAGTGGAAAGATTGGAAAATAAGTCAGCAACATAATTAACATGTTATTTACACTTTTCAGTCTTGTGTGCATTGATAAGCATTCTGAAAAGAATATATGTAATAATAGAGCAATGCAAATGTATCACATGGCATGCCTGCATTCTCTTCAAAGTAAATTTCCACCGGGCAGGAAATTGAAAGTTTGGCAGAGAATTGATTATTGATTGTATTTTTGCCACTCTGAAACTCTGCTTAATCAGAAACAAAATCCACAATGTGTTGAAACCCATTTTTGGCTGAAAATCCAATTTAATCAGGAGTTGATTGCATCATAAATCGTGACTAAAGCCAGAAAATTGTCAGCCTCTGTTGATAAAGGGAACATTTATATTTGAGATTGCCACTATGTCTGGAGGTATCCAGAGTGAAAAAAATCAACCTGCTTGGATATAACTTGGTGTCTCTGGAGGCTCCTCATTTACCTTAATTCACGGTTGTCGAATCAAGGCTGCTGTCAGCAGCACTGCAGTAGAAAGGCTATCAAACTCTGATTCTGGAGCTAACTCGAAAACCCATTGAATGGAGTGGATGAAACTACAGTCAACTACTGTCTGTTGAAGAGCAAACTCTGAGGGCACTGAACGACTGTGTTCTGTATATATCATAATTAAATATCATCCACTGAAAACATATAGATGATTTTCTATGTGTTCTATGGTATGTCATCTACTGATAGTGAAGGGTGATTGGTTTCAGGTAGGGCAGGAGTCAATGGCCAGGAATTTGCTTGAGAAGGCATTTAACAGCATGTCCTGTTAGACTCATGTCCTGCACATCAAAAAATGTTGCCCTTGAATTGGCTGGAATTTCAAGCAGGACAAGGGCAACCTAGGGTCTTGATGAATGTTTTTTTTTAATTATTTTATGGGATGTGGGTGTCACTGGCAAGACCAGCATTTGTAGCCTGACCCTAATTGTCCTTGAACTGAGTGGCTTGCTACACCATTGCAGAAAACAATTAAGAGTCAACCACATTGCTGTGGGCCTGGAGTCACATGTAGGTCAGACCAGATAAGGACAGCAGATTTCCTTCCCTGAAGATCATTCGTGAACCAAATGAGTTTTTATGACAATCAAAAAATGGTTTCATGATCACGAGTTTTCCAGTCCCAGATTATTGCTTGAATTGAAATTCTACCAGTTGCCATGGTGAGATTTCAAACTCTTGTCCCCAGAACATTAACCTGAGCCTCTGGATTACTCGTCCAGTGATTTCCCACTCCACCACCATATCCAATGTGATAAATTATGTATCTCCTTAACCAATCAGATTTAAGGATTGAAAAATCAACAAAAAGGATTGAGAAAAAAGGTGAATTCAAGTGAATGAATTCAATGTTGAATCAGATATAAAAAGATATATAAAGAGAGGGTAAGATTAGATTAAGAGAGAGAAAAAAGAGGTAGACAAAGTAATAAAAAAGTAATATTAGAAAATTTGTAACATTAACAAACTCCAATAATAATTCACCACCTGAAGGAATGAGACATAATACATTTAATTGCTCACTTTTTGGGCAAGGGAGATTTATGGGTAGTCATTAAAATTAACAATTATGATGCAATTCAAAGAGTACTTCTGATGCTGGTTTTAAATTCCTGTGGCGTGTTGAATGGGGAAGCAACTTCACACTGCAAGAAAATCATGGGGTGGTTAAGAGTGAATGTCATTTTTGAAAATCTCATGATGGAGCAGTGTAAATTGACGATTCACAGAGTGTCTCTGCCACGCCTTATGTTGCGGGTTAACCTTGCATTAGTAATGTTATGCATTGTTCGCATGCTGCTATTTTTCAGCAAATTTTGGACCAATGCAGACAGTGGGAGCTGAGGATCAAAAGCTTCCACAGTTTGATGTGAAGTGGTATAATGGTCCTGAATCAAAACTTGTGCAAACAAATGATTGAAGATCACTTCCATGAAGGAATTGGATATGTTAAAAGTGATAAATTACCCCTTATTGTGTTGTTACTAATGATGTCTAATTAATGTGACATGTAATATGTTGATCTTGAATTATATGGATTAACCAAATTATATTCCAATCAGTTAAACAGGAACAGATTGTCATAATAACTAATGTATAACAGAGAAATATTGCTGTAGAATTTAATAGCTACACATATGTCATAATATGACAAGTTAGTGACCTTCTAATTGATTAAGGGAGGCATGAGAATTACAGGCTTAATTTCTATTTACAAATATTTACAAAATATGTATGATAGCTGGTATCACATTATTACCAGCAATCATTCGTAAAGGGTTGTTGAACTTGGTCTGAATTCTATCTCAGGGGTGCTAATTACATAAGGGCTCCATGATATGTCAGGCGCTCAGTATATGGGTCTGGAAAATGAATGCAGAAACAGAAGTGCCTGATTGTGTCTTGGACAAGGAATATTTTGAACCATTTGGATTGCATTTGATTTATTTGATTTATTGTCACGTGAACCGAGGTGCAGTGAAAAGTATTGTTCTGCGTACTATCCAGACAGATCATTCCATACATGACAAAACCATAGAACATTCATAAATGCACAACATAAATAGGCCCAAACATCGGGTGAAGCACACGGAGTTTAGTATTACTCAGTAGAGAAAATGTATGAAGAGATCAGTTCAGTCCATAAGAGGGTCATTCAGGAGTCTGGTAACAGCGGGGAGGAAGCTGTTTCAGAACCTGTTCGTATGTATTCTCAGACTTACAGAACCATTCTTCTCAGAACCATTTCTATGGATTGCCCAATATTAATTGAACTTATTTTCCCCATAGATGTGCCACTCAATCTAAACAATCCCAACAGCCATAATACCCTTCCTCATATATTTAAAGTAACATGGTAATATGATTTCCACATGGATCTTCTGGTATAGTTGTCTTGATTTTCATCAAGTCAGATTGACGAGGGAACCATTTAAAAATGGCAGGCTGGTCATGATTCTGAAGTTCCCAAACCTATTCCTGTGATTTCTAATTTTCAGGAGTGCCTTTAAAGGGAGTGGGCTGGTTCGAGTCATGAGACAATATGCTGTACATCAACCTGGCTGGTTCCATTGCAGGGATAGACATGTCCTCATCCTCTGCAGTTTTCATGGATTCGGGCCAATTTTGCAAGGAGTTGTGGTTCATGGCACCTCAGAGTGGCGTGAACTATAGTCTGCCTGAGGGGGGAGCCTTTTGAAAGGTAAGTTCAACAGATCCTCCTTTTGTCATTGAGTATGCACCCCCCACCCACCCTCTATGGACTCTTTTACCCACCATGCCAAGCTACACCCCCAAAATAAGCCCTATGGGCCCTGACACCCACTATCTATCGCCACTCATGCCACCTTATCAAGCTGTGCAACTCCAAACAACCCATTTGACTCTTCACTCCCCCCATGCCAGGATATGCTTTCTACCCACCTCTATGGTCCGTCATGCATCCCATGCCAAGCTATGACATATGGATGCATACTCACCAACTATACACTGTATAGTGCCAAAGAACCTTACAGTGACAGTAAAATATATAAAGAAAGCTTTAAAAAACAGGGGCGAGATTCTCCGACCCCCCGCCGGGTCGGAGAATCGCCGGGGACTGGCGTGAATCCCGTCCCCGCCGGTTGCCGAAGTTACCGGCACCGGATATTCGGCGGGGGCGGGAATCGCACCGCGCCGGTTGGCGGGCCCCCCCGCTCGATTCTCTGGCCCGGATGGGCCGAAGTCCCGCCGCTAAAATGCCTGTCCCGCCGGCGTAAATTAAACCACCTACCTTACCGGCGGGACGAGGCGGCGAGGGCGGGCTCCGGGGTCCTGGGGGGGGGGCCGCGGGGCGATCTGGCCCCGGGGGGTGCCCCCACGGTGGCCTGGCCCGCGATCGGGGCACACCGATCCGCAGGCGGGCCTGTGCCGTGGGGGCATTCTTTCCCTTCCGCCTCCGCCACGGTCTCCACCATGGCGGAGGCAGAAGAGACTCCCTCCACTGCGCATGCGCGGGAACGCCGTCAGTGGCTGCTGACGCTCCCGCGCATGCGCCGCCCGGAGTTGTCATTTCCGCTCCAGCTGGCGGGGCAACAAAGGCCTTTTCCGCCAGCTGGCGGGGCGGAAATTCGTCCGGCGCCGACCTAGCCCTCAAGGTTGGGGCTCGGCCCCCAAAGGTGCGGAGCATTCCGCACCTTTGGGACGGCGCGATGCCCGTCTGATTTGCGCCGTTTTGGGCGCCAGTCGGCGGACATCGCGCCGTTTCCGGAGAATTTCGCCCCAGTTGTTCATTGATACCTTTCCACTTTTTAAAAAAAAAACTTCTTTTTTCTGCAGGCCGATAAAAGAGTCAATCATCCAGACCCTTTAAAGTATCAATAGCAGAAACTAAAGGGACTTAAACTTCTTTATCTTGTATGAATAAACATTGATCAATTGACAGCACAGATCAGGGTGCCAAAGCTGTCTTTCAATATTTCCCCTGAGGGTTAGTTTTCCCAATAGGCTCAAGACTGATTCCTCGGATGGCAGGATTGTTGTATGAGAAGAACTTAGGTCGACTAGGATTCACTGGATTTTAGAAGAATGAAAGGGGATCTCATTGAAACGTATACGGTTCTGACAGGTTTGGACAGGCTGGATGCAGGGATGATGTTTACTCTGGCTAGGGGTAAGGGCTAGGCAGTCTAGAACAAGGGGGTAATGGTCTCAAGATACAGAGTTGACCATTTAGGACTGAGATTAGGAGAACCTTCTTCACTCAGAAGGTGGTGAATCTATGGATTTCTCTGCCACAGAAGGTTCTGGGGGCCAAGCCATTGAATATGTTTAAGAAGGAAATAGATACGTTTCTAGACTCTAAAGGCATCAAGGGGTATGGGAATATCACAGGAGTATTGCATTGAGATAGAGGATCAGTTGTGATCATGTTGAATGGTGGAGCAGGCATGAAGGGCCAAATGGCCTATTCGTGCTCCTATTTTCCTAATGAATTTCAGAGCTTTCAGCCAAAAAGTATTAAAACACCTGAAGACCAGAAAAAATTTGCTTGGTGGTGTGGTGGTAATGTCACTGGACTAGCCATCCAAATGGGTCAGGGTAATGGTCCGGGAACATGGGTTCAAATCCCAGCTGGTAGAATTTGAATTGAGTTAGTAAAATCTGGAATTTAAATGGATGTTAGTCTCGGTAACAGTGACCATGAAATCAAATCATTGTCGATTGTCATAAAAATCCATTTGGGTCACTAATGCCCTGTGGTAAAGGAAATCTGTGGTCCTTACCTCGCCTGGCTTACAGGTGACATGAGACACCTAACTGCCCTCTGAAATGATCTAGCAAGCCACTCTGTTACACTCTGTTACATTAAACTGCTATGAAACCTAAAAGGAATGAAACTGGATGGACCGCCTGACATTGACCTAGGCACTGGAAATGGCAATGACACACCTACCCCTGTCAACCCTGCAAAGTCCTCTTTACTAACATCTGGGGCTTAGTGCCAAATTTGGGAGAGCTTTCCCACAGACTGATCAAGCAACAGCCTCACACAATCATATCCACAGAAACAGACCTTACTGACAATATCCCAGACGCCGCCATCATCATCGGTGGGTATGTCCTGTTCCACTGACAGGGCTGACCCATCAGAGGTGGAGTCACATTCAAGAAGGAGTCGTCCCGAAAGTCCGAAACATTGACACTAGAACCCAGGAACTCTCATGGCATCAGGTCAAACGTGGGCGAGTAAAGCTCCTGCTGATCACCACCTACCCACACCCTCAGCTGAGGAATCAGTACTCCTCCATGTTGAACACCATGTGGAAAAGCACAGAGGGTGGAAGTACACAGAACATTCTCTGAGTGGGGGACTTCAATGTCCATCATCAATAGCGGGTCGATAGCCTGGGTCTGTGGCAGGTGTTGAGGGAAAATCTACTTGACCTCATCCTCACCAATCTATCTGTCATAGATACATCTGTCCATGGCAGGAGTATCCACATCACGGCCCTTTTGGAGACAAAATCCTATCTTCACATTGAGGATACCTTCCATTATGTTGTGTGGTACTATCACTGTGCTAAATGGGATGGATCATGAAGAAGTCTTAACAAATCTAAACTCGACATCCACGAGGCACTGTGAGTCATCTGCAGCAGGATTATATACAACCACAATCTGTAGCCACATGGCCCAGTATATCCCCCACTCAACCATTACCATGAAGCTGGGGATCAACCCTGGTTAAATGGCAAGTGCTGGAGGGGATGCCAGATGAAGCAACAGGAATACCAAAAAGTGAGGTGTCAACCCTGATGAAGCTACAACACAGGACTACTTTCATGCCAAACAGCGGAAGCAGAATGCAATACACGGGGCTAAGTAACTCCACAACCCACAGATCCGATCTAAACTCTGCAGTCCTGCCACATCCACTTGTGAATGGTGGTGGACAACTAACTGGAGGAGGAATCGGCACAATCATCCCAGTTTTCAATGATGGGGGTGCCAGAATATCAGTGCAAAAGACAAGGTTGAAGCATTTTCAACCATCTTCAGCCAGATGTGTGAAATGAATGGTCCATCTCTGCCTCTTCCTGAGGTTCCCAGCATTCAGATGCCAGTATTCAGGCAATTTGATTCACTCCAATATCAAGAAACTGCTGAAAGCACTGGATACTGCAAAGGCTATGGCTGATAACCACATTCCAGAAATAGTACTGAAGACTTGTGCTCCAGAACTAGCCATGCCCCTAGTCAAGCGGTTCCCATAAATCTAGAGCCTGGCATCTATGATGTTTAGCACCATTCATGTCTCCTCAGATACCAAAGCTTGTCCACCATCTACAAGCACAAGTGTGATGGAATACTTTCCACTTAATTGGCAACAGTCAACATGCTCGACATCATCCGGGACAAAGCAACTACTTCGCTTGCACCTGATCCACCACCTTCAGCCTTCTGTCCCTCCACCACTGCATAGTGACAGAGCCCAGAACGTGGTCTTGCACTCGTCAGTCTCAATAGATCTTGCAACAAAATTTGATAGCCAGAAATAAAATCATAATTTAAAAAGTAATGGCACATATGCTATAAGTGCCAAAATAGATTTCTGAACTGAAACAGGTAAACAGCTGCATCAGGAATGACACATAATAGCCTTTGAAATTAACTGATTGATGTGTACAAGCAGAATTGCGGCTAAAGAAAATTAATTCAGAGGCAAATTGGCCCCATCGATTCTCATCAACTGAAGATGTTAGAAAGGAAAATACAGTTTTCTTTATGCCAATACATTGCCTTAAAATCTGCAAGAACAGTGACACAGTAGCAACTCTAAGGGAAGTTATGGCAGACCTTGGTGAGGGAAGTCCTCTTGGAGCATGGGAATTTCATACAGACTGGTATCTGTGACATTGGGTTAGATTTTCGTCCTCAAGGCGGGTAGCGGGAGTTGGGAAAATTCCCAGATTGGACAGCCCATTTCGGGAGAAAGTGCCTTCAAGGACAGGGTTTTCACTAGGATGCATGGGTGGGTGGGGCTGAGGCTAAGTGTCGGCTGCAGTCAGGTCAGCCGATGCGGGGAAAAGCTTGGATGCCGTCAAGGGTGTTGCAGGATGTGGAGGCAGGATGCTTAAAAGGCCCAACTCAGTGGTGTGGGATTTTGCCCAAGTTAGAATGAAAACAGAAAAGCCCTCCAGCCCTCATCTCTCATAGCCCCCTCACTCCCCCCACCATACACTCTCCATGCCCCACCTATGCTATCTTATGCCCATGGAGCGACACAGTGGCACAGTGGTTAGCACTGCTGACTCACAGGTTCGATTTCAACCTCGGGTATGTGGAGTCTGCACGTTCTCCCCATGTCTGCGTGGGTTTCCTCCGGGAGCTCCAGTTTCCTCTCACAGTAAAGGTTAGGTGGTTTGGCCATGCTAAATTGCCCCTTAGGGTGGGGTTGCATGAATAGGGTGGGGGATTGGGCCTAGGGACAGTGGTCTTTTGAAGGGTCTGTGCAGACTTGATGGGCCCAATGGCCTCCTTCTGCACTATAGGGATTCTATGATTTGATGAACTACTCCTTAGGTTGATCCATGAAGAAAATTTACCTCAATCCATCTGGATTAATAGCCAACAGCTATGAGGAATGTCTTCCCCTTGAGCTCTAATTTGTCCATCCCAAGATGTTCCCAGCATTTAAATGGAAGATATGTTTGTCCTTGGTGATGGATTGTACAGGTGAGCAACTCCAAATCATACTCTCCAGTGATTTTGAAATTCCTGGCCACCAAACTGAATTTCCTGCCCTAGCACAACACTTTGTAATGCCTAGATATGCCTAGTGTATTCTTTGAAGGCTTTTACGTCTGAGGATTCTTGGTATGATTAACCTCTTGTCATAGATTAATATGTCGTCCGTAGTACGGAGTTGTCTGAGCTGCTCAAAGTACTGTTTTGGGATAACATTGTTTGGAACATATTCTGACCATCCAGTTTCACAGTATTCTTTGATTTTAGCACACTCTTCATTCATTTGTTCAACTTCCCTGTGGTTGTTGGCAAGAACCTCATTATGGGTGGCATGGTAGCACAGTGTTAGCACTGTCGCTTCACAGCTCCAGGGTCCCAGGTTCGATTCCCCGCTGGGTCACTGTCTGTGCAGAGTCTGCACGTTCTCCCCGTGTCTGCGTGGGTTTCCTCCGGGTGCTCCGGTTTCCTCCCACAGATGTGCGAGTTAGGCGGATTGACAATGCTAAATTGCCCTTAGTGTCCATAAAAAAAGGGTAGATGGGATTACTAGGTTACG